>NC_134353.1:722180605-722487625 GCF_048569485.1 Anomaloglossus baeobatrachus
GGTTGGAATCAAACACACTGTATGCACACTATAGTGGTGTAAAACTAAATAAATAAATAAAACAATTGGCATAGGGTCCCCCCATATTATGATAACAAGCAGAAATAAAGAATATGGCTACAGGCTGCAGTCCCCAGCCACGTGCTTATCCTGGATGTGTATCAAAATAAGAGAGACCCCTTGCACTTTTTTGAAGAATGGTGTAAATAAAAAAATTAAAAAATGGTTTACGGTCCCCTCCCCAAATGTGATACTGAGCCATGATCAAGTCGACAGCTGGGAGCTAGAATTCCTAGGCTGGGAAGGCCCATGGTTTTTAACTCCCCAGTCCAAAAATAGCAATTTGCAGCCATGCAGCATTGTTTATTCCATTAGATGCAATAATCCTGACATTTTATACAGCTGTGAGTGTCATTCAATTTATCTGCAGTTATAGCTGGAGGTTTCCACTATACCCCACCTGTGACCTCAAGTAACCTCAGGTGACCTCATTAAACTCAGTGACCTCAAATCAGGTGAACGGAGTTTGAGACCTGCATCTCCTGGAAGAAAAACACTTTTTTTGCTGCTGAAATTTATACACCATAATCCTGCACCAAAGCTGCATCTTATGGCAAAAAATACAGCTTTAAAACATGATGTGGTTTTGATGCGGTATTGATGCAATTTTTTCTATAGGAAATGCAGATTAGGTGCAGGAATATGGTGTATACATTTCAGCACCGATTCTGCATCTCTTGGCAAATTAGACCCCTGAAAGAAACTGGCTCAATTTGCTGTGTTAGCATTGTGATGTCCAACCTCCAGTGACATGTCAAAGACGGTATTCAGTGTGGTTGGTATATTTGTCAAACTGAAGTAGACTAGGTTATCTGTTACAAGTGTGGAAAACCTAACTTTTGTAAAATGAATCATGAGTACATCACTGCAGACATACATGCACTGACATCTGATGTCAATGATTAAATCATCTATAAATTCTGTTTGAATGCCTGACTATCTGTTGACTAGTGTATTCACCTTTCTGCTGTTGTCTTTGTGGATTAATAACACTCTATAGGGCATCCACTCCCTGACTACTATTTCATATTTACATTAGTAGAGCTGCCAAGGTGGCCATTGCTGTCCTAAACTGCAAATATTTCCTTGGCTATATCATCTTGTTTCAGTATTGTGCTGCTCATTCCACAGCTACTGCACAGCCGGTACAGCAACATGCCTCCTAGTTGTCCACAGGTTTTCATAGGGCCAGACTCTACTGCTTCTAGCACTGCAATTGTTAGCCCTAAACTGCCGTGCATCTTTTTGTGCTGTCTTAAATCCTTACCATGCTGCTCCTGATTAGAGATGAGCCACCACCCTAGTGTTCAAGTTCTGTTCGGTTTATCGAACACTTTCGAACACATTCGAACACCATTGAAAACAATGGCAGGCAAACACAAAGACATACAAACATGCACAAACACGAACGCATACACACATATTATGCTCACCTTACCTTCCGTTCCAACACTGGCCTCCTGAGACTTGCAGTTCGCCAGTACAAGATGTGTATCGGGTAAGTGTCTGACAGAGGAAATTCCTCCCTCGTCACGATGGTTACCTGATACATGTAGTTCGCCGCTACAGGATGTGTATCGGGTAACCATCACGACGAGGGAGGAACTTCCTCTTGTCAGGCACTACTCAAAGGCAGCGCGCTGGCCAATCAGAGGCAAGTGGCTCCTGCCTTTGACTCTTTCAGTGCTCTGGCAGTGGAAGTTCCAGCATCGGTCGCGATGGTTACCCGATACACATCTTGTACCGGCGAACTGCAAGTCCCAGAAGGCTGGCAATGGAATGGAAGGTAAGGTGAGCATAATATGTGTGTGTATGTTTGTGTGTGTGTTTGTGTGTGTTTGTGTGTGGAATGGCACAATATGGGACCAGGATGGGACATTTAACAAGCTGTAGAAGAATTGTCTGCATTGCAATGATTTCCTATGGGAAATCTTGCTTTGCTAAACGAGTAACTTGGTTAACAAGCACACTCCCAGAACGGATTGCTCTCGTTAACCAAGGTTCCACTGTATTCACATTGAATGACAGTATTACTGTGAAAAGCCAGTTACGCTTTTGATGATCAAATCGTTATCGATCATAGCCTCGAACTGTCGAACTTGAAGCTAATTGTTTGCGTTCGTCGAACGACTCGAGCATCGCCTAAAACAGGTCAAATTTGAGATTGGCAAACAGTTTAATTTGGAAAAAACAGATGTAGGAGCGCATGACAATTATAGAAGTGAATTGAATACAGGGTAAAGGGGGTGCTATCTGGTGCAGTACATGTACATATGGCAGCAAAAAGAAAAGACTACTGCACATGGATCAGATGCACACCAATCATGAAGGATAAAAAAATGCCTTTATTGTGTACCAAAGTTAAAAACAATTAAAAAAGTGCAAACATACAAACAAACAAGAGATGAGGTCAGTTCACCCTGAGCAAATAACATCCACAGCGTTATAATAGAAAAAAATAATGCATGAATTAGGAAAATCTAGTAACAGTTCTATATAACTCAGTGCCAATATGCAATCCTGAATTGCAGTATGTAATCAATTTGTAGGGGCTAGTGATGAGCGAGCATGCTTGTTACTACTCGGTACTCGCACGAGTATCACTGTACTCGGGCTACTCGGCGGGGACCGAGTAATCTCGCGATACTCGTGCTGTACTCGTGGTCTTCATCCCTGCATGTTGGCGCTCTTTTGAGAGCCAGCCCTCATGCAGGGATTGGCTGGCAGACCACTGCAATGCCACAGCCCTGTTAGTTGTGGAATTGCAGTGATTGGCCGGCCCGCACAGCGTGACCGAGCCTTTATACCGGCGGGCGCGCTGTGCTCTGCTCACAGCCATCCAGACAGTCAGTGCAGGGAGAGTGTCGCTGCTTCAGGGAAAGGTTTGCGGCCCTTTATAGCTATTTCCGTAGCAGGGCTGCAAACAGTGTGACCAAAAGTCCTTCTCAGAACTATTCTAGTTGTATACAGGCAGGCAGGGTATAGCCAGGTCGGAGTACAGTAGCAGAGTCCTTCTCAGGACTATTGTTGCTGTATACAGGCAGGGTATAGCCAGGTCAGAATACAGGCTAGTGACCAGAAGAGTCCTTGTCAGGACTATTGTAGCAGTATAAAGGCAGGCAGGCAGGCAGGGTATATAGCCATTCCTAGTGGTGACCGTATACCAGCCTTCATCATATCTGGGGCTGGTGTACACAGTCTAAAACAGTCCAGATAGTGTCAGACTTCTCAGTAATTGTCGCTCCTAAAAACCTGTTAGGTTCTTAGTGCGTCTGTGCTTGCATTTAAAAACCGCACGTGTGTGCCTGTCGGTGGCAGCATACAGGTGCACTTGTGTGCGTGTTTACCAAACTATTTTATAACGCACAAGTGTAGTGTATAAAACACGTCAGTCAGCAGTGGCTGATAGTGTCAGACTTCTCATTAATTTTTGCTCCTAAAAACCTGTTAGGTTCTTAGTGCGTCCGTGCTTGCATTTAAAAACCGCACGTGTGTGCCTGTCGGTGGCAGCGTACAGGTGCACTTGTGTGCGTTTTTACCAAACTATTATATAACGCACAAGTGTAGTGTATAATACACGTCAGTCAGCAGTGGCTGATAGTGTCAGACTTCTCATTAATTTTTGCTCCTAAAAACCTGTAAGGTTCTTAGTGCGTCCGTGCTTGCATTTAAAAACCGCACGTGTGTGCCTGTCGGTGACAGCGTACAGGTGCACGATTTGCACAAACTTGGATATAACGCACAAGTCTAGTGAATACACGTCAGCACGACATTGCAAAATGCGCAAGGGCGTTGGCAAGGAACAAGGAAGTGGACGTGATGGTGGTGCAGGCAGAGGCCGAGGTCGTGGGCAAGCTCTAATTTCGCCACAACAAAGGGCCACATCTAGTCGCTCGCACGTCCTGTCCCAAATTCTTGGGGACCGCAGCAGTACACCGCTCTTGAACCAAGACCAGTGTCAACAGGTTGTTAGTTGGATAGCGGATAATGCTTCCAGTCAGATTGGCACCACCACAAACACTCTGTCTTCCACACGGTCAAGTGTCAGTAGCTGTGATACTGCACCGCACATTTCAGAACCTGATCCTCCTTCCTACCACAAGGCTGAGTACACGTCCTCGGACATTAATGATCCCACACTTGGACACTCGGAAGAGCTGTTCACGTTTCAATTCGCACATTCTGGCCTCTCGCCAGCTCATGTTGAAGTGGGTCTTGAGGAGATCGTATGTACAGATGCCCAAATATTTGAGCAGCCATGTTCTCACGAAGTTGGCAACGTGTCTCAACAAGGGGTGGATGATGATGAGACACAATTGTCAGGAAGTCAGGAGGAGGAGCAGGGTGCGAAAGAGGAAGACGACGTGGTGGATGATCCAGTAACTGACCCAACCTGGCAGGAGGATATGCAGAGCGAGGACAGCAGTGCACAGGGGGAGGGAGGCGTAGCATCCCAACAGGCAGTAAGAAGCAGGGTGGTGGCTCCAGGCAGAAGTCAGGCAACCGTTTCCCGGAACAACAACACGACACAAGGTGCCTGTACAAATGTTAGGTCTTCCCGAGTCTGGCAGTTTTTTAAGTTGGCTCCAGATGATCCTAAAAAGGCAATTTGCAACACCTGCCGTGCCAGCATCAGCAGGGGTACCAAAACTAACAGCCTGACCACCACCAGCATGATCAGGCACATGTCAGCCAAGCACCCGACTTTGTGGGAAGTACAACAGAGTCGAGGAGCAGTGCTTGCTGATGTCACTGCTACGTCTTCGCTGGTTGTGCATGCGAGCCAATCCCCTGTCTATGCTGCCTGCGAACAAGCCTCCTCCGGTCCTGCACCTGCAGTTGCCTACGCAGAAATAACACCATCATCAAGCACGTCCTTGTCCCAGCACAGCGTTCAGTTATCCATTCAGCAAACCTTTGAACGCAGGCGCAAATACACTGCCAACGCCCCACATGCCACAGTTCTAAATGCTAACATTTCGCGACTGCTTGCGCTGGAAATGTTGCCTTTTAGGCTGGTGGAGACAGAAGCATTCCGCGACCTGATGGCGGCAGCTGTCCCACGTTACTCGGTCCCCAGCCGCCACTATTTCTCCCGGTGTGCCGTCCCCGCGTTGCATAACCACGTGTCACAAAACATCACACGTGCCCTGAACAACGCTGTTTCACCCAAAGTCCACCTAACCACAGACACGTGGACAAGTGCTTGTGGGCAAGGCCGCTACATCTCGTTGACGGCACACTGGGTTAATATTGTTGAAGCTGGGTTCAGTCTGAGCGAGGGACGGAACACATCCTTCCCACACCAAGGTTTGCTGGCCCTACCTCAGTCAGGGTTTCACCCACACTCTACAGCTCCGGAATGTCATGCTCTTCAGCCTCCTCCTCCTCCTGCGCATCCTCATCCACTTTACCCTCCACACCAGTCCCAAGCTGGAAGCACTGCAGCACTGCCTCGGCGAAGCGGCAACAGGCTGTGCTGAAGCTAATCTGCATAGGTGACAAACCCCACAATGCAGAAGAGGTGTGGACAGCTCTGAAACAGCAGGCAGATCACTGGCTCACACCTCTGAACATAAAGCCAGGAAAGGTCGTGTGTGACAATGGCCGGAACCTGGTGGCCAGCTGACACATGTTCCATGCGTGGCCCATGTGCTCAACCTCGTGGTTCAGCGGTTTCTAAAGTCATACCCAGAGCTGTCTGATCTGCTGGTAAAAGTTCGCCGCCTGTCTGCACATTTTCGAAAGTCACCTACTGCTTCAGCCGGCCTTGCCGGCTTTCAGCGCCGTTTGCATCTTCCGGCTCACAGACTGGTGTGTGATGTCCCCACGCGTTGGAATTCAACTCTGCACATGTTGGTCAGGATATGTGAGCAGAAGAGGGCAGTTGTTGAGTACCTGCATCACCTAAGCCGTCGGGAAATGGGTCAAACTCCACACATAACACCTGAGGAGTGGAGATGGATGTCCGACCTATGTACCATCCTCCAAAACTTTGAGGACTCCACCAAGATGGTGAGTGGTGATGACACCATTATTAGCGTCACCATACCGCTACTCTGCCTTCTAAAACGGTCTCTGCTCAAAAACAAACATGATGCATTGCAGGCGGAGCGCGATGAGTTGCAGCAAGAAACAGTAGTGGGTGTGGGTGATAACACACAGCCCAGCCTCGTCTCATCACAACGTGCAGTGGAGGACTATGACGAGGAGGAGGATGAAGACATGGAGCAACTCTCCGGCCAAATTGAGGATATGACATGCACACCAGTCATATCCTCGGTTCAGCGTGGCTGGCCAGAGGACAGGGTAGATGAGGAGGAGGAGGAGGGGGAGGACAGCATGTTCAGTCATCGTGTTGGTCAGGCTACTTAAGTCCTGGCTGTTAAGAGTCTGGCGCACATGGCTGACTTTATGGTAAGCTGCCTGTCTCGTGACCCTCGCGTTAAGAACATCTTGGCCGACAATCATTACTGGTTGGTAACACTGTTAGACCCACGCTACAAGGAGAACTTTATGTCTCTTATTCCCGAGGCGGAGAGGTCAACCAAAATGCAGCAGTTCCGGAAGGCCATAGTCACGGAAGTAGGCAAAGCATTCCCCTCACAAAACGCTAGTGGCATAGGTCAGGAATCAGTGGACAACCAAGGCGTACAGCCGAGAGAGGCACAAGTCCAATCCGCCAGAGGTAAGGGAACAGTCTTTAAGATGTGGGACAGTTTTCTCAGCCCCTCACGTACCACAGCCCCTGAGGTGCGGGGTAGTGCCACAAGAAATCCTAAGTTTGCCCAGATGCTCAAGGAGTACCTTGCAGATTGAACAACTGTACTCCGACATTCCTCTGTGCCTTACAATTATTGGGTATCCAAGGTGGACAAGTGGCATGAATTGGCTCTCTACGCCTTGGAAGTCCTGGCCTGCCCTGCCGCTAGCGTTTTGTCAGAGCGTGTTTTTAGTGCCGCAGGTGGAATCATTACAGATAAACGCACCCGCCTGTCAACTGAAAATGCTGACAGGCTGACTCTGATCAAGATGAACAAGGGTTGGATTGGGCCAGACTTCACCACACCACCAGCAAATGAGAGCGGAATTTAAAGTTTGTAACGGGAATTTGCCATGTACCTCCAGTCACCCATGGGTACACACTTCTGGACTTTGGATAATCGCTGGACTGCTCCTCCTTCTCCTCATGCGCCACCATGATGACCGTTACAATAGTTAGGCCTTTGTTTCAGGTATACCCCCAGTGGTAAATTTTTTCGCCCATTCTTTGCAGAATGGACATTACAACGACAGGAGACCCGCTCCTTTGCAATGGGAACAATGTTTTGAGGCCCTCATGCACGTCTCTATCCAGGGACAACGTGGAGCCTCCCAATTTTTGGCTGCCCTGCCAAAGGGCTATACTATAATACACCCACTTCCTGACAATGGACACTTAATGTTTTGAGGCCCTCATGCACATCTCTATCCAGGGACAACGTGGAGCCTCCCAATTTTTGGCTGCCCTGCCAAAGGGCTATACTATAATACACCCACTTCCTGACAATGGACACTTAATATTTTGAGGCCCTCATGCACGTCTCTATCCAGGGACAACGTGGAGCCTCCCAATTTTTGGCTGCCCTGCCAAAGGGCTATACTATAATACACCCACTTCCTGACAATGGACACTTAATGTTTTGAGGCCCTCATGCACGTCTCTATCCAGGGACAACGTGGAGCCTCCCAATTTTTGGCTGCCCTGCCAAAGGGCTATACTATAATACACCCACTTCCTGACAATGGACACTTAATGTTTTGAGGCCCTCATGCACGTCTCTATCCAGGGACAACGTGGAGCCTCCCAATTTTTGGCTGCCCTGCCAAAGGGCTATACTATAATACACCCACTTCCTGACAATGGACACTTAATGTTTTGAGGCCCTCATGCACGTCTCTATCCAGGGACAACGTGGAGCCTCCCAATTTTTGGCTGCCCTGCCAAAGGGCTATACTATAATACACCCACTTCCTGACAATGGACACTTAATGTTTTGAAGCCCTCATGCACGTGTCTATCCAGGGACAACGTGGAGCCTCCCAATTTTTGGCTGCCCTGCCAAAGGGCTATACTATAATACACCCACTTCCTGACAATGGACACTTAATGTTTTGAGGCCCTCATGCACGTCTCTATCCAGGGACAACGTGGAGCCTCCCAATTTTTGGCTGCCCTGCCAAAGGGCTATACTATAATACACCCACTTCCTGACAATGGACACTTAATGTTTTGAGGCCCTCATGCACGTCTCTATCCAGGGACAACGTGGAGCCTCCCAATTTTTGGCTGCCCTGCTAAAGGGCTATACTATAATACACCCACTTCCTGACAATGGACACTTAATGTTTTGAGGCCCTCATGCACGTCTCTATCCAGGGACAACGTGAAGCCTCCCAATTTTTGGCTGCCCTGCCAAAGGGCTATACTATAATACACCCACTTCCTGACAATGGACACTTAATGTTTTGAGGCCCTCATGCACGTCTCTATCCAGGGACAACGTGGAGCCTCCCAATTTTTGGCTGCCCTGCCAAAGGGCTATACTATAATACACCCACTTCCTGACAATGGACACTTAATGTTTTGAGGCCCTCATGCACGTCTGTATGCAGGGGCATTGGTGAACCTCACAATTTTGGACTGCCCTGGCAAAGGAAAATACTACAAAGACTCACTTCCTCAAAATGGGCACATTAGACTCAGAGGCCTTTATGTCGTCTTTTCTCAGGGACATCGGAGTGCCACACAATGTTTTACGTAAAATCTTTCATGTATTGATCTCAAAAAGTAACATACATTAGCTCTAGCTCACTATTGGGTATGTTCCCTTAACATTTCCGCCATGAAAATTCATTTTGGCGTCATTTTGGAAGGTTTTCTGGTGAGTCCGTAAAAATGGCATAAAACGCGGACAAAATTGTTCACAGCTGTGACTTTTGAGTGATAAATGCTTCAAGGGGTCTTCCCCATGCTGTTGCCATGTCATTTGAGCACTCTTCTGAGACTTTTGTGCCATTTTTAGGGTTTCTACATGCTGCCGGGGGTCATTTCACAAAAATACTCGGGTCTCCCATAGGATAACATTGGGCTCGGTGCTCGGGCCGAGTACACGAGTATCTTGGGATGCTCGGCCCGAGCCTCGAGCACCCGAGCTTTTTAGTACTCGCTGATCACTAGTAGGGGCCCAAATGGCGAGGGTCAAATATAACAAACCAATTCTCCTGATGAATAGGAAGTAGGTGCGCAACAGATGTTAGGGCAGGGAGGGTAACAGGTGCAATAATATACAGTGATAACACAATACAATAAGTCACAATAAGTCAGCTATGGCTGTACCAAAAAACACCTGTATCTGGGTTTGTGGAATAGAAACCCTGTAATGTACACCCTGTATGCACCACAGACCACAAGCCCAGAAGTCGTGCAAACAAATCTATGAGTAGCCAATCTTAAGACCCCAAATGGGACTATTGTGATAAGAGCTACGTGGTAAACATGGTAGAAAGGAATAGAATATCATGTAAGTAGGCGACCAGGGTGGGGGTGTGAATCAGGAAAGAACAAACCAAATGTGGAAGGTCAGGCACAGGTGGAATATGGCGAGATGCCCAGGGTGAGCAGGCCAAAGAGCCCTGTGTTTCTGTCTTTGCCTTCTGGTGCGCCCGTGCAATGGTTTTGCGTGGGTAGCCGCGATCCATGAGCCTGTGGGTAAGATCAAGGGCCTGTTGGTCAAAATCCTCTTCTTTGCTGCAGCTACGCCTAACGCGTAGAAATTGTTGTGTGGGAATACCTGTCTTGATGGGGCGGGGGTGGAACTTGAATAGTGTAGGAGACTGTTGGTCATTGTCGTTTTTCTGTATAGGCATGTGGACAAACCTCGATCCTTGATGGATATGATCAAATCAAGGAAGGTGACCGCTGTAGATGAAATTATGTGGGAGAGGAAAATATTCAGATTATTATTATTCAGATCTGTGATGAATGTAACACACTCCTCCTCCGAGCCTTCCCACACAAAGAGGATGTCATCGATGTAGCGGTACTAATGCGATACCCGATCTTGAATTACCTTGGATGTAAAAACGACAGTGGCCTCCCACCACCCTAAAAATCATTCAGTGTTACTTACAGCCAAGACCAACCTATGGTCATTATGACTATCATAGATACATTTCCCAGAAACCCTCTTTAAATTTCTTAGCAGGGTTTTGTCTTGGTTGCTTTATTAAATGTCTTCATGTATTATTCCCACATATACATTTACCTTACTGGTTTCCGCTATATGTAGTCCTATGTCTATATGTTTTGTAATGGGCTTTCTTATCCCTCTATTCATGGCTGGGGCCCCGCACATCATCATACGTTGTGTACCGCGCCCCCATGCCTGGCTACATATGGTCCATTTGTGTAGGTTGTTATACACATGTGTATCTACCGTCAATATATTCTGCCTTACCTCTGTGGCGATTCAGCGTCTGCGCTCTAAGTGTTTTACCATTGCTGCTCTATACGTTAGCCCTGGCTTACTCACATCCTTCGCTACAACCTTTTTTGCCTGCTGCGCCTTCCCGTAGTACATTACTGTGCATGCGCTAAGATGGCGCCGTCCAGCAATGTTCGCTTCATACAATAGATCTCACAGGTTTGTGTACTTTTCTAATTAAATTGTGTATTTATTATGCCGCTCCAATGTATACCACCGCACTTTCCCTGAGGAAGCCGCTCAGGCGGCGATACGCATTGGCCTGCTCACCCTGGGCATCTCGCCATATTCCATCTCTGCCTGACCTTCCACATTTGGTTTGTTCTTTCCTGATTCACACCCCCACCCTGGTCGCCTACTTACATGGTATTCTATTCCTTTCCACCATGTTTAGCACGTAGCTCTTATCACAATAGTCTCATTTGGGGTCTTAAAATTGGCTACTCATAGATTTGTTTGCGCGACTTCTGGGCTTGTGGTCTGTGGTACATACAGGGTGTACATTACAGGGCTTCTATTCCACAAACCCAGATACAGGTGTTTTTTGGTACAGCCATAGCTGACTTATTGTGACTTATTGTATTGTATTATCGCTGTATATTATTGCACCTGTTACCCTCCCTGCCCTAACATCTGTTGCACTTACTTCCTATTCATCAGGAGAATTGGTTTGTTATATTTGACCCTCGCCATTTGGGCCCCTACGAATTGATTACATACTGCTATTCAGCATTGCATATTGGCACTGAGTTATATAGCACTGTTATTAGATTTTCCTAATTCATGCATTAATTGTTTCTAATATAACGCTGTGGATGTTATTTGCTCAGGGTGAACTGACCTCACCTCTTGTTTGTTTGTATGTTTGCACTTTTTTAATTGTTTTTAACTTTGGTACACAATAAAGGCATTTTTTTATCCTTCATGATTGGTGTGTATCTGATCCATGTGCAGTAGTCTTTTCTTTTTGCTGCCAAACAGTTTAATTTGAACACTGCTCATCTCTACTCCTGATGCAGCCAATGCACTGCCACACCAGTCACACACCTCCTGGCTAATCACTGTATTTTATAGTGCTGGACCGTATAACTGAAGCTGGGAAAAATATTTAATATTTTTTGTACACTCCAGAAATGGCTCTCAAAATAAGGCTACTTATACTACTAAGGCTACTTATACTTACTTACTAAGGCGGGCTTTGCACACTACGACATCGCAGCCCGATGCTGCGATGCCGAGTGCGATAGTGCCCGCCCCTGTCGCAGCAGCGATATGTGGTGTTAGCTGGCGTAGCGAAAGTTATCGCTACGCCAGCTTCACACACACACTCACCTGCCGTGCGACGTCCCTGTGGCCGGCGACCCGCCTCCTTGTTAAGGGGGCGGGTCGTGCGGCGTCACTGCGACGTCACACGGCAGGCAGCCAATCAGAGCGGAGGGGCGGAGATGAGCAGGATGTAAACATCCTGCCCACCTCCTTCCTTCCGCATATCCTACGGAAGCCGCAGTGAGGCCGGTAGGAGACGTTCCTCGCTCCTGCGACTTCACACACAGCGATGTGTGATGCCGCAGGAGCGAGGAACAACATCGGACCGTCGCGTCAGCGTAATCATGGATTACGCCGACGCTGCACCGATGATACGATTACGATGCTTTTGCGCTCGTTAATCGTATCATCCAGCCTTTACACACTGCGATGTCGTATGCGATGCCGGAAGTGCGTCATTTTCAATTTGACCCCACCGACATTGCACCTGCGATGTCGCAGTGTGCAAAGTGCCCCTAAGTCTTAATTAGTAAATTAGTTGCTGACCTAAAAAAAGTAGGTTTTTTCACTTCTAATTGAGAGAACATTACTTCTTCATATTCAAAATAGTATACTACATCTGTTTTGTCTCACTAATTAAAGAAATAATTTTTGAACTGCTTTTAACAAAGCTATTACTTCTTCAATTTAATAACTTGCAAAGCTTGCAACCATGTAAAAATTCTGCTGCTTAGTGCATGCATAGTCCCAGCCAAACTGGATAATTTTTAAACCATTTGTACAATTTAATTTGCTTAAAAAGTGTGATGTTGCAATGTGTCGTTAAATGTTCTGTTACCTCTAGACATGGGATTCATTTTTGGGCTCCACATTTTAAAAAAGGTATTCAGAAGTTAAAGTCAGTTCAAAGGTGGGCAACTAGATTATTGTAAGGAATGGAAGATCTCCCATATGATGAGAGGTTGAAAAAGGTGGATTTGTTTAGCTTAGAAAAGCGAGTAGAAGAAAGGTGATTTCGGCAGCTAAATAGGATAGGATTATTTACAGTTAGAGCTGTCAGACTGTGGAATGCCCTACCACAAAAGGTAGTAATGGCTGACACTATAACAACTTTCATAAAAGGGCTGGATGATTTACTTAGTACACACAACATTGTCAGTTAGAAATGATTTATTGACGAAATGTATACTTGCTGGAGGGACGTTGAATTAGATGGATAAATGTTTTTTCAATCTAACTATGTAACTATAGAAGATATCACTTGGATCATTTGGATATTAATTTTTATTATTTATTATTTTAGCATCATTTATTTCATGATGCTTTACAAGTGAGAAGGGTATACATAAAAAACAAGTACAACAATCATGAATATTACAAAAACATACTGGTACAAGAGGGGAGGGCTCACAGTCTAGAGGGAATGGGTGAGGATACAGTAGGTGAGGACAGAGCTGGTTGTACAGTGTTGTAATGGACTGAGGGTTATTATAGGTTGTAGGCTTGTCAGAAGAGGTGGTTAATAATGCTGTGTTTGCATTACTGAGCTTAAGACATGCTCCATTGACTCCAAAGGGAATTCAAATTACATTGCGCATCGAATATTCGCATGGCGGTGAACTATTCGTCAGATATTCACGAGGCCAAATATTGCCGAATATTTGTGATATTCGATCATCCCTAATTATTATCCTTTACTTAAAAATACAGACGTAGCACAGGGATAATGTAAGTAGCTGCAGGAGTTGTATGTTACTCTTTGGAATTGTGAAGGACGAGAGGGGGTATATATTATAAAACTTTTTTGTTTGCATAAAGTGGGTTGTTTGTTACGTGAGCTAAGATAGGAAGAGAGGCTTGGAGAGATAACAGATGTACATGGTGGCGTGTCATGCTATACTATGTGCGTATACCTTGAAAATTGGACGGATAGCATATTCGTATTTAAAATTTGATGCAGGCTACAAATAAAAACAGAACCTAACTCTGAATATTAGAAAACTGTTTTTCATTTGTGTGCATTTTGTTTTGAAAAAAGGGTGTTGTTGTGTGAACTAAGACAGGAAGAAAAACATGTACAGATATGTGACACACAGTATATCATAAAAGTGAATACAGCCTTTACATTTTGTAAATGTTTTATTATATCTTTTCATGTGACTACACTAACATTATGAACCTTTAATACAATGTAAAGTAGTCAGTGTACAGCTTGTATAACTGTCAATTTGATGTGCCTATTAAATAACTCAATACACAGCCATTAACTTCTTCATCCCCTAGCCTTGTTTTCACCTTCAAGACCAAGCCAACTTTTTCAGTTCTGACCAGTTTCACTTAATGATGTGCTAACTGGTGAAGACTTCAACAAAACCTAGTGATTCATAGATTATTTTTGACATATTGTACTTCAGGATAGTGGCAAATGTAGGACCATGTTTTTTGTGTTTATTTCTGAAAATAGCAAACATTTGGAGAAATTTTAGCAATTTTCAAACTTTTAATTTCTATGCCCTTAAATCAAAGTTGTGACAAAACCATTTTTTTAGGGAGCACATCACATTTGAAGTGACATTGAGCGGTCTAGGTATAGACAATACCCAAAAGTGACACCATTCTAAAAACTGCACCCTTCAAACTGCATTCAAGAAGTTTATTAACCTTTAGGTGCTTCAAAGGAACAAAAGCAATGTGCAAGTACGTAAATAATGAAAATTTTACTTTTTTCCACAAAAATGTTATTTAGCCCCAAATTTTGCATTTTCACAAGGATAACAAGAGTAAATGCACAGTACAATTTGTTGTGAAATTTTTCCTGAGCACACCAATATTTCAAATGTGGTGGAAATCTACTGTTTGGGCACGGCAGGGCTTGGAAAAGGAGGAATGCCATTTGAATTTACAGCGCAAAATTGTGTGGAATTGATAGTGGATGTCATGTGGCATTTGAAGAACCCCTGAGGTGTCTAAGCAGTGGAGCTCCCTCACAAATTACCTTGTTTTTGAAACTAGACCCCCTCAAGGAATTTATCTAGATGTTTTCTACCTTTAACCTCCAAGTGCTTCACAGAATTTTAAAATGTGGAGCTATTAAAATAAAAAATCCAAAAATATATATTTTTATGACAAAAATGTCACAAGTATAACAAGAGAAAATACACAATTTGATGTGTAATTTCTCCTGAGTACACCATTACCCCCTTTTGGAATTTATTTAGATGTTTGATGAGCATTTTGAACCCCCAAGTGCTTCACAGAACTTTATAACATTGTGCCCTGAAAATTAAAAAATACATTTTTACCCCTAAAATGTTATTTTAATCTTAAACCTTTCATTTTCACAAGGATCACAGGAGAAAATGCAAATCACCATTTGTTGTGCAATTTCTCCTTAGTACCACAATACCCCAAGTGTAGTGAGAATTTACTGTTTGGACACAAAGCGGTGGTTGGAAATAAAAGAGCGCCATTTGACTTTTTGAAGGCAAAACTGTCTGGAATCGTTAGCGGATGCCATGAGACATTTTTCGAGCCCATGATGTGTCTAAACAGAGGAACTCCACTACAATTGAGCTTATTTTGGAAAATAGACCCCTCAAAAACTTTTTGTAGATGTTTGATGGTCACCTTGAACACCCAGGTGCTTCAATCAATTTTATAATGTTGAGTGGTAAAAATTAAAAAAATATTTTTTTAACAACAAAAATGTTGATTTAACCGCAAATATTTAATTTTCACAAGGGTAAAAGGTAATAATAGAGAATACAGTTTGTTGTGCAATTTCTCCTGAGTTCACAAATACTCAACATGTGGTTGAAAACTACTTTTGAAGCACATTGTAAGCTAGAAGGGAAAATAAGCAACAATTTGGAGCTCAGATTTAGTTGGAATGGTTTGCTGCTGTCATTTTGACAAATCTTCTGAGGGGACTAAACAGTAGAGCTCCCCTAGAAGTGTCCTCATTTTGGAAACTAGACCCCTCAAGAAATGTATCCTTATGTTAAGAGAGCACTGAGAACCCCCAAATACTTCACAAAAGTTTATAACGTTGAGCCGGGAAAATGCAAACATACATTTTTAACCACAAAAATGTTGCTTTAACCCCAAATTTTTAATTTTCAAAGGGGTAACAAAAAGTAATGGACTATACAATTTGTTGTGCAACTTCTTATTAGTGTACTAATACTTTTGAGGCACAGTACAAAGTGAAGAAGGGAAGGAGTATCATATTTGAGTTCAGATTTAGTTGGAATGAATTGGGGATGCCATGTCACATTGGCAGAGCCGCTGATGTGCCAGAGCAGCAGAAGTGCTCCTCAAGTGACCCCATTTTACAAACTGCAATCTTCAATGAATTCATCTAGAGGTGCAGTGAGGATATTGACAATACAAGTGTGTAACAAAATTTTATATTATTAGGTATTAATAAAATAATTATTAAATTTTAAATACTAAAATGTTGTTTTCACCCCAGATTTCCAATTTTCCAAAGAGGAATAGATAATAAAAGACCCCAAGATATGTTACACTATTTCATCTGAATGTGGCAATACTCCACATGTGACTGTACAGTACTGTTAGGCCGCACCACAAGGCTAAAGGAGGGAAGGAGGGCCATTTGATTTTTGGTGCACAGATTTCCCTAGAATGCTTTTCGGACTCCATTTGCAGAGCTTCTATGTGACAAAACAGCAGAAAACCCCTCAAGTGCCCACATTTTGGACATTATACCGCTCTCAGAGTTTTACTACTGGTCTAGTGAAGAATTAGCATCTGGAAAACACCCATGGAGTCAAACGCAATAAATGTTGCAAAATTAAAAATTACAAATAAGCCTCTATCTTGACCACTACATTGTAGTGCCTATACATTGTACACAACTCGTGCTTATAAAATCCTGCACCCTGGAAATTAAGCAGTCTTTCCTCACTACAGAAATGTCAAACAAGTGGACTTTAACTGTGGTTTAGGAACATTGTGGGGCTCAGAATAGAGGGGGACATTTGGATTTGGGAGAGCAAATTTTGATGGTTTTCTTTTTTAGGGGGTAGTTATACCGCTTTTGCCAGAGTATTTGTGCTACCAGTATCATGAAAGCATCCTATATTTCTGTTAACAGATGCCAGACATACAGATGAAATCAGAAGTTTACATACGCTATCTAAACAGATACATATGCATGTTTTCTTTATTATCTCACATGAAATCAGAATAAACCTTTCCCAATTTTAAGTTAATTAGGAATAACAAAATTATTTATATTTGGCAAATGCCAGAATAAGGCAAGAGAGAGAACGTTTTAAGGCATTTTTATTAATTTCTGCAAAGTCAAAAGTTTACATACATGCTAGCGATCACACCCGCCCCCGTCGTGCATGTGTCATGGGCAAATCTCTGCCTGTGGCGAACAATATCGCTAGTACGCTTCACACAAACATACCTTCCTAACAACGTCACTGTGGCCGGCGAACAAACTTTTTTTAAAGGGGAGGTTCGTGCGGCGTCACAGCGACGTCAAACAGCAGGCCACCAAAAGAAGCAGAGGGGCGGAGAGCAGTTGCATGAACGTCACTCACATCTCATTGCCGGAGGGCGCAGGAACACTGTTGTTCGTCGTTCCCAGGGTGTAATACTATTGTATGAACTGAGGATTTCGATAGCGTTAGGGCAATGACAACCAGAGATGGGGTCTTGGTGCAAACAAGTTTTATATGTGCAACCAATAAATATGTACACGGGAGATAACAAAAACACGGTATATACCTGCCAGGTTCAGAGCAAGGGGAACTCCTGGGACCACGCACCGGACTCCCCCAGGGAGACCACCAGGAGCGAACCCCTATACAGGGGCTGTCTGGCGATCACCCCAGAAGGCCTAAATGCGCAGCAGCCGGGACACGAAAGGGCAACAGGTCACAGTCCAAAAATGTCTGTACGTGATGTGGAACGTGAGTCCTAGAGTGGATATGAACCGGGCAGAAGCGCCGACCAGTGACTGCAGACGGAGTCTGGGACCAGCGAGGGCACAGCTTGATGAGACCAGGTGGAGTCCAGAGCCGGTGTCGGGTATTTTATACAGGATCCAAATACAATCAGGAACCAAGAGCAGCAGGGCAGGAGTAGACAGGAAGCAGTATACTCAAGCAACTAGACTAGGCTTAGGGGCGGGCTTTTAAAAAGCTGAACACGAAGTAGGGCAACAGAACAGAAAACTCCATGTTAACAAAGGGCAAGATCTTTCAAAAGCAAACTGGAAATCCCGGAATACTGACACAGGGTGTCACACGTAGCAATGTGTGCTGCCTCAGGAACGACGAACAACATGCGTCCTAAAAGATCAACAATTATTGGAAATGAACGACGTGCCAACAATCAATGATTTGTGCCATTTTTGGGATCGTTAGCGGTCACTCGTAGGTGTCCCACGCAACAACGTCGCTAATGACGCTGGATGTGCGTCACGAATTTCGTGACCCCAGCGATATCTCGTTAGTGATGTTGTTGCATGTAACGAGGCCTTAAGAGTACTATGTCTTTAAATAATATGGGACAACCCATATGATGATGTCATGTCTGGCAGCTTCTGATAGGTTTATTGGCAACATCTGAGTTTATTAGAGATACACCTATGGATGTGTTTTAATGCACACCTGAAACACACTGCTTCTTTGTGTAGCATCATGGGAAAGTCAAACAAAATCAGCCAAGATCTCAGGAAGAGAAGTGTGGACTTGCACAAGTCTGGTTCATCCTTGGGTGCAATTTTGAGATACATGTAGGTGCCTCGTTCATCTGTAGAAACAAGTATATGCAAGTACAAACAAGATGGAATGTCTAGCCATCATACCGCTCAGGAAGGAGATGGGTTCTGTGTAGCAGAGATGAACATGCTTTGGTATCAGACATGTGCATATCAACCAAAGAACAAAAGCAAAAGATCGTGTGAAGATGCTGGTGGAACCTGGTAAGATTGTGTCATTATCCACAGTGAAATGAGTACTGTATAAACATGGGCTGAAAGGCCACTCTGCCAGGAAGAAGCCATTACTCCAAAAGAAACATAAAAAGCCAGATTAATGTTTGCAAATGCACACAGGAACAAATACCTTCATTTTTGAAAACGTCCTGGGGTCTGACTAAACTAAAATTGAACTGTTTGGCCATAATGACCATCACTACTTTTGGAAGAAAAGGTGAGAAGCTTTGAAGTGTAGGAACACTATCCCAACTGTGAAACACATGAATAGAAGCATCATGTTGTGAAGTTGGTTTGCTGCAGGAGGGACTGCTGCACTCCACAAAATACATGAGAAAAGAAGTTAATGTTGCCTCTAGAGTTGAGCGCGGTTCGCGGTTCGAGGTTCTCCAGTTCGCGGCTCGAGTGATTTTGGAGGCTGTTCTAGATCGAACTAGAACTCGAGCTTTTTGCTAAAGCTCGATAGTTCTAGATACGTTCGAGAACGGTTCTAGCAGCAAAAAGCAGGGCTTTTTACAGCAACAGTGTGCAGGAGCCATCGCTGGCATCCTGCCAGAAGCTGGTAACCAAGATAAACATCGGGTATCCAAGCAAAGCGCTTTGGTTAGTAACCCGATGTTTATCCTAGTTACGTGCAGGAAGCCCACACTTCCCCGCTCAGCTCACTCCTCCCCCTCCTGCACGCGGCATGTACACATACATACACACACACACACAAACACACACGTCCCCAGCCATGTAGTCCACGACACTGACGTCCTCCTGTCACTCTGCACACATGGTCCCGCTCGGCTTACCTGCGGTGATGAAGTCCCGACCTCAGCGCTGTCACTGTCCTCCATGGCCGCCGCTTGTCACATCACCTTCTCTCGCTTCCGACCTGAGACTGACTAGCGGTGACGTCACGGGCCTCTCGCGATACTTGGCTGTGAAGGCGGCGGTCATTGAACTCAGTGACAGGTGCTGTCGGCAGTGCAGGAGATCAGCGCAGGTAATGTACCTCGCTGACAGCAGCACTTGTCATGCCCTGCAGTGACCTGGGCTGACCCATTGATGTTAGCTCAGGTCACTGCACTGCTCTCCCAGCCAATGGGGAACATCCTGCTTTTCATTGACTGGGACAGTGTGGATCGTCATGGCAACCCCTTGGATTACACCAGACCTGGATTTGTTTTTCTTTCTAATAACTTGGTTAAAGAGGGAATGTATTGGGGAGTATTTTTTCAAATAAAAATGTGTTTGTCGTCTATTTTTTTTTATTACTGACTGGGTTGGTGATGTCGGGTATCTGATAGACGCCTGACCTCACCAACCCCAGGGCTTGATGCCAGGTGACATTACACATCTGGTATTAACCCCATATATT
The DNA here is from genome assembly GCF_048569485.1 of Anomaloglossus baeobatrachus. NCBI lineage: Eukaryota > Metazoa > Chordata > Amphibia > Anura > Aromobatidae > Anomaloglossus > Anomaloglossus baeobatrachus. Next base: position 722,200,800 of record NC_134353.1, read on the forward strand.
ACCCCGTTTGCCACCGCACCAGGGCGCGGGATGAGCTGGGGCGAAGCACCAGGATTGGCACATCTAATGGATGCGCCACTTCTGGGGCGGCTGTGGCCTGCTATTTTTAGGCTGGGGAGAGTCCAATAACCATGGACCTCCCTATTCTGAGAATATCAGACCCCAGCTGTCTGCTTTACCTTGGCTGGTGATCCAATTTTGGGGGGACCCCTACGTGTTTTTTTTTTAATTATTTATTTTAAAATAACAGCGTGGGATGCCCTCAGTTTTGGATTACCAGCGAAGGTGAGGTTGCCAGCTGTGGTCTGCAGGCTGCAGCTGTCTGCTTTACCCTAGCTGGCTACAAAAATAGGGGGAACCCTACGTCATTTTTTTTTTCATTTTTTTGGCTAAATACAAGGCTAAGCACCCCTTAGTGCCACATGAAAGGCACCAAAGGGTGCAAAATTACAAAATGCAGGAGAGTGGGACATTATGTGTCTTTCTGCCATTATAATGACAGAAAAGACTGATATGAAGTGCACAAGCACAAGAAAATCACTAGAGCGCTCTACACTGTGAAAAGCAGTAGAAAATGGCACTGGAGTGACCATGTGACTGCCTCATGTAGGATGAAGCTATGGATCCTGGGTAAATTTATGCATTTACCCTCCTTCAGTTTTTTTGCAGTACACAAAAAAAACGGAAGGCACACGGATGACAAACAGATGACATACGGACCGTCTACGGAACGGAAACGGATGCCACACGGATGCACCCGTGAAAAAAAACTGACTGTTTTTTGCAGACCGCAAAAATGGATCGGTCGTGTTAATGTGGCCTTATTCTGATCTGCCGTTTATAAACAGCAGGCAGAAATAAGTGAATAACGCCCCCCGACGTCAGAAAATCTCCGGGGTTTCAGGGCTAGCTGAGACCCTGGAGATCATGATTCAGGACATTTTTTCCGGTCCCCGCTCACGTGATCACAGGTATACACCGTACACCGATGATCACGTTACAGTAAATGACAGCACCGGTAAAAAATTATTTATCTCCCATCTGGCATGAACAAACACTTCTTCTCCACTTCTCCACTTTTTCTCCACTTTTTTTCCACTTTTTCTCCATTTTTTCTCCACTTTTTCTCCACTTTTTCTCCACTTTTTCTCCACTTTTTTCCATTTTTTCTCCACTTTTTCTACATTTTTTCTCAATTTTTTCACCAGTTTTTCTCCACTTTTTCTCCACTTTTTCTCTGTTCTTTTTCTATGGTCGGTCTACCCATTAGCTCTGCCATGCATAGTGTAGCTCTACACCTACTGCACATGTTACTTTATGATTGACATCTCTTTCATACCAGAGCTGTCTAAGCCTACTCTGACCCCATATTTGTCATTACTATATTGTCCTTGTACTGTATTATGACATTTGTATCATGTGTTTCATTTCTTGCTGTGTTGCAATTTTTTTCCTGCATCCCAATTGTACCTCTACATTGTTCGAGTTTATGTTATTGTTCTCTCACTCTTATGTGATACTGATTATTGGATTATTGTCATTTTTCATGATTACATGCAGATAAGTCCAATCTGACCAAGGCTCATGCCGAAACGTCATTTGTAACTTGTTTTGGACAAAAACATATATGCTTATGAAAATTTTTTTTTTCTTAATACGGACCAATAAAGAGTGATTTTGCATTACTATCCATTGTGACTTACTGACTTAGTCTGGGAGATTTAGAGTGCCGAGGTTACTCACTAATTTTATCTATTATTACCTCTGAGCACCTATATACCAGTGAGCAGAGGTTCCTCTACAGTAGTTCTCTTGATTAGGCATGCCCTTACCTCATGAGCAGGGCATTGCAGCTTTGGTAGCAACCATTACGACATGGACTCTGCTGCTGTGGACCTGGGGAGAGTGAGTGCAAATTCATTGCACCTACACACCTCACATGAAGGGTCCGCACTCCTAGAAAATGGGGGATACATTCCCTGAGTGTCTCCCCCCATATTCTAGACGGTGCAGAGTCGTCGTGGGACCCCTTTATTTTTTTTCGTACAATAAATTGGTGAAAGAGGAAATGTTTTGAGTACTGTTTTTTCAAATAAATTTCTTTTGTCGATTTTTTTTTGGTTAGTACTGACAGTTTATGATGTTGGGTATCTAATAGACGCCATGACATCACAAACTTCTGGGCTTGATCTCAGGTGACTTTACAGCTAGTATCAACCCGATTTATTACCCCGTTTGCCACTGCACCAGGGCACGGGATGAGCTGGGGTGAAGCTCCATGATTGGCGCATCTAGTGGATGCGCCACGTCTGGGGTGCCTGCGGCCTGCTATTTTTAGGCTGTGAAGGCCCTATAACTATGGACCTTCCCACCCTGAGAATACCAGACCACAGCTGTCCGCTTTACCTTGGCTGGTGATCCAATTTGGGGGGGACCCTACTTTTATTGTGTAATTATTAATATTTATAAAATAATTATAAAAAAGAGCCTGAAGGGACCTCCACATTTGATCCCCAACCACGGTAAAGCTGCCAGCTGTGGTTTTCAGGCTACAGCCATCTGCTTTACCCTAGCTGGCTATCAAAAATGGGGGGACCAACGTCATTTTTTTTTTAACTATTTTTTAAATAGAAAAAATTAATGGGCTTCCCTGTATTTTGATTGACAACCAAGGTAACGGCAGGCAGATGGGGGTGGCAACCCATAGCTGTCTGCTTTATCTGCGCTGAGAATCAAAAATACCGCGGAGAGCTACGTCATTTTTTTAAAGATTTATTTTTACAGCACTGTGATGTCCAGCAATCAAAATACAGGGAAGCCCATTTTGTTTTTAGTTATTTAAATAAATAATTAAAAAAAATATATATGGGCTCCGGCTGCATTTTTTGTATTGCTAGCTAAGGGTAATCCAAGCAGCTACTGGCTGCTAACCCCCACTGCTTGGTGTTACCTTCACTGGCTATGGAAAATCCAGGGAAGCATTTTTTTATTTTTTTTGCCAAAAAACTACAAAAAAAGGACGTGAGCTTCGCCATATTTTTGTATGCTAGCCAGGTATAGCTTGCAGGTGCTGGAAGAGTTGGATACAGCGCCAGAAGATGGTGCTTCTATGAAAGTGCCATTTTCTGAGGCGGCTACAGACTGCAATTCGCAGCAGTGGGGCCCAGAAAGCTCAGGCCAACCTGTGCTGCGGATTCCAATCCCCAGCTGCCTAGTTGTACCTGGCTGGACACAAAAATGGGGCGAAGCCTACGTCATTTGTTTTCTAATTATTTCATGAAATTCATGAAATAATAAAAAAGGGCTTCCCTTTATTTTTGGTTCCCAGCCGGGTACAAATAGGCAACTGGGGGTTGGGGGCAGCCGTACCTGCCTGCTGTACCTGACTAGCATACAAAAATATGGCGAAGCCCACATCATTTTTTCAGGGGGCAAAAAACTTCTGCATACAGTCCTGGATGGAGTATGCTGAGCCTTGTAGTTCTGCAGCTGCTGTCTGTCTGTATGGAGAAGAGCAGACAGCAGCTGCAGAACTACAAGGCTCAGCATACTCCATCCAGGACTGTATGCAGAAGTTTTTTGCCCACCAAAAAAATGACATGGGCTTCGCCATATTTTTGTATGCTAGCCAGGTATAGCAGGCAGGTGCTGGAAGAGTTGGATACAGCGCCAGAATATGGCGCTTCTATGAAAATGCCATTTTCTGAGGCGGCTGCAGACTGCAATTCGCAGCAGTGGGGCCCAGAAAGCTCAGGCCAACCTGTGCTGCGGATTCCAATCCCCAGCTGCCTAGTTGTACCTGGCTGGACACAAAAATGGGGCGAAGCCTACGTCATTTGTTTTCTAATTATTTCATGAAATTCATGAAATAATAAAAAAAGAGCTTCCCTTTATTTTTGGTTCCCAGCCGGGTACAAATAGGCAACTGGGGGTTGGGGGCAGCCGTACCTGCCTGCTGTACCTGACTAGCATACAAAAATATGGCGAAGCCCACATCATTTTTTCAGGGGGCAAAAAACTTCTGCATACAGTCCTGGATGGAGTATGCTGAGCCTTGTAGTTCTGCAGCTGCTGTCTGTCTGTATGGAGAAGAGCAGACAGCAGCTGCAGAACTACAAGGCTCAGCATACTCCATCCAGGACTGTATGCAGAAGTTTTTTGCCCACCAAAAAAATGACATGGGCTTCGCCATATTTTTGTATGCTAGCCAGGTACAGCAGGCAGCCACGGGCTGCCTCCAACCCCTAGTTGCCTATTTGTACCCGGCTGGGAACCAAAAATATAGGGAAGCCCGTTTTTTTTAATTATTTCACTTATTTCATGAAATAATTAAAAAACAAATGACGTGGGCTTCACCCCATTTTTGTGTCCAGCCAGGTACAACTAGGCAGCTGGGGATTGGAATCCTCGGCACAGGTTAGCCCGAGGTTTCTGGGCGCTTCTGCTGCGAATTTCAGTCCGCAGCCGCCCCAGAAAATGGCGCTCTCATAGAAGCGCCATCATCTGGCGCTGTATCCAACTCTTCCAACAGCCCTGGAGCCGGGTGGCTTGTTGGGTAATCATGAGTTAATACTGGCTTTGTTTTACTAGCCAGTATTAAGCCAGAGATTCTTAATGTCAGGCACGTTTGACTCGGCCATTAAGAATCTCCAATAAAGGGTTAAAAAAAAGACACCACACAGAGAAAAAATACTTTAATAGAAATAAATACACAGACACATTAGAGACTCCATCTTTATTACCCCGTCAGCCCAATAAATCCAAAATAAACCAGCGCTGATAAGAGGGTTTTTTTATTAATATTTTATACCTTTTATTGCTATTTTTGTTTTAGACACTAATTTATTCAAAACAATTCACACAATAGAAAAAGGAAAAATAAAGAAGAATAAACCACATATGGTAGAAATAAAAAAAAAAGTAAAAATAAAGAATAAGTAATTGATAGTTTAGCAAACAGATACCAGGTGTCTGGTTGCAGTACCCCGGCCGGTAGTAGAGCAATTATTAAATCTAGTATAGTAAATTAAGTGATGCTTCAAGGCATATGATATTTAATGCCAATTGAAACTATCACTGCAATATGATTTTTCAGTTACCAGGAGAGTTCTTTTCAATCCATAAGCAAAAAGGTTTTTAATAGAGGCTTAAATTATAAGCAGCAATTTCAGCGTTCCAAGTGTCTTTAAATGAATTTGAAGAAACTGCACTTCAGGATTGTAGTGAGGATTGTAGTGAGGATGAGGTGCCCCAGGTCATCACTTGATGAGCTGGGGCACCTCATCCTCACTACAATCCTCACTAGTGTAGTAGTAGTAGTGAGGATTGTAGTGAGGATGAGGTGCCCCAGCTCATCACTTGATGAGCTGGGGCACCTCATCCTCACTACAATCCTCACTAGTGTAGTAGTAGTGAGGATTGTAGTGAGGATGAGGTGCCCCAGCTCATCACTTGATGAGCTGGGGCACCTCATCCTCACTACAATCCTCACTACAATCGGGAAGCAGCGTGCAGCCTTCACTCCGTGAGAGATCAGTGCTGCTGGCTGTCAGCAGTAACAGCGGTAACGCTGACAGACGCGTTACCATAGCAACGGTGCTCTCGGAGCCGCGGTTAGCGGTGACGTTTCCGCTAACTGCGTTGCTATGGCAACGGTGATCTCCGTTAATGACCGGCCGTGTCAGCCGGTCCCTAACGGAACGGGGAGTCGACCGTGTGCTAGAGCATGTCGCCGGTACACGGCGATACACAAATGTGCACCATGTACCGGAGAGTGCAATGACAGGTCCTACATGACGCGTCATAGTCATGTGACCAGTCTGTAGCCAATGAGATAATAGCCACGTGACTGGTCACATGGCTATTTTGAAGTCACGATAGGTCCTGCATCACTGCTGGCAGTGCTGGTCACCGGGAGGATTCAGCGATCATCGGATGGAATAGCGGCAGGAGACAGAGTGCAGAAGGGATCGCGGGGACCGGTAAATGTTATGGCAATGTTTATTAACTGTTTGTGTACATTTAATATGCATTTTTATGTGTTTGTGATTGCCTCCCATTATAGCCTATTGGTTCGAGTTCGGTTCGTCGAACGTTCGACGAACCGAACTCGAACGAGACCTCCGTTCGGCGAACCGACCTCGAGCCGAACCGCGACCGGTTCGCTCATCTCTAGTTGCCACACTGAAGCAACATCTCAAGACAACAGCATAAATAGCCTGGGTCTCAGCTTCCCATACACGGTAAGTTTTTTAACTGCATGAGAGGACACACACAAGCTAGGGACCCCAACGTAGAGAAATACTTTGGCGTAGTGTTGGGGCTCTATTGCATTGATCAATTCAGTAGCTAAATTTCTCTTGATTCATATGTTCATGGCAGTAATGCAGATTCCATTTTTCACATTTTCACTCTTGCATATAGCTATTGGATTTTTCAAGTCAGTATTCACACAGCAGTTTCTGCTATTTCATGTACTCCCCTTACATAGTCACTGGTGTGCATACCTTATCTCCCCATAGTGATGTTTTTTTAGATTTTTGCACCCAGTTCGGACTTAGAATGGTGTTCCAAACGTTATTCGTTATTGTTAGTAGTTTTTCGTTTGTGAACCCTCCCCAACCACACCTATTGCCAATCCATATCATACGCATAAATAGCCTGGGTCTCAGCTTCCCATACACGGGTAAGTTTTTTTTAACTGCATGAGAGGACACACACAAGATAGGGACCTCAACGTAGAGAAATACTTTGGCGTAGTTTTGGGGCTCTATTGCATTGATCAATTCAGTAGCTAAATTTCTCTTGATTCATATGTTCATGGCAGTAATGCAGATTCCATTTTTCACATTTTCACTCTTGCATATAGCTATTGTATTTTTCAATTCAGTATTCACACAGCAGTTTCTGCTATTTCATGTACTCCCCTTACATAGTCACTGGTGTGCATACCTTATCTCCCCATAGTGATGTTTTTTTAGATTTTTGCACCCAGTTCGGACTTAGAATGGTGTTCCAAACGTTATTCGTTATTGTTAGTAGTTTTTCGTTTGTGAACCCTCCCCAACCACAGCTATTGCCAATCCATATCATATGCATAAATAGCCTGGGTCTCAGCTTCCCATACGCGGTAAGTTTTTTAACTGCATGAGAGGACACACACAAGCTAGGGACCCCAACGTAGAGAAATACTTTGGCATAGTGTTGGGGCTCTATTGCATTGATCAATTCAGTAGCTAAATTTCTCTTGATTCATATGTTCATGGCAGTAATGCAGATTCCATTTTTCACATTTTCACTCTTGCATATAGCTATTGGATTTTTCAAGTCAGTATTCACACAGCAGTTTCTGCTATTTCATGTACTCCCCTTACATAGTCACTGGTGTGCATACCTTATCTCCCCATAGTGATGTTTTTTTAGGTTTTTGCACCCAGTTCGGACTTAGAATGGTGTTCCAAACGTTATTCGTTATTGTTAGTAGTTTTTCGTTTGTGAACCCTCCCTAACCACACCTATTGCCAATCCATATCATATGCATAAATAGCCTGGGTCTCAGCTTCCCATACACGGTAAGTTTTTTAACTGCATGAGAGGACACACACAAGCTAGGGACCCCAACGTAGAGATATGCTTTGGCGTAGTGTTGGGGCTCTATTGCATTGATCAATTCAGTAGCTAAATTTCTCTTGATTCATATGTTCATGGCAGTAATGCAGATTCCATTTTTCACATTTTCACTTTTGCATATAGCTATTGGATTTTTCAAGTCAGTATTCACACAGCAGTTTCTGCTATTTCATGTACTCTCCTTACATTGTCACTGGTGTGCATACCTTATCTCCTCTTTAACTATCTGTGTCTGTCTCTTAACCTGTCTCTATCTTTCCCTCTCTTTCCCTGTCTGTCTCTTTCCCTGTCAGTCTGTCTGTTTGTGTCTGTCTCTTACCCTGTCTTTGTCTGTTTCTTACCTTATCTGTGTCTGCCTCTTTCCCTGTCTGTGTCTGTCTGTTTCCCTGGCTGCATTGTGACACGCCAACATTCCATTTAAGGGCGTGGCTGCGCATTCTTCTGAAGTTCTGGCTGCACTGTGGCTCCCAGCTCCATTCGCTTTAATGGAGGCAGGTTTTTTGGTGAATAACTGTAAAGCGCTGGGTTAAAATTTCCCCTCAAAACATAGCCTATGACGCTCTCGGGGTCCAGAAGTGTGAGTGTGCAAAATGTTGTGGCTGTAGCTGCGACGGTGCAGATGCCAATCCTGGACATACACACACACACATACACACATTCAGCTTTATATATTAGATACTGTAATGAGCAATGGTATACAGTATACAGTATATGTACAGAAAGTTACCTACAGAGTGTCGTGAAAGGACGGAACCGGAGGTGTGCACGATATTTGCTCTTATTGCAAATCATTACTCTTAAACCAAGTTACAAACTTGTAAAAAGATTTGCTTGTCTTGCAAAATGCTCTCAAACCAACTTACTCTTAATCCATGGTTTCACTGTATTTTTAACAAAGATTTATGAAAAACATTGGGAATCCGGAATGAGGGGGAAGATTCAAAGGAAAGGGAAGGCTACTGGATTGACAACCTCAATATTGTCACAGCGACCAATGAAGTTGGAACCAAATTTAGCAAAGGGGATTATGATTATGATGTTTCTAGTAGAAAACCACCTTGATCCTGATAACAAAACTCAGCCCATTCATATACCCTCTTATTAGCAGTAAAGTCTAATATGTGCTCTCCTCAGGTTTCCACCAATTTCAGCACAGACAAACTTCAACTTGTTTGTGGATTTACCAGGGTTTGGAATGTGAAATTCAGAAGTCACAAGGGAACCAACACATGGATTATACCAAAAGAGAACAGAGCTGTCTTTATGGATTCTTGTTATTGATTATATATGGCAAACTTCAAGTGTTCCATCCAGTCAGACTGAAGTTCAGAGACATACCACCAGAGAAATTGCTCAAGTATTTGGTTGGCGCATTCAGTCTGATTATTGATCTCTGGGTGATAACCAGATGGAAGAGACAATTCAACATTAATTTTACTACAGAACGCCCTCCAGAATTTACAAACAAACATTTTGCAATCCTTAACCCTTTCACCCCCGACAATTTTGCATTGTTTGTTTTTGTTTTTTGTTTCTCTTCATCTAGGAGCCATAACTTTTTTTTTTAGTCAATATAGCCATTGTTTTCTGTGGGACAAATTGTACTTTTGAATGTCACCATTTATTCTGTCCCATATTGCACTGGAAAAGGGGTAAAAAAAACTGCCAAAAAGTGCAATTATATGATAGTTTTTTGGTTTTTTATTTACCATGTTAATTAGTTGGTAAAACTAACCTGATATTATGCTTCTCCAGGTTAGTATGATTTTGTTGATAGCAAACATAATAGTTTTACTTTTATTTAAGTGTTGAAAAAAATTTTACAAATTTGTAAAAAAAAAGAATTGCACTTTTGTCGTCATTTTCCGAGACCTGTAGGGTTCTAATTTTTTGGTATCTGGGGCTCAGTGATGGCTTATTTTTTGCTTCTTGAGCTGGTGTTTGCTTAGATGTAATATCATTGTATTTTAATGCAATGCTGCACAAAAAAAAACAATTTTGCTTTTGGAATTTATTTTCTCACTACGTCCTTTACCGATCAGATTAATTTATTATATAATTTGATAGATCAGCCTTTTTTAACTCGACAATACCAAACATGTGTGTTTATAATTATTGTTTTATTCTTAATGGGGCAAAGGGGAGGTGATTTTAATTTTTAGGGGTCTTTTTATTTTTTTATATTTTTTAAAACTTTTTATTTTTTTATTGATTTTTACTAGTCCCCTTAGGGGACTTTATGACTGCACTGTCTGATCGCTTTTCAACAGAGCATTGCTTTAGCATCTTTCTGATCAGGAAAAATGCTGTGCTCCTGTGAGTGCCAATGCTCTGCCGGTATTCATAAAAAGTAAGTCATGACAGCAACAGGATCATCATCTGACTCTACGCTATCATGGCAACACATTGACATCCAGTGATCACGTCACGGAACCGCTGATGGAGGCAGGGAACAGCAAAATCCTTGCTTGACAGTGCAATCTAAGGGTTTAACAGGTGCAGGAGGATCTCCGATCCACCCATGCATGTTAGGCATTGCAAGCCTATGGTAACTGGAGGGAGGCAACCTAGGATGTATATATACATCCTAGATCATGAAGAGGTTAACATATTCTTTAGATTCTTAAATACTGGCTAACCATTAGTGATGAGTGAAAACAACCATGCTTGGGGGCTCAGTATTCATAACAAGCAGTTGGACACTCGGCAGGGCTTGACTCGTGTACCAAAAATAATGGATGTCAATGGGGAACTGAAGTATTTTTCTGTAAGATCTTCCAGAATAATGCTTGAGTTCCCCATTGTTTTCCATTATATTTATTACACGATTCAAGCCATTATACCATCCATCTGATCAGCTGTAACATTTTGCCTCCACCATAAAAAATTGACTTGCCACAATAGACAATAGCTCCCATATGAAAGGGGTGACATGTATCTATTATGTATACCTCTTTTCACATGTAATGCACCATGGAATAAATGGTGCTATAAAAATAAATAATAATAAATAATATAATACATGGACCACTAAGCCTCTCAGATACAGGAGTTGACCTGACAGAGCAGCTGACATGGATCATAGAAGTTGTCCCAAGCAATGACTCCCACAGTCAGTGTTCATATGTCCCAAAGAGACAAATGAAAGGGAAGAAGAAGAATTCAGGTTCTGTAGCTGCGCTAATAACCACCTCCGGAACTTATAAATTATTAATGTCTTTTAATTTTATGCACAAGTCAACCCGTTTCAGGAGTACTCAGCTCCCTTCATCAGGACATCGGGCAAAAAAAACATCAAAGAAACGCGTTGACCTGTGCATGAAAATAAAAAGAAATTAATCATTCCGGAAGTGGTGATTAGCACGGCTACACAACCCAAATTCTTCTTCTTCCTTTCCATCTGCTATAAATGGGGCTGTTGTAATTAATGTATTTGAGATTTTTGATCTTGCCAATAAATCTTACTCAATTTCTATCAGTGAACAAATTGATTACATTGATGCAATCAAATCCCTCGGTACTATATGATACAGTAAGTTGAGTGATGTCAGCTGTCTGTAAGTGTAGTAGTGAAAGTGCAGGAATAGATTTTCAATGTCAATTAATTGATTAGAACAGGGTATGAAATCAGGAAGAAGAAATGTGAACACCTGTGTAATTGGCCAAGAAATGCATTCAACGGTGTAGAGATAAAACAAGTTTTAGTTACATTTTGGTTGTTTAAATGTGACAAGATTCCCGTTGTTACCAACATGTTTATGAGTCAGTTCATCAAACTTGTCAGCACGAATCTTCACATTTTGTAAGAGGTTCCTTCCTCTATTAAAGAGGCAGGTCTCCAGGGATAGTAGTACAGTTCAATTAACGCAGTCTCTGATGCTGAACGGATGTTTTCTCTTCAACAATATAGAACTTAGTAATGTGTTTCTGCTTCAACTGTTTCAATGGTTTTCTATAAATTCTCTAATCAGATTGCAACAACTGTTTTGATTTTTTTCTTCGGAATTCATTCAGACCAATATATCCCTCTCTTTTGTGATATTCCTATACTTAAGAGCCTTGCTTTAAAAATCTTTCGTGTTCTATAAAAACAAATTCCCTTTCCTTTTCTATATTATTCAATCTATCCTGTTACTAAACAACCTCCTATTGCTTTGGATCTGATTTTTTATATTAGACTATTTCTGAATTAATTAGTTAATCTCATAATTCCCATGATTAGACGTTTGACCAGAAATAATAGAAACTTAATTAATAAAGGAAGACATAGATCAGTGTCATACAACATGGCAAAACAATGATATAACATATATCCATTACATTTACAATCAGGAAAAAGAAAGCTGGGAAAAGAGTCCTATTGATTCAAGCAAAATAGTTTAATAAATTATAATTATTTCTGCACTTTGTGCAGACAGGTAAAGGGATTTTACAATTTACTGTAAGTAATATACCCATTAGAAGGCTTGAGAAATTTCATCTTATAGATTTTACTTGAAGCTCTCAAGCTTTCAGAAATGCCCTCTGCTTACTCAGCTGAAATAGGGCCTATACAATTAAGGACATTGATGAAAGTTACAGCATTGGACATCACATGAACTACAGGCATGTATTAATAAAATGTTAGATAACTTTAAACATAGGAACTAGAAACTTTTTAAAACAGTAAGATAGTGTAATATGTCTATTAATTAATAACAAAGTCTCTTTGAGAAAATAAATACTTCTGTAGTACATATACTACAGTAGTTTTGTGGCTTTATAAATTCTTAGGCCACAATTTATCAAGCAGTTTATGCCCTATTCTATTGGAAAAGTTTGTTGATCTTCTCAAGGTTTGAGTTTGTAGTGCCTTTTAGACCTTGTGCAAAAAAAAACATGAAAGCTGATACTCTCTCCTGAAGCTTTTGTCCATCTCAAAACAAGGACTCAAAACAAGTCTCCATTGTAGCTGTGAGTAAAGTTGTGTCTATGTCAACTTCTTGTTACATTGATGTGTGAAAATAAAAGTTAGTCAGTTAGACAATACTCCGTCCCCAAAATTATTTGTGTCTCTCCCATTTGGTCAACGAGTACTCCAGGAGTACTGTGAGTCTATGAGTACTCATGATTCTGTCCTTGCAGGTAATTCTGGGATTTGCAATACAATCAAATAATACCCAGGAATTTTTTGATGGCTACTAGTGATGAATAAGCAATAACGTGGTTAGGTGCTTGGTACACGTAATGAAAAAAAGTTTTCGTCCGTAGGAAAGGAGGCAAAGCTACATTAACATCTGCTGAAGATAGGCCATCTTCCAGCAAAAGTAAGATGTCTACTACTCTCCGTGGACAATCCGATGTGCTCCCTTTTTTACGGACGCGAACAACTGTCACAAAGGTAGATGATGCACAAAAAAAGCACATGCTTGAATGGATTTCAACTGCTCCAACAAGTGCCCTCTCCTCCACCTCAACTACCGCATCCAAAAAAAACCAGTCTTCTGAGTTGTCATCCCAATCACACTTTCTTTCTCCCGGCTCTCAAGTCTCCATCCGCCCTGCACACTATGGTGAAACAGAGATGGTTGAGTCTGCCGAGCTGTTCAGTCACACTATAGCCTTGGAATCAGAGGTATGCTCCAAAGCTACAGTGAGTACAGACCAGGAAATGGTCTGCAGTGATGCCCAGAACCTTTGTGACTCAGATTCAGGCCGTGATGACCAAGTTTCTGAGCATAATGTTGACCCTTATTCACAAACTGTAACACCTTTTGGTAGAGACAATGAGGAACATACTGATGACGATGAGACGCAGATACCAGATTGGGATGACAACTTAAATATTCAGTCAGGGCAGGAAGAGGCTAGGTCTGAGGGTGATGGGAGTGCAAACACAACGCTTGATGAGGAAGTTCTAGATCCCACCTACTGTCAACCCACAGTCAGGCACTCGAGGAGGTCAACAGAGGCGGTGGAGGAGGATGCAACTGACGACAAAGTTACCTTGCGACTTCCTGAACAGAGGAGGAGTACTGGTAGCACGTCTACAACTGTATCCTCAGCCACCACTCTGCCTCTGAGCACTATTTGGGGTGGCTCAGCAGGTCGCATGTCTTCTAAGCCTTGTCTAGCCTGGTCCTTTTTTGACCTTGCAAAGGATCGCCCAAATCATGTGATCTGTAAAATTTGTCAGGAATCTGTAAAAAGAGGCAAAAACCTCAGCAGTTTGACAACTTCTTCCATGAATCGTCACATGAATAAATATCATATGTCCCAGTGGGAAGCTCACCGTGCTGAAATAAGGCCTAGCGGAGTGGACCATCCACCGGTTGACTTTATCCTTCTGTAAGCTCTTGGCTACCGAAATGCTGCCTTTCCGCCTGGTGGACACACAGGATTTTCAAGACCCTATGTCCGTCACTGTGCCCCAGTACCAGATGCCCAGTCGCCACTACTTCTCTAAGAAAGGTGTGCCTGCGCTACACCAGCATGTCGCACACAACATCACCGCTTCCTTGAGAAACTCTGTGTGTGAACGGGTGCATTTCACCACCGGTACTTGGACCAGTAAGCATGGACAGGGACGTTACATGTCGCTGACTGGGCACTGGGTAACTATGGTGATAGACGGTGAAGGGTCTGATGGGCAAGTCTTGCCGTCCCCACGACTTGTGCGTCAATCCTCTGTCTGTCCAAGTTCCTCCACTGCTTCTGCCTCCTCCACCTCGACTGGGTCCTCCACCTCTGACCCAAGCCTGCCTGGTCAGGCCACCAGCATTGTAACTGCGCACAAAGAATCACGCACACCTCATTACTATGCTGGCAGCAGAGCGCAACGGCATCAGGCGGTCTTTATCTTGAAATGTCTTCGAAATAAGAGTCACACAGCGGCTGAGTTGTGGGCAGCTCTGGAGACTGAGTTTGGTAAATGGTTGTCTCCACTCAACCTGCAGCCTGGTAAGGCCGTGTGCGACAATGCTGCAAACCTGGGTGAGGCCCTTCGCCTGGGCAATGTGACACACGTGCCTTGTATGGCTCACGTGTTGAACCTTGTTGTACAATTTTTAACACACTATCCCGGCCTAGATGGCCTTCTGAACAGGGCACGAAAACTGTCTGCTCACTTCCGCCGTTCAACCGCCGCAGCTGAGTGACTTGCATCGCTCCAGAAGTCTTATGGCCTGCCGGTTCATCGCCTGAAATGCGATGTGTCGACACACTGGAATTCGACTCTCTACATGTTATAGCAACTGTGGCAGCACTGCCGAGCACTGGTGCAATACGTCGTGACGTATAGCCTGGGGCAACGAGATGCAGAGGTGGGGCAGATCACCCTGATGGAGTGGTCTCAGATCAAGGACCTATGCACCCTTCTGCACAGTTTCGACATGGCGACGAATATGTTTAGCGCTGACAATGCTATTATCAGCATGACAATTCCAGTCATTTACATGCTGGAGCACACACTAAACACTATTCGGAGTCAGGGGGTGGGACAACAGGAAAGGGAGGAAGTACAGGAGGAGTCATATGCGCAAGGGACAACAACATCACCAAGGTCCAGACGTTCAAGGCGGCAGGCATGGGACCATGGGGGACAGAGATCAACAAGGGCGCATGGTAGCAGGCAAAATGTTGAGGAAGGTGCAGGAGAATATGAGGAAATGGAGGACGAACTGTCCATGGACATGGAAGACTCAGCGGATGAGAGAGACCTTGGTCAAATTTCAGTTGAAAGATTTTGGGGGGAGATGTCAGAGGAAGAAAGAACGGTTAGCACCTCTATGCCACAAACACAGTGTGGACTTGGTCCGCATGGCTGCACAAGACACATGAGTGCCTTCTTGCTGCAATACCTCCAACATGACTCTCGTATTGTCAAAATTAAAAGTAATGATGAGTACTGGCTTGCCACACTATTAGATCCCCGGTACAAGTCCAAATTTTGTGACATAATTCAAGGCATAGAAAGGGACGCACGTATGCAGGAGTATCAGCAGAAGCTGTTACTTGATCTTAGCTCGGCTTTTCCACCAAACAACCGTGGTGCATGGAGTGAATCTCCCAGATGTAACTTGACAAACATGGGATGGTCTCGTTATCAACAGTGTAACCATACCAGCAGCACCGTATCTGGTGCTGGTAACAGCAATTTTATTGAATCGTTTCATAATTGTTTTAGACCATCCTTTGCAAGGCCAGCAGAGACAAGAAGTCTGACACATAATCAATGGCTGGAGAGGATAATACAGGAGTATGTCCAAATGAACATCGATGCCATGACTTTGCAAATGGAGCCTTGCTCATTTTGGGCTTCAAATCTTGAAAAATGGCCTGAGCTCTCCACTTATGCCTTGGAGATCTTGTCGTGTCCAGCTGCCAGCATTGTCTCAGAACGTGTCTTCAGTGCTGCTGGGTGTGTGCTGACAGATAAGAGCACGCGTCTGTCCAGTGACAATGTGGACAGACTAACGTTCATCAAAATGAAGAAGACATGGATCCGCAAGGACTTTACTACCCCTATGTCATCCTGGGGAGAGTAAATGCTTGTGTATTTTGAATGTGCTTGATGCAAATCTACCTGTGAAGTGTACAACTGGGGCACAAGTGCTACCACTGAAGGGGTGTCTGTGTGGCCCAATTTTTGGAAAAAAGGGAGACTCCGCTTGGAGTAACCCTTGCTTGGAGTGTTTCTAAAAATGATCCAAGATGAATAGATCTGGGATCAGCAAAGACTTTGCTACCTACCCCGGTGTCATCCTGGGTACGGTTAAGGATGGCGTATTTTTGAATGTGCTTGATGCAAATCTACCTGTGAAGTGTACAACTGGGGCACAAGTGCTGCCTCTGAAGGGGTGTCTGTGTGGCCCAATTTTTGGAAAAAAGGGAGACTCCGCTTGGAGTAACCCTTGCTGTGTTTTTAAAAAGGAGCCAAGATGAACAAGTCATGGTTCAGCAAAGACTTTGCTACCTACCCCGGTGTCATGCTGGGAACAGTTAAGGATAGCGTATTTTTGAATGTGCTTGATGCAAATCTACCTGTGTAGTGTACAGCTGGAGCACAAGTGCTGCCACTGAAGGGGTGTCTGTGTGGCTCAATTTTTGGGAAAAAAAGGAGACTCCGCTTGGAGTAACCCTTGCTTGCAGTGTTTCTAAAAATGATCCAAGATGAACAGATCTGGGATCAGCAAAGACTTTGCTACCTACTCTGGTGTCATCCTGGGGACAGTTAAGAATGGCGTGTTTTTGAATGTGCTTGATGCAAATCTACCTGTGACGTGTACAACTGGGGCACTAGTGCTGCCACTGAAGGGGTGTCTGTGTAGTCCAATTTTTGAAAAAAAGGAAGACTCCACTTAGAGTCACCTTGCGGTGTTTTACATGATTTTAGAAGGGCATTCCATGCCTATATCTGTGTCTCGTCCTCTTTTTCCTCGTAATGCTGTTTTGTTTTACCATGAGAATTTATTCTTGTCACTTTCCCATGTGTTTGTGTTGTGTTGTGAGTTGTTTGTCACCTTTTGGACACCTTTGAGGGTGTTTTCTAGGTATTTTTATGTGTTTGTGATTGCCTCCCATTGTTTCCTATGGGCTTTGAGTGGTTCGCCGAACCAAACTCGAACGCGACCTCCGTTCGGCGAACCAAGCTCGAGCCGAACCGTGACCGGTTCGCTCATCTCTAGTCATGACTAAGGCTTCAGAGTTTTTTCAAGATGGTTGCTGGCTTTTTCCACTTCTCTTGATCATCACTGTTTTATCAGGATCCAGCCTGATGTGCCTGGCTCCGTCCACCATTTGGGATACATATAGGTCTAGGTGAGCTGTGATAATGTATTCTTTTTGTATAAATTTCAACACCAAATCTGCATCTCCAGGCAAAAAACTGCAGCTTACGTGGATTTCTGCCAAGATTAGCAGATTTGCTACAAAAATGTCTGCTCCAGATTTCTGCACCATATTTGCAACTCCTGGCAGAAAACCACACCAAAATGATATAAAAACTGCAGTTTTATGCAGTTTTCTGCTAGGATATGCAGATTTGGTGCTTGAAATTAAACAACAAATTCCTGCACCAAATCTGCATCTATTGACAAAAAAATGCATCATAACTGCATTGCATCCCTTTTTTATTATCCACAAAAGGTTTGCTATTGTTGAAAGATTTAGCACATGGTGAATGGCCTAAAAAAAACAAAAAAATAATATTTGAGTTTGTTCATTCTGCCTCCCAAAAACACGAACAAAAAAATGTTAAGTACCCAAAAATGGTGCCAAAAAAATGTTCAACTTGTCCAAGAAAAAAACAAGTTCTCCCATGACGGCAGCAATATAGAAAAATGGTAGCTCTTAAGATATGGCTTTGCAAAAACTTTTGTTTGTGAAAAAAAGAAGCGTTTTTAGTGTGCGGTAGTGGCAAAACCTATAAAAAACCTATGTAAGTTTTGTGTTTCTGTAATTACACTGACCTGAAAAATAAAGCTGTCTAATCACTTATGTCCCATGGTGAAAGGCGTACAAAATAAATTAAAGCTATTCTTGAGCCGCTGTTGATTTGTCTATTCTTCCTCCCAAAGACAATGGTAAGACTGCTCACATTGATCTGGCGGTCTACGCTGAGTGCTTAAATAGGGGTTTATCTATAAATTTGTGAAATAAGTGATGCAGACAGGTCCCCCCTAAAGAAGATTCAGTATAATAGGGCATATCGCAACACTGTGAACTGTCTATAGCCTATGATCCGATGGTGTCTGTATTTTTAAGCATTCATAAAAGTGGGGCCGACCACAGTTCTGTGCACTTCTGAAAAGACCATTGAACAGATGCCACATGCAGTCCTGAGTATCTCTGCAGCTTCATTATACTGAATGTATTCATCTGAATTATGTTATTTGGAGATTTAGATGGAAACACAGATGTAAGTGCTCAGACATGAGGACACGATAAATGTGATCCAACATTTTATACAAAATATTGACAATAAAAGCTTCAACTCAATCCACAAAAAAACAAGTTTTCATCCAGATCTGTTAATGGAATTATAGGGGTTTTCCACAATACTGGTAACAAAACAGGTTTGGAAAAGCGAAATGGCTCCCCCCAAAATTAATCCAGCTATTTCTGTGCTCCCAAATACAAATGTTTCCTCCTTTGGAGCACCAAAACCACATTTAGTGTCCACATGGTTGGCATTTTTGTAGTGAAGAAAGCCAGCTTAATTTATTGGGTGCACATCTCCAGAAACACAAGCCCTGTACAATGTATGGGCTCTATAAGTATTTAGCACTGTTTTTATGGGCATGGCACAACAATGACAGATTTTAAATTTTCACTCAGTAACATCTAGTGATTCACAGAGAGATGTAATTTCCAAAATGCGGACACTTTTTATCGGCACTATATATAGAGTCTGCAAATTATTTAGGGGTCACAGCAACATTTTTGTGGGAAAAATTCAATGTTTAATTTTAATGACTCAACATTTCAATGTTATAAAATCCATGAACCACCTATGGGTTCAAAGTGCCCACAACACCTGTAAATTTATTCCTTAAATGGCCTAGTTTTCAAAAAAGGATCAGATTAGGAGATCTGCAAACGAAACATTTCGTCCACTATCTATTGCAACCAATTTTGCCCTCCAAAAGTTTAATGGTGCTCCTTACTTTCCAAGCCCTGCCATAGGCCCACAGAACAGTTTTCCACCACATATAGGGTACTCATAAAAATTTGTAAAACAAATTGTACTGTACATTTTCTCCTGTTACCCTTGGAAAAATGAAAAATATTGAGGCTAAAGCAACAACATTTTTGTGAGAAAAATGTAATTTCTTATCATTGTGGCTCAATGTTATAAAATTATGTTAAGCACCTACAGGTTCAAGGTGCTCACCGCATCTCTAAATAAATTTGTTGAGGGGTTGAGTTTCCAAAATGGGTTCACTGTTGGGGGTTCCCACTGTTTAGGCACATAAGAGGCTTTGGAAATGGATCATGGTATCATCTATCTATTCCAGCCTATTTTGAGCTTCAAAAGCCTATGGCTGTGTGCGCACATTGCGTTTTTTCATGCGTTTCTGCAGCGTTTTGAGCTGCAGCGTTGTAATGCAAAATTGCATGCGCTTTGATTTCCAAGCAAAATTATGGAAAATAGGGATTTCTTGTGCGCACAATGCTTTTAAAAACGCAGTGTTTTAGTTCCGTAAAATTTGTCAAAAACTCTACATTTGAAGAAGCAACATGTCAATTGTTTTTGCCATTTTGGCAGCATTTTGGTACCATTGAAGTCAATGATAATGATCAAAACGCAACCTAAATCAAATTTCTTGCGTTTTTCATGCTTTTTTGATGCAAAACGCATGCATTTTTGACAAAACCAAAGCATGCATTTTTGACATTATAGTGAGGTCATGACGGTCTCCTTTCACACACATATCTAGCCTGACTATAAAGAAAGACTTAAACAATAATTTTACATTATTTTATATATAAAATATTGTGTATAATTTAAAGGATGACTTTTTTTTTTTGATCCTTTTTTTCATAGTGTTTGAATGTTTAAACTTTATTTAGTAATGTATTTGTATTGAAAACGCAGCTGTCTTTAAGCACAGAAACTGCATGTAAAACGCGGTCAAAACGCGGCAAAAACACTACAAAAACGCAAGCGTATTTTTTGCGTTTTTGTGGTCAAAACCAAATTTGACATTGACAAATTCTGCCAGAGGATGCGTTCATTTGTGCAAGGTCCTGGATACAACTTGCGCACATGGCCTAATAGTGCTCCCTCCCTTCCGAGCCCTGCTATGCACCCAAAGAGTAGTTTTTCACCACATATAGGGTATTAGCATACTCAGGAGAAATTGAACATCAAATTGCATGTTGTATTTTCTCCTGATACCCTTGTAAAAATTAAAAATATGGGGCTAAATTAAAAATTTTGTGTGAAAAGTTAAAGTTTTTGTTTTTTTCCTTTTATATTGCTTTAATTCCCATGAAGCACCTGAAGGATTAATAAACTTCTTAGATGTGGTTTTGAGCACTTTCAGTGGTGTAGATTTTAGAATAGTGTCACTTTGGGGTATTTTCTGTCACATCTCAAAGTATCTTTAAATGTGATGTGGTCCCTAATATTTGTAAATATTGTTGGAAAAATGAGATATTGTTAATAATCTTTTAATCATTATAACTTATTAACAGAAAAAATTATGTTTTAAAAATAGTGCTGATGTAAAGTAGTCATGTGGCCAATGTTATTTATTAATGGTTTTGTGTGATCTAACTTTGTTTTTTGATCATAAAATTCGAAATTTCAAAACTTGCTAAATGTTTTTGTCAAATGTTTTATATTTTCTTAAATATCGCAAATTATATTGCCCATAATTTACAACTAGCATGAAGTTTCACTGGGATCTGTTGAAGCATTGCAGAATTACTAAATCACTGGTCAGAATTGAAAAAATGAACCTGGTTAGGAACGTGAAAAGAGGCTTTGGGGTAGAAGAATTAAAATCCCTTGTTATGCTCTGAGGTTTCTCCCAGCCTCCGAGCAGAATACAGTGGGTACAGAAAGTATTCAGACCCCTTTAAACTTTTCATTCTTTGCTTCATTGCAGCCATTTTGTAAATTCAAAAAAGTTCTTTTTTTCTCATTAATGTACACTCTGCACTGCATAAAAAAAACAGAAATGTAGACATTTTTGCAAATTTAATAAACAAGAAAAACTGAATTATCACATGGCCATAAGTATTCAGACCCATTGCTCAGTATTGAATAGAAGCACCCCTTTCAGCTAGTACAGACATGATTCTTGTTGGGAATCATGCAACAAATTTTTCAAACCTGGATTTGGTGATCCTCTGCCATTCTTCCTTCCAGATCCTCTCCAGTTCTGTCAGGTTAGATGGTGAATGTTGGTGGACAGCCACTTTCAGGTCTCTCCAGAGATGCTCAATTGGGTTTAGGTCAGGGCTCTGGCTGGCCCAGTCAAGAATGGTCACAGAGTTGTTATGAAGCCACTCCTTTGTTATTTTAGCTTTGTGCTCACTGTAAATGTAAAATGTAAAGAAGGAAAGAATCGTTATACTCTCTTCACCGATTAACTCTCCAGATGCTCCCCCTGCTCCCTTACTGCTGTCAGTCTTCCTTTCCTTTGTTATCTCCCTTCTCTGACCTAATGTTCACTCTAGGCTTGGGTATATGATGGTCACAAGAAGCCACAAAGCAGGCATAGGGAACTCCAGGGCCTGCTCTTGGCTGTAGACTCTGACTTAGATTGAACACTGGTCCGGAGTTGCAACATGACCAACGGATGGAGGATCCACAGATGGTTGATATTTTGCTGAATTTGCTCAAATCGCATTGCAAAAAATTCTGTATACTCCAGAATGCAAATGTTTGCAAAATTGAAATATACTTTGATAATACTTGAATACATTTGGCATGTCTTTCCCACATGTCTTTTCTGGACAATTGTAGTCTTTGCATTATTTTTCTTTTATGACTAATCAAATTTTTGCTAATCTAATATATAAAACAATTGGTAAAGCTGACAAATTGAATTTGAAAAGATTTTCTCATCTATCATGGATAGTAACCACCAAATTTTATATAAAGAAATAATATACAGTTGTTATTGTTACACAGAATAAAGACAATCACATGATTCAACTTAATGTCCTCTTGACTTGTCGTGTCTTACAACTGAACGATATAGATGTCATATTACATCTGTTATTACTTTTAATTCCAATGCGTTAATATTGTTCAAGCAAATGGTAGCAATAAATTGCCAGGTTAGAAATTCTTTATCAACAATATGTTTTTTTAAAGATTTAAGTACCAAAACCACTGCGCTACTGAATAGGATCACTATAATCTAAGGTGCTTCTGCCCTATTGTACTGCACAATGGAGCAACATGCATAAACAGGTTAAACAGCACTGGTTATCAGCGTTTTACCAGTATTTAGAATTATTAGTTATAGTATGTAAAATGTTTTGCATATAGATTACTAGATGACATACTGTGGCTGCATACAAACACAATGACAATCATGATTACAATATAATATTAAGCTGCACGTTGAAAATAACTTCCTCAGTACTCACCTTGTGGTTTTTAGGGATGCCACCAGTTGGGCGTTTCCTGTTATCTGTGCATACCTCGGCAACAGTAAGGCTCTAAAATGAAACCTCTCTCAATACGGACTCACTAGGACACTGACCCCCCTTAGGCAAGCACGCAATAACTCTCTCTAGCCATTTTCAAAAAGCAGCTTAATATTATATTGTGAATGTGATCATGATTGTCATTGTGTTTGTACGAAGCTATGTAATCTAGAAATCTATGTACAAAATGTTTTACATACTATCACTACTAATTCTAAATACAGGTGAAATGCTGGTAGTCCATGCTGTTTAAGCACTTTAGATTGTAGTGATCCTATTTGGTAGCGCTGTAATTCTTATACTTTAGTGTTTTATTTCTTCCTACAGGCTAACACACAGAAGGTTTTTTTCTACAAGCAGCTTCCTTTCCTTCTGACTCAATTTAAATGGCACCCATTGAAGCGCTGTTGTTTTTATTAATTTGTATCAATTGGGTTTTTAAAGATTCTTTTACTGCTAGATGAAACACCTGTATGCCAAGCATCATACTATATAAAAGATTTCTGAAAAGCATCACTGTATGAATGTTTTAACAATAGAACCTTTTTTAAATGGTTAAAGAGTAGCAAATAAAAAATGATCTATCTGTCCCTTAATGAGTCCCCAACTCCTCTTGTTACCTTTATTTTTGTTTTATAGCTCCCTATGTCTATCGTTGCATTAGTTTTATTGTTTATATCATGAACTATCAGCCAGCTCTCCCTTTCGACCTTTAAAACTACATTTTCCAAAGACCTGAGCTGTATCGGTCCCATAGCTCACACACACCCATGCTTAGTGCCCATCCATAACACTTACAATGCACCATCCCATCCTGAGACTACTATAATGTGTCAAGATAGATAAATTGCTGCACATAGTTATTTCATCCTATCATTCCTCCCACTTCACCTAGTATGTAATATCCTGACAGTCTTCTGCAGTCATCGTACTGAACTTGGCAACAGAAGCTCAGTGTTCTATAAGGGAGCAATGAGTCATATAAGGTATTCATGTGTTTTAATGGAATCTTGGACTCTGGAAAACCCAGCATCATTAGTTCTGGCCAGAGTCACAAGTTGATAAGAAATTGTGCTCTGTGTTGAGCGGTAATATCTCTGTGCTCTCCCTATTCTCCTTCCCTCCCTGTACCCTTTCGCAATCACTATAAACTTGAAGATCACCAGCTAAGCCTCCATGACATCACCATTCATAGCTCACTGCAGAGCTCTGACTGAGCTATTCAAAGCACAGACAGTAAATCCATGTATTCTGTGCTTTGGGTAGCTCATGACAGGAAGTCAGGTGATGGAGGTCATGTCACCATATATGAAAGCAAAGGAGCAGAGCAGAATATTAGCAGCAAGTAAATTATCACGTTTCTTCATTTCTCATAAGTAGATGAGAGACCCTTACTGGATTCATACCTTGGGAACCCTTGAGCCTAGAGGTTTGAATAGAGACTATGAGGTTTCTAGTTTCCTATATCATTCATTATTTTTTCTTTTTTGCAGAAATTACCGGGCTGAATTCCCATTGCTTATACCCCACATGGTAACTTACATGTTGGCTTCTGTCGTTGCACCTTTATGGTTTCAATACTTAATTTTCTTTCCATTTTTTTGCTTAGTCTTTTTTTCTATTTCTCCTTTTTTCTTTTCCTTTCTTCTTTTTTCCTTTCTTTTATCTAATTTATATTTCTAGATTTAATTTTTTTCTCATGTCATTTTCCATTTTTTGTCTACATATTAAAATTTCACTACTATTTAACAGCTTTTTTGTAATAATACTATATTTCCTCTTCCAATTAGATCCCGTTTTTGTCATTTTTTTGTTTTTTTTTATTTTTTCATATTACACATATACTATTTCTACTATGTTTATTGTTTTTCATCCAGGCATCACTTCTGATGATGTGAATTGATTTACATGATGCGCAATATGGCTCCTTTAGTTGTTTTACCTACTGTGATCCATGTCACTTCACTTGTCGTGATGCTAACGGGTCTCTATGATGACCATTACTGTGTCCGTAGTGTTGTGTACCTTTAGCCTTCTACATAGCATCACTTTCAAGGACGTGAACAGGTTTCATTTATGATCATTATAGTGTTCACAATGTCTATACCTTCTGTGATCCACAACGCATCATTTCCAGGTACGCGGGCAGTTCTCCAAGACACCCATTCATACCTTCTGTGATCCGCATTGCATCACTTCTGGTGACGCAAGTGGGTCTCCATAATTACCACTGTAATGCCTTCAGCGTTTATACTCCTTGTGACATGCATCGCATCACTTCTGGTGACGTGAGTGGTTCTATCATTTTTTCTGTAGCCATCACCTTTCCTCTATGAGTACCTTTTTTTTGTTTTGTGTCATGTATAAAACCATATATGTGTATATATATGTAACCTTGTTTGTCTATGTCATCTCTTTATACTTTCGATATGTACAGTGAAATACGAGTATGCTGTTCTGCCTGACTTTACTAATTTGGTCATTATATTTTCTTTGTTATTTCATCATCTGATTAAAGCAATTAGGCCAAAACGTCATTTGTACTAGCAATAAAAATTCTTTTTCATTTCATCTCAACTTGGTGTGGCAAGTGTTTAATTTTTTGTGGCTACTGGACAGGTATGAAAATGGCCATTTTGATATGCAAAACGTTTTAGTAGCGGCAAGCTTTGGCATACAAGTCTTTTTCTCTTTTTGTCTGTTTAAAAATAGTGATGTGTAGTTAATTATTGATTTGCATAATCCTGATAACATACGTGACAGACATTAAAAAAAGTGGTGAACTTTATCCATATGAATAGGAGTTTCTAGAATGAGGTTTGTCACTCCTAAATACACCATTTACCTATGCAGATAACAACAGCAACAGCAATGTATATTACCTATAATCAGTATTCAATGCACATCACTAAGCAAAAGCATATATATTTCATGTTATAAGGTAAACATACAGGAAAATATATTGATTGCAGCTAATACAAAGTGCATATATTATACATATGCATACACACACACATACTGTACATACTAATGCAAAATGCACAGTGCATAAAGAGATACTTAGCTTTCATGTTAAATAGACGCAATTGATAAAGTGCATAATGCTTTGTGAAGGGCAAAATTTAAAATATTTGGATTATTGGTACTTAATACCTAATACTATTCCAGTATTTTTCATGAATAACAAACCTAATGCAAGTCAATGGGAAACCCAAGCATTTTTCTTGGAGATTTCCCAGAAAAATGCTCGTGTTCTCCATTGACTTGAATTTGGTTAGTTATTCGTGAGAAATGCTGGAATAGTACTAGGTATTCGGTATCAATACACTGAACATGAAAATTTGCTATTCGCCCATCATAAATAATGATACATACTCATAAATACTGATAAGTACAGTATGTGTGATAAGTACAGTATTTCGTAGATCATGTCTACGGAACAGAACAATTGTATTGGTAATTGTTCTGTCTCCATCATTATTTGTTCGCCAGTGAAAACAGGCTTGTAAGCGATTGCCAAATAACTTGAGTATAGGCTAAATATGTTCATTGTTGGCCTAAAATCGGCAAATGTAGAGTAAATGAGCGATAATTCACAACTGATAGAATTAATTGTATGTATAGAATATTGTTATGAACAAGGTTACACATTACAATTGCCAAAATAAAGTGAATGAAAATTAATTATTTTTATTTTAATTTATTTTTTCTCAACTCTGCAGTAATTAATAATATGAATTAATAATTTGAGCTTCCTTTACACCCATTGTGGCACATGTACTTAATCGGTTTTCAATTTAGAAACCTAGGAATTAGATTAAATGCAGCAAATTTATCACAGTGCCGTGCTGAATTATAGTAATTGTATTTATTTCTATTTTCTCCCTGGAGCTGAACATCCAGTGAGACGGTCATAGGTATTTACCTGCAGATTTGCACTATGGCTGTGGGTGAATAAAGTAATTTTATGATAACAACTTCTCGTTATAGGCTAATGACAACTTTGAAATGAAATACATGATTTTTATATATGGAAGTGATTAGAGATAGTTTCAGCCTGAAATATGCAATACTTATTTCATTTTTATTCTCTTTACATGCAGTTTAATCCTGCTCATAGGTAGTCATTTTTTTTCATTTTGGATGTGTTCATCTCAGTAGCAGACGCTGGATGTTTGGTGTGTGCACTGTTGTCAGTAGCTCTTATGTAAATAATACAGCTTTGTTCCTGGAATAATTTTCCTTTTTTCAGTTTATGAAGGATAATGTATTTATGTATTTTCCTACCAGGGGTGTACATAGAAATCATGGGGCCCCATAGCAAAAGTTTGAATGCCCCCCAAATAAAAAGTTAAATAATCAACAGGTGTTTTTAATGCCAGACATGTATGTAGTCAGCAGCGAAACATTGTCCATGAAAGAGATTGCCCCGAAATAGAAGTTCCATAATACATTTTGCCATGTGTCAAAATAGAAAGTGTCGTGTGACATAATAGACGTTGCCGTGTGCCATTGTATACCATGCAATACTACATTGTGGCAAACTAGATCATGTCAAATGCAAATATACATCAAGGCATAATACATTGTGCCATAGTACACTGTGCCATAATACAGTTCTGTGTGCCATAATTCATCATGCCATAAAACATTATGACATAACAGATCATGTCATGTACCATTACACATCAAGCCATAATACAATGTGCCATAATACAGAGCCATAATACACAATGCCATATTCCATCATACACAATGCCATGTGCCGTAATACTCAGTGCCATTATACAGTATAGACCAAAAGTTTGGACACACCTTCTCATTCAAAGAGTTTTTTTTTATTTTCATCAAAACTATGAATTAAAATATGTGGAATGAAATACTTATCAAAAAAGTGTGAAACAGCTGAAAATATGTCTTATATTCTAGGTTCTTCAAAGTAGCTACCTTTTGCTTTGGTTACTGCTTTGCACACTCTTGGCATTCTCTTGAAGAGCGTCAAGATGTAGTCACTGGAAATGGTCTTTCAAAAGTCTTGAAGGAGTTCCCAGAGATGCTTAGGACTTGTTGGCCCTTTTGCCTTCACTCTGCGGTCCAGCTCACACCAAACCATCTCGATTGGGTTCAGGTCTGGTGACTGTGGCGGCCAGGTCATCTGGCTAGCACCCCATCACTCTCCTTCTTAGTCAAATAGCCCTTACATAGCCTGGAGGTGTGTTTGGGGTCATTGTCATTGTCCTGTTAAAAAATAAATGCTTGTCCAACGAAACGCAAACCATATAGAATAGCATGCCGCTGCAAGATGCTGTGGTAGCCATGCTGGTTCAGTATGCCTTCAATTTTGAATAAATCTCCAACAGTGATACTAGCAAAGCACCCCCACACCATCACACCTCCTCCTCCATGCTTTACGGTGGGAGCCAGGCATGTAGAGTCCATCCGTTCACCTTTTCTGCGTCGCACCAAGACACGGTGATTGGATCCAAAGATCTCAAATTTGGACTCATCAGAACAAAGCACAGATTTCCACTGGTCTAATGTCTATTCCTTGTGTTCTTTAGCCCAAACAAGTCTCTTCTGCTTGTTGTCTGTCATTAGCAGTGGTTTCCTAGCAGCTATTTTACAATGAAGGCCTGCTGCACAAAGTGTCATCTTAACAGTTGTTTTAGAGATGTGTCTGCTGCTAGAACTCTGTGTGGCATTGACCTGGTCTCTAATCTGAGCTGCTGTTAACCTGCAATTTCAGAGGCTGGTGACTCAGATAAATGTATCCTCCGCAGCAGAGGTGACTCGTGGTCTTTCTTTCCTTGGGCGGTCCTCATGTGAGCCAGTTTCTTTGTAGCATTTGATGGTTTTTGCCACTGCACTTGGGGACACTTTCAAAGTTTTCCAAATTTTTCGGACTGACTGACATTAATTTCTTAAAGTGATGATGGCCACTCGTTTTTCTTTACTTAGCTGCTTTTTTCTTGCCATAATACAAATTCTAACAGTCTATTCAGTAGGACTATCAGCTGTGTATCCCCCAGACTTCTGCACAACACAACTGATGGTCCCAACCAGAGTTGAGCGATGCTCGAGTCGAACGGTTCGCCAATTTCAAATTCGAGCACTTTTGGGCGGCGTTCGAGTCGTTCGATGAACTCGAACGATTTGTTTCAACTCGACAGTTCGAGTTACCATTTGAGAATGGTTCAATCACCAAAAAGCGTAGCTAGTTACTTGTTACACCTCGTGGCTCTCCTGTGGCAAGGAATGAGACAGTCTCCTTGCCTGCCACGAGCGCTCCTGCTCCGCAGCGCCGAAGGTCTGCCAGACTGCGCAGAGTGCAGGAGAAACCTCCTCAGAGAGGCAGCACAAGGGTGACACCTAGTGGTACTCCTGTTGCAAGAAATGAGGCGGTCTCCCATTCCTTGCCTGCCACAGCTCCTCCTGCTCAGCAGCCTCGAAGGTCTGTGAGGTTGCGCAATGTGCAGAGATTTGCTGCTCAGGGAAGCAGTGAGACTCCCGTTATCTCTACACATTGTGAGACCGAGGATCCCGCCTCTATTTCCCAGAGGCAGGAGGGTGAGCATGTGCTATGCTTGGTGGATCCTGATTCGCCCACTGACGTCACACGGCTTGATGACAAGGCTGGTGACGTGGTGAATCCTGACTGGCCAGGCTGGGATGTCGTGGATCCTGATTGGGTCAAGTCCGTCATCTCCGCCTCGCGCCCGCCCTTGGCTGGAGCTACACCTCCTTAAAAGCTCCTCCTGGCATCATGGCGGCGCGCGACCGTCCTTCTATGTTTGGATGTCTGGCAGCGTGCTGCCACGCCACTGCTCAGGCATTATCTTCTTCTGTGGGCTTGGCCCTTGCTGCTTAGGCAGCACCTGGTTTGCAGGCCGTGTCCCTGCCTTGCTGCTCCGGCAGTAGCTCCTTCTACAGGCCGTGTTCCTGTCCCAGGTGAGCTCCTCGAGTCTCCACTGGACTCACCTGGTTATTGAAAGCACACGTGCGTTGGCACCTCTGTGCTACCCTCGTGCCATATTCTCGTGACTTTCACTGGCACATGTGCGTGGGCACCTCTGTGCTTCCCCGTGCAACAGATACACCGAGCCGTGTGATCCCTGCCATACAACCCACATGGGTTAGGGCAGACCGGTGTACATAGATCGTCTGTGACATTCCAGACGATCGCTAGCAGCAACCCACTCACTCTTCACCCACCATAGCAGCGGTCCCTTACACCGCACAGTGGACCTTGACCGGCGGAAGCTGTCCATTCCCCATCTTGGCACGCTTCCCCGGGTCCCCCTCGTAACATTACGGTCGCGCCAAAGGTCTGGCTATGGCTGAAGAGCAGCAGCAGTTGCTGCGTTATGTGCAGCAGTTGGAATCACGTTTGGCAGCAGTGGAGCAGTCTTCCTCCGACAAGACTGCTCTGACGACAGTCGCCACCCAGGCGGCTACCCAGGCTGTGCTATTGGGCGGAAGGTCTCCTCGCCTTGCACTTCCAGAGCGCTTTAGCGGGGACAGCTCCGAGTGCCGTGGGTTTATAAACCAAGTTACCACCTACTTAGAGCTGTCTGCGACTCTTTACGCTACCGAGAAGGCGAAGGTAGCCTTCGTCCAGTCCCTGCTCACAGTGAGAGCGCTGAAGTGGTCCACGCCGTTGTGGGAGCGCGGAGATCGGGTGGTGAATAACTTAGCATCTTATCTTGGGGCCATGAGAATGGTGTTCCTCGGGCCTCAAGTCACCCACGACTCCGCGCTGCGCCTCCTACGACTTCGGCAAGGGTCCGCTTCAGTCGGGGACTTTGCCGTACACTTTAGGACACTTGCCGCAGAGCTGGACTGGCCCGATAAGGTCCTTGTCCCTGTGTTCTGGGAGGGCCTGGCAGGGTTCGTCAAAGACGCACTGGCCACGCGTGAGGTGCCTGCTACTTTAGAGTCCTTGATTGTGGTTGCCTCTCGCATAGACATCCGCCAGGCGGAGCGGAGGCTCGAGGTCTCTTCAGCACCCACGTCCTCACGGCCTAAAAAGCGTCTGGCTCCCGTATTCCACCAGACAGGTCTCCCAGCCAGCTCTGTAGGCGACTCCGTGGAGTCAATGGAGGTGTCCAAAGCAGTCTCCTCTACCCCAGGTTCTCGGTCTGGTGTCATCTGCTTTTCCTGTGGGCAGAGGGGACACATAGCTACCCGATGTCCCAAACCGTCGGGAAAAGACAGCGTCTAGTTTCCATCAGAGGGGGGTTACTAGACGCTGCTTCTCCCTCTAGGTTGACTATCAGCGCCCAGTTGCAGTTTGGCACTACTCTCTTCTCTGCTCTGGCCTGCCTGGACTCAGGCGCTGATGGCAATTTCATTTCGACCTCCCTGGCAACCCGATACTCAGTTCCCCTGGTTCTCTTACCCAAGCCACTCAGGGTTCGGGTAGTCAACGGGTCCCTACTAGTCGATCCCATCACCCAGATCACCATCCCTCTCAGGATGGAAGTACCACCGGGACACCATGAGCAGGTGTCCTTCCTGGTGCTTCCAGGGGGGACGGATGAGATCCTACTGGGCCTCCCCTGGTTGAGACAGCATGCTCCTATACTCAACTGGGCAACAGGGGAGATCTCATCATGGGCAGGATCCTGTAGGGAGCACCTCGTGACTACCGAACCACCCGCTACCATTAGGTCGGTTGGGTCCTCAGGGAATACAGGGGAGCCAGGTTTACCAACACCTTATGAGGCCTACAGGGACGTCTTCTCCAAGAGGGCCGCAGATACCCTTCCTCCCCACCGGCCATACGATTGCCGAATAGACCTGAAGCCAGGCTCCGAGCCCCCTAGGGGCAGAGTGTATCCCCTCTCTGCTCCAGAGACGGAGGCTATGTCCAAATATATTCAGGACAGCCCGGCAAAAGGGTTCATTCGCAAGTCTATTTCACCGGCCGGTGCGGGGTTCTTCTTCGTGCAAAAGAAGGAAGGGGATCTACGCCCCTGTATCGATTACAGGGGATTAAATGCAATCACGATCAAAAACAAATACCCTTTGCCCCTCATTACGGAGTTATTTGATCGATTCCGCGGGGCAAAGATCTTCACGAAGCTGGATCTACGCGGGGCGAATAATCTAGTGCGAGTCCGAGAGGGCGATGAGTGGAAGACCGCCTTCAACACCAGGGACGGTCACTACGAGTATCTCGTAATGCCCTTCGGACTCTGCAATGCCCCCGCCGTATTTCAAGACTTTGTGAATGATGTTTTCCGGGATTTGTATCTTTCCGTGGTTGCATACCTGGATGATATCCTTATCTTCTCCCCCGATCTTGCCACCCATCGGAGGGATGTCATCCGAGTACTTAAGAGGCTCCGCACTCATTCGTTATATGCTAAGCTAGAAAAGTGCGTTTTTGAACGTGAATCCTTGCCGTTCCTGGGGTATATCGTGTCCAGTCAGGGGTTAGCAATGGATCCGGGGAAGTTGGAGACAGTGATGAAATGGCCTGAGCCCCGCTCGCTGAAAGCGATCCAGCGATTCTTGGGGTTTATCAATTATTATCGCCAGTTCATTCCCAACTTCTCGACGGTGGCAGCACCCATCATTGCCCTTACCCGCAAGGGCGCTAATCCCAAAGCATGGACACGGGAAACGGTAGAGGCATTTCACACCCTCAAAACTTACTTCTCCAGAGTTCCCATCCTTCATCGTCCAGACATCTCCAAACCCTTCCTACTAGAGGTAGACGCCTCTTCGGTCGGTGCTGGTGCAGTCCTGTACCAGAAAGACGAACGAGGAAGGAAGCATCCTTGTTTCTTTTTCTCCAAGACCTTTTCTCCGGCCGCGAGGAACTACTCCATAGGGGATAGGGAGTTACTGGCGATGAAACTAGCATTCCAGGAATGGCGGCATCTCCTGGAGGGTGCGAAGCATCCATTTGAAGTATTTTCCGACCATAAAAATCTCACATACCTCCAGACAGCACAACGCCTGAACCCAAGGCAGGCCCGTTGGTCCTTGTTCTTCTCTCGGTTCCGCTTTATTATCCGCCACCTGGCCGGTGAGAAGAACGTACGGGCCGATGCCTTGTCACGTTGTATGGTTGTGTTGGAGGAGGACGAGGAGGAGCCTCGTCTTATACTACCCCCGGACAGCTTGAGGATGGTCACTCCCACTTCTTTGGACCAGGTGCCACCTGGCAAGACCCTCGTTCCCCCTGAACTACGGAATGAGGTGCTATCGTGGGCCCATGCCTCCAAGGTCGGGGGTCACTTTGGGGTCAAAAGGACCAGAGACCTTGTGACTAGGCACTATTGGTGGCCGAGACTACCCCAGGACATACAGGAGTATGTGGGAGCCTGTATGTCGTGTGCACGGAATAAGCCGTCCCGGCAGAGACCGTCAGGTCTTCTTCACCCACTGCCAGTGCCGGATCGTCCCTGGGAAGTGGTGGGAATGGACTTCCTGGGAGATCTGCCCAAGTCAGCAGGTCACAAGGTCGTATGGGTCATCACGGATCACTTCTCTAAAATGGTCCACTTGGTGCCTCTCCCACGACTCCCGACGTCACGTGCTCTCGCCACCTTATTCATTAGGCATGTATTTAGGCTGCATGGCATGCCTGACAAGGTGGTGAGCGACCGGGGTCCCCAGTTCGCGTCTCGCTTCTGGAGAGAGCTCTGTAAGCTCCTGCAGATAGAGCTGAACATCTCCTCCGCATACCATCCCGAAACCAATGGACTGGTAGAGAGGACCAATCAGACCTTGGTAACTTACCTCCGCCATTTTATCTCCGCGCACCACGACAACTGGGCTAACCTCCTTCCTTGGGCCGAATTTGCCATTAATAATTCGGTCCATGAATCCTCTGGTCAGACTCCGTTCCTGCTCAATAACGGACAACATCCCAGAATCCCGGTTCCGATGCCCATTACGTCACCCGATCCTAGAGTGGAGGATTGGGCGACCGAGGCCCGGGAGATCTGGGATAACACCCAAGAGGCCCTTAAGAGGGCTAA
The DNA here is from genome assembly GCF_048569485.1 of Anomaloglossus baeobatrachus. Lineage (NCBI taxonomy): Eukaryota > Metazoa > Chordata > Amphibia > Anura > Aromobatidae > Anomaloglossus > Anomaloglossus baeobatrachus. The sequence goes on from NC_134353.1 coordinate 722,234,573, forward strand.
AGACCGGATGGTGACAACGGCTGATGAGCGCCGCCACCCGGCACCATCCTTCGCCCCTGGTGACATAGTGTGGCTGTCGTCTAAGAATGTTAACCTACGGGTACAGGCAGCCAAGTTCGCCCCTAGGTACCTGGGTCCGTTTAAAGTGCTACAGCAGGTGAACCCGGTGGCATACCGACTCCAGCTCCCTCCACGCTGGGCTATAGCCAACACCTTTCACGTGTCCCTCCTGAAACCCGTACGACTTAATAAGTTCTCGGGGTCCCTGATGCCTCAAACTGACTCCCCGCCCGACGACTCTGAGGTGGCGAAGCTTGTGGAGACAAAAGTTATACGGGGCAGGAGGTACTACCTCGTGGAGTGGGTCGGCCGTGGTCCGGAGCATAGATCCTGGGAATTGGAGGATCATATCCACGCCCCGGGTTTGATAGCGGCCTTCGAGCACGGGCAGGGGGGGGGGCCTAGACGGGGGGGTAATGTTACACCTCGTGGCTCTCCTGTGGCAAGGAATGAGACAGTCTCCTTGCCTGCCACGAGCGCTCCTGCTCCACAGCGCCGAAGGTCTGCCAGACTGCGCAGAGTGCAGGAGAAACCTCCTCAGAGAGGCAGCACAAGGGTGACACCTAGTGGTACTCCTGTTGCAAGAAATGAGGCGGTCTCCCATTCCTTGCCTGCCACAGCTCCTCCTGCTCAGCAGCCTCGAAGGTCTGTGAGGTTGCGCAATGTGCAGAGATTTGCTGCTCAGGGAAGCAGTGAGACTCCCGTTATCTCTACACATTGTGAGACCGAGGATCCCGTCTCTATTTCCCAGAGGCAGGAGGGTGAGCATGTGCTATGCTTGGTGGATCCTGATTCGCCCACTGACGTCACACGGCTTGATGACAAGGCTGGTGACGTGGTGAATCCTGACTGGCCAGGCTGGGATGTCGTGGATCCTGATTGGGTCAAGTCCGTCATCTCCGCCTCGCGCCCGCCCTTGGCTGGAGCTACACCTCCTTAAAAGCTCCTCCTGCCATCATGGCGGTGCGCGACCGTCCTTCTATGTTTGGATGTCTGGCAGCGTGCTGCCACGCCACTGCTCAGGCATTATCTTCTTCTGTGGGCTTGGCCCTTGCTGCTTAGGCAGCACCTGGTTTGCAGGCCGTGTCCCTGCCTTGCTGCTCCGGCAGTAGCTCCTTCTACAGGCCGTGTTCCTGTCCCAGGTGAGCTCCTCGAGTCTCCACTGGACTCACCTGGTTATTGAAAGCACACGTGCGTGGGCACCTCTGTGCTACCCTCGTGCCATATTCTCGTGACTTCCACTGGCACATGTGCGTGGGCACCTCTGTGCTTCCCCGTGCAACAGGTACACCGAGCCGTGTGATCCCTGCCATACAACCCACACGGGTTAGGGCAGACTGGTGTACATAGATCGTCTGTGACATTCCAGACGATCGCTAGCAGCAACCCGCTCACTCTTCACCCACCATAGCAGCGGTCCCTTACACCGCACAGTGGACCTTGACCGGCGGAAGCTGTCCATTCCCCATCTTGGCACGCTTCCCCGGGTCCCCCTCGTAACAGTTACTAGCTGGCTTTTCACTGTAATACTGTTACAGTGAATCAGGATATTATCAAAATTCTGTGTATAGTGTGCGGGGGGGGCGGGGTTTAGTTCAGTGCTGTTGCTGAGTGCTGAAAGAATGGCGATCGCCATTTTTTTTTCCTAAACACGCGTACAGTGGGGCGGGCCAGGCTGTCAGCCAATCACAGACATACACATAAAGCAAAGTGTATTTTTGCCAGACAAGCAAGGGCATGTGTCATAGGCTGTGCATGTCACATGTCCTTGACATGTAAGACTCGGCCATTTTCCCCATCGCCACCATTATTTCTCTGCTTCGGGTGGGTGACAGTCACCGCTCCCACTGCTGCTTTGTGCGCTATAGACATACAGTGAAATCTACACATCGCTTTAGGGATTAGGGACTACTTGTAATTTCAGCCCTTTTCAGGGCTACATTACAGCCGTTTATAGCCATTTTTGCTAGGTAGGTCTGTGCCAGCGCTGTGCAGGGGTTTATATCACAGCACCTGGCTACATCAGCTCAGGCAAATCCTTGGGGCATTGTTTCATTGGCAGGGATAGAAAGTGAGGCTTCCTTTGCTGACAAGCTAGCTACAGTACCTGTGCATTCTACACACCTGTCCATTTTTGCTTTGTAAATTTAATAGCAAAAAGTGCTGACACTTTTAGGGGCATACTAAAATTATCTGGGATACTAACTTTGGGTTCCTCTGCTGTCAAGCAAGGTACACCAACTGTGCATTCTGCACACCTGTCCATTTTTGCTAAGCAATTTTAATAACAAAAAGTGCTGACACTTTGAGGGGCATACTAAAATTGTCTGGGATACTAACTTTGGGTTCCTCTGCTGTCAAGCAAGGTACACCAACTGTGCATTCTGCACACCTGTCCATTTTTGCTATGCAATTTTAATAACAAAAAGTGCTGACACTTTGAGGGGCATACTAAAATTGTCTGGGATACTAACTTAGGGTTCCTCTGCTGTCAAGCAAGGTACACCAACTGTGCATTTTGCACACCTGTCCATTTTTGCTACGCAAATTTTAATAGCAAAAAGTGCTGACACTTTGAGGGGCATACTAAAATTGTCTGGGATACTAACTTAGGGTTCCTCTGCTGTCAAGCAAAGTACACCAACTGTGCATTCTGCACACCACTCCATTTTGGCTGCGCAATTTAAATAGCAAAAAGTGCTGACACTTTGAGGTGCATACTAAAATTGTCTGGGATACTAACTTAGGGTTCCTCTGCTGTCAAACAAGGTACACCAACTGTGCATTCTGCACACCTGTCCATTTTTGCTATGAAATTTTAGTAGCAAAAAGTGCTGACACTTTGAGGGGCATACTAAAATTGTCTGGGATAGTCAGTGTTGGTCCTTCAGCTGTAAATAAAGCTAGACCCCCTCTGCAATCTACACCACCTCTCCATTTTTGCTACGACAGTTTAAGTGTCCAATTTAGTCACAAACAAAATGAGTGGCAAAAGGACAGATGCTGGTGGAAAGGGGAAGAAGCATGTTGGAAAGGGAAAAAAAGTTTGTGTCCGTGGGTTAGGTGGTTAAGCTACAGTAACATCTGCTGAAGAAAGGCCATCTTCCAGCAAAAGTAAGATTTCTACTACTTTCCGTGGACAATCTGATGTGATCCCTTTTTAATGGAACAGAACAACTCTAACAAACGTAGATGATGCACAAAAAAAGAACATGCTTGAATGGATCTCAAGTGCTCCATCAAGTGGCCTCTCCTCCATCTCAACTTCAACATCCCAAAGACTCCAGTCCTCTTAGTTGTCACCCCAATCACACTTGCTTTCTACCACCTCTCAAGTCTCCACCCGCCCTGCAGAGTATGGGGTAACAGAGATGGGTGAGTCTGCAGAGTGTTCAGTCAGACTATAGCCTGGGAATCAGAGGTCTTCTCCAAAGCTACAGTGAGTACAGACCAGGAAATGATCTGCAGTGACGGCCATAAGCTCCTGTTTGACGAACCGAACCGAACCGAACTCGAATGCTAGGGGGGGTGGCTCAACACTAGTCCCAACCCCATTTATAAGGCAAAAAATCCCACTTATTAAACCTGGCAAGGCACACCTGTGAAGTGAAAATCATTTCCGGTGACTACCTCTTGAAACTCATCAAGAGAATGCCAAGAGTATGCAAAGCAGTAATCAAAGCAAAAGGTGGCTACTTTGAAGAACCTAGAATATAAGACATATTTTCAGTTGTTTTACACTTGTTTGTTAAGTACGGTATTTCATTCCACATGTGTTAATTCATAGTTTTGATGCCTTCAATGTGAATCTACAATTTTCAGAGTCATGAAAATAAAGAAAACTGTTTGAATGAAAAGGTGTGTCCAAACTTTTGGTCAGTACTGTAGATTAAGCCATAAAAACAGTGCCATGTGCCAAAATACATTGAGCCATCTGCCATTAGGCATCAAGCCATAATACATTGTGCCATGTGCCATAATACATTTTGCCATGTGCTACAATACAGGATGCCATGTGCCATAATTAACAGTGCCATGTGCCATATTACATGGTGCCATTAAACCTTGTGCCATAATACATTGTACTATATGCCATTATACATCAATCCATAATACAATGTGCTATAAATACTTGTTTCATGTTCCACAATAGATGGTGCACCTTGTTATGGCCCCCAAACAAAGTATATAGCTGGTTGGCCATAAGTATGATTTATATCTAAAGTAATCCTGGGCCCTGGTGAAAAGTTTTTTGCCTGCCCTCCATGTTGGTCAGATGTATAAGCAATTGTAGCATTCTAATTCCTTTAAAGATATACAACTTGCCCTCCCTTTCATTATGCAGTAATGTTCCCCATCCTTGGTCACTTCCTGGTAAGTATGTCCCCCATTCTCGTAAAAATGTCCCCAATCTTGGTATATTTGTTCTTAGCCTGGTGTCTACGTCTCTATCCTGATACATTTGTCCCAATCCTGGTAGATATAGCCCTCATCCTGAGCCTATCCTGGTATATATGGCCTTCATCATACTCCAATCCTGAAATATATGACCCCATCCTGATATATATGGCCCTTATCACGTGACCATCCTAGTATATATGGCCCCATCCTGATATATATAGCCATTATCATGGGCCTGTCCTGGTATGTATTGCCCCAACCTTGCATATTGGCACCATCCTGGTACATATGGCCTTCATAATGGGTCCATCCTGGTATATATGGTCCCATCCTAGCCCCATCCTGGTACATATGGCTCTCATCATGGGCCAATCATGGTATGCATGGTCCAATCCGGATATACATGGCCCCATTTTGGGCCCTCCCTGGTATATATGTCAATCAGGCCACACACATTTTAAAAATGAAACAATTATACTCCCCTTCAATCCACTAAGACGATATTTGGTGTCCACCTCTGATAGCTGCCACTTATTTCAATGTGTAAGTGGCACAGTGCATGACGATACTGTCATGTGCATCCACTTACAACGACGTAAACTTCTGGGAAATTTGATGCTTTCCATGCAACGGATTATGGGATAGGGGACCAGTAATTATTTAATATTGTTAATAGCATGCACATGTGATCGCCCAGCAGCTGCAGTAAGCCAGCAGCTGGGTAATCACATGTGTTGCTATTAAAGAGAATAAATAGTCACTGCTCCCCACACCCATAATTACTCCCACCTTTCGGCAATGGCTTCAGTGCAGAAAGGTTGGAGGCATTATGGGCGCAGAAAGCAGTAAATATTAATTTCCTTAAACAGTGGGTACATTTGCTGCTCAGAGACCCGACGGGTCACTGTGTCACAATGCATTTCAGCTGGATGCGCTCACTTGGGCGCTCATACAGCTGAAACAGGTGTTGGGGTCGGTTGGCTCCACCAGCTCCCGAACCCCCTAGCAGTCCTGTGGCCTGGCACCATTTGTGGTGTGCCACTGTTTCCTACCTATCTGCAGCCTGGGTGAGCCGTCTTCTCTAAAAACCTAAGTGCTTCCTCTTCTCTCCTTTCTGCTGTACAAAGTCTTTACTTTCCCATCTCTGTTGCTGTCTTTAATAAAAAAAAACCTCTTTTACTCTGAACTAATATTAAAGTTCAAGTCACAGACTAGTAGATATGTTGACCATAGTCATCATCCAATATTTTGGAAAACATAACTATTAGTGATGAGCAAGCATGATCGGCACTTCTCAATACTCAATCAAGCATTGAGTTGCTTTGGTACACTTATTACTCTGCACAGTATCACTTGTGATCGAGCACCATGCTGGAGTCCTCCCGTCATGTTTTGAAACTGTTTTTCAGCCACTAAACATGCGGGGATTTCCTGCTAATCACAGTTATGCTGCAGTCATGTTGACTATTGGCATTATTGTGAGTGGCTGGCTGCATCGCATCATCAGGTCTCATATGAGACATGTAGATATGATGCTCAGTACACTCATATTTGGAAGCAGTTCAGGGAGAGTTGATGTTGGCAGGAGAGCTTAGATTAAAGCAGACACATAAGCAGGGTTTTAAACTTGCACCCTTTCAACAGCCAAGGTAAAGAAAACAGTTGTTGGCTGGTAGTATCAGGCTGGGAAGGCTCATTGTTATTAGGCTTTTTACAGCCTCTAAATATCAGCCCCCTGCCACCCCAGAATTGGGGTATCACATTAGAAGTACTAATTCTGGATCTTCGACTCAGCCCTTCCCGATTGCCCTCCCTCATGCTTTGGCAAATGGGTTAATATTTTTTGGGGTTGATCACAGCTATGTAGTGTCAGCTGGCATCAAGCACAGAGGTTAATAATGGAGATATGTATATCATACATTGATTTTACTAACCTAGTAAGTGTAAAAAAAAAAACCTCACACAGAAATATATAGTTTATTTAGATAAAGACTTCCCCACACTATCCCTCATTCACAAATTTATTAAAAAAAATGTTCTCGCAAAACTACGACATAATCCACGATCCATGGCTGCAACTTCAGAGACTGTGATTAGCAGTAAACTGCAACACTCATTAGACCTGCTGATCAATACTGTGAGAGTTGTCATCACTTGGCATCTGTGAATAGTTGTACTATAGTGCTAATCCCAGTAGCTGAAGTTGCAGTCGTGGATCATCGATTATGTTTGTGCTTCGTGTGAACATTTCTTTTATAACTTGATGAACAAGGGAAACTAGGGGGTCTTTATTCAAATAAACTATTTTTTTTCCCGTGCTTGTGTGTTTTTTTAACTTTACACTTACTGGGTTAGTAATGGGAATGTCTCATGGATGCCTCTCCATTACTATTTCCTGGGCTTGATGCCAGCTAACATTACAGGGCTGACGTCAACCCCATAAACCATTACCCTGATTGCCACCGCACCAGGGAAAACAGGCGGACAAAGCGCCAGAATTGGTGCATCTAATGGATGCACCATTTCTAGGGCGGCTGTAGATTGCTATATTTAGGCTGGGAAGGGCCAAAAAACCATGGCCATCACAGCCTAAATACCTTACCACAGCTGTCTGCTTTACCTTGGCTGTTTATGAAAATGTGTGGAATCCCACTCCATTTTTTTAAATGATGTATTTATAAATAAATAATTTAAAAATGATGTAGTTCCTTTCTATTTTTGATAACCAGTAAAAGTAAAGCAGAGAGATCTGCTTTACCTTGGCTGTTGATCAAAAATGTGGGGAACACCGTGCTTTTTTTAAAAAAAATAAATAGATAATAATTTTTTACATGCCAGCTGCTACCAGGGAGTCAGGTATACATCCAGTTATAATCCCATGCATTTTTCTGGCCTCTCCAGCCATCTAGGGGGGTCTGCCAGAAAAATGCTTCCATCATACTTACACTATACTCGTTACTCGAATCGAGCGGGTCTGAGCATAGCACCCACTCAACTCGAGTAATGTGCACTAGAGCACATAAGTGCTTGCTCATCAATAATAAATATCAAAAACTGAACAGTTAGGGTTTTTATGGTCTGACAACCAACTGGTCATAGTAGGATGCTACCCACAATCTGAATTAATTGCATCCAATACTGTCCATATGGTTTGGCATGATGTTGTAAAATTGACTTATAATCTGTCGGCTTCATTATTGTTTCCTTACATATTTCTTAAACTTTCTATCAATCTATCTATCTAGTAATCTATCTATCCATCCATCTATCCATGTATCCCTCCCTCTTCTATCTATCTATCTATCTATATCTAGCTTTGGTCAGTATGTAAAACTCCATGTTAAAAAATGCATGTCCGTTTGCTGGTCATGTAACATCTGTGTGATCGGTACCGGAAAAAAACTCATGATAATGAAATTAATGTTTTTCTATGTGTAAAAAGTTTGTGAAGCCAGAAAAAGATTAGCTAGATGTTAGATAAATAGATAGCTAGATAGATAGATACGTGTGGTTCACTACAACCCTAGGCTGTCAGCTTTCCCTTAGCTGGTTTTGAAAAATAAAGGGGATCCCACTCTGATTTTTTATAACTTTTTGAATTAATAATTTACAAGATCAACCCCATATATTACCCCATTTGCCTCTGCAGCAGGACAATGGGAAAAGCAGAATACAGCGGCAGATAATAGATATGCCACTTCTGGAGCAACTGCAGGTTGCTATTTTCAGGCTGGGAAGGGCCCTTCCCACTCTAATAATATCAGACCCCAGTTGTCTGCTATCCCTTGGCTCGTTTTTTGAAAATGCCTATGCCTTTATTTAAAATTATTTTTTCAAAAATTAAAAAATCAGCTTGGGATCCCCTCTATTTTTCAAAACCAGCCAAGGTACAGCTGATAGCTGAAGGTTTGCAGCCTGAACCTACAGCTGTACCTGTGCTGGTTATAAAAATTAGGGGGAAAATCACGTAGTTTTTCCTAAAATTATGTATTAACTCAGCAAATTATGTATTAACTCAGCTAAATGCTGTAAAAGCTATCTAGAAACTATCTATCTATATATATATATATATATATATATATATATATACATATATATATATATATATATATATATATATATATATATACTATATCTATTATCTAGCTATTGTATCTATTACCTATCTATCTAGCATTTATCTATCATTTTTCTGGCTTTCCACATCTCTTACACATAAAAAAACAATAATTTCAGTATCATGTGTTTTTTTTCCAGTACCCGTAACATGGATGTCACATGTACGTGTCACACAGACAAATGGATGGCACATGGATGACATACATGGACACACGGATGGCCAGAGAGATCTCCAAGATGAACCTTGCAACATGAGTATTTTTAACACAGATGTGTGAAGGGGACTAAATGTGTCTAGTATGATTAGTCTATGAAGCTAACATTGGTGCCACCTGAATGTGGCTGAGCAGAAAAGCAGTTTGAGCTGTTGCATGAGGTATGAGAGCTCCCAGCCCACTCTTGCACCTCAATAATTCTTATGCTTACAGTCTAGGAATCTAATGGCTGTGCCAGAACAGTGTGCTCTTCTGTAAGACAGTTTAAGCTATTTTGACAGTTTCCCTCCCCCCCCGAAGGTGTTGTCTATGCCTTTGGTTTTGCCTCCCACTGAATTCAGTGGGGTTCAGATAAGCTCGTTGGACTGTTTGGCGAATATCGGGAAATTCGGAAAGCCAAACCCAACTGAACCTTGAAAGCTTCTCTCTATTTAAGACTTTGGAGTCTATCATCACCTGTTCCTGAAGTCAGGACATGCTCCAGCACTTGAAATCTTAATTAACTAACATTATAGTGAAATGTAACAAAATAGTACAGTAATGCTAAATAGGTCTTGCCACAATGGATGTTAGATTTATGTTGTGAAATATGGTCTCAAATATTTTGGGTAGTTTCCTCAACATATACGAGATTGCATGGGCATTTGGCAGCATAAACAAAAAACATGGAATCACATGTGAAGAAGAGTTTAATTAAAATACCTGAGCCTGTATGGGGATGGTATATCATACTGCCCTTCTCAACATTACTGAACTGAGGGCCGTGTAGAAACGGAAAAGTGCCTTTTCATAGTGTATCTAAGAACTGTTGTCTGAGTCTATATCAGCGTGTACTACATACCAGTTTATCACAAAGATTTGGAGGTCTTATAGCATGACAGGAAAGTAGATTGAAAGATTGAAACTCAACCACAGATGGATAGCTCTTACTTAGTATAGACCAATATTTGCATATATTGTCATGAAGTTGATGTATGAAGGGGTGGTAAGTATGAATAAAACGTCTACAGGAAGTGGTGGTCTTACAAGATGGAGGACTTGAACTTGCAGTTAAAATCTGTAAGGATAATTTCTAGCCTTGAACTTAGGTCACATTTCCTGCATGCAAGTTAATTTGGTCTCTGGATTGGAAACAATATGCTCAACTCTTTTAAATTAAGATTGGGGAAGCAATCTCTTTGTTGCTAGTGGAAGGCAACTGGAAATATGTAGAAGGCCATGCCTATCAGTTTCTTCAGAAAAAAGGTCAATCTCCAAATTACCATCCAGTATTTTGGTGATTATTGTGTGTAAAAACTGATACCTTGAAGGTCATAATGTAAAGTAAAAGTAAGTTCTGGCCAGACAGTAATAGGAAAAGAATGGAATTTAAGAAGAGATTCCTGTGACCCCCGCCAAATGCAAAAAATGTTGTCTATGTAGCGATGCCATATTAAGGCATTGTTGGAAAAAAGAGAATTGTTGTAAAGATATTGTTTTTCAAAAAAATCCATATAACAGTTGGTATACGGGGTGGGGGGGGCACATTGAACCCCATTGCTGTGCCTCTGATTTGCAAGAAAAAAGAGTTTTGAAAAAAAATTATAATATAACATTCAGAATGTCTAAACAAAATTACTTTGTCATCCATAGCGGAATGCATGAGCAATGACTTGACAGCCTCTACACCTCTATCATGAGGTATAGAGGTGTAGAGACTAGTAACGTCCCATGTGGCAAAACAACTGGAAGGTGGTATTTGTCTCAAATCCTTAACCTGCTGTATAAAGTCAAGTAAAAATGAGGGGGATTTTTTAACATAAGGAGACAAAATCTTCTCAAGTAGAATAAAAGAGTGAGTCCATGCATGCCACTGACCTGGAGGATTGTAAAGATCTTTATGGATTTTGGGTAGTATATACAGTACAGGAGTTATAGGATGATTATTAATAAGGAAATTATATACTTTCTTGTCAATGACTTTTTTCTGTAAATATGTATCCAACTATAATTGAATTTTATGTGCTATACGTGCAGTGGGTTTAGTGGATAATGGTAACTATACATAAGTGTCAGACAATTGTTTTAGCATTTTCTTGAGGTACTGACTTTCGTCCATAATTACTGTGGCCCCACCTTTATTGGCAGGCTTGATGACAAGGGACTTGTTATCAAGTAAAGTGGACATTTAGACACAGAGAGATTTGGGGTACAATGATAGACATCAGATTTCACTTGAGACTTAAATTTATTGCAATCATGATCTTTAAGTGCAATAACGGTTTTCACTAGATGACTAGTTTCAGGAGGCATAAAACTACTTTTAGAAAGTAAATGTAAAGATTTAAGATTGATTTGTGTAGTAACAGAATCTACTGGAGTCTCCAACTGTTCTCCATCCTGTGCAGAAAAGGCCTGACGTCTCATTGGCTTATATAGTAGAAGCTATATAAATCCAAATCATGTTGAACTAAATTACATTTATAAGTTGGACAATATGACAATCAATTTTGAAGCAATGATAATTGTGTGGGACTTGCATTTTTGGAAGAAATATTTATAGCCAAAGGGGTCGCTGTACCTGAGATTTGGTTATCATCTGTGGTCATGGTATTTTGGAGGCGGCACCCTCCTTTTGTTGTGTTCTTCTGGGCAGACGTTTGCATTGTGGATCTAAAAAAGCCATCCTTTGTTGATTGGAGCATTCGTTGTCCAAGCTGGAGTAAAGCTGGTGTCACACATAACGACGACGACAACGACGTCGCTGCTACGTCACCATTTTCTGTGACGTTGCAGCGACGTCCCGTCGCTGTCGCTGTGTGTGACATCCAGCAACGACCTGGCCCCTGCTGTGAGGTCGCCGGTCGTTGCTGAATGTCCAGCTTCATTTTTTGGTCGTCACTCTCCCGCTGTGACACACACATCGCTGTGTGTGACAGCGAGAGAGCGACGAAATGAAGCGATCAGGAGCCGGCACTGGCAGCTGCGGTAAGCTGTAACCAGCGTAAACATCGGATAACCAAGGGAAGACCTTTCCCTGGTTACCCGATGTTTACGCTGGTTACCAGCCTCCGCTCTTGCTGCCAGTGCCGGCTCCTGCACTGTGACATGTGGCTGCAGTACGCATCGGGTAATTAACCCGATGTATACTGTAGCAAGGAGAGCAAGGAGCCAGCGCTAAGCAGTGCGCGCGGCTCCCTGCTCTCTGCACTGACATGTAGCTGCAGCACACATCGGGTTAATTAACCCGATGTGTGCTGCAGGAGAGCAAGGAGCCAGCGCTAAGCGCGGCTCCCTGCTCTCTGAACTGTGACATGTAGCTGCAGCACACATCGGGTTAATTAACCCGATGTGTGCTGCAGGAGAGCAAGGAGCCAGCGCTAAGCGCGGCTCCCTGCTCTCTGAACATGTAGCACAGCGACCTTATGATCGCTGCTTCTGCTGTGTTTGACAGCTAAGCAGCGATCATAACAGCGACTTACAAGGTCGCTGTTACGTCACCGAAAATAGTGACGTAACAGCGACGTCGTTGTCGCTGTCGTTTAGTGTGACACCAGCTTAAGTAGTGTCTGATGGAACACGATAATGGCGATATCCAGACCTTGGAGGAGAACAAATCCTCCATTTATAGACACGATTGGATTTATAATATTCTGCAACTCACAGGAATTTTTGACATTTCTTTTGCTTGGACTCAGATTAATGATGGGTCAAAATCGACTGGGTTTTAATCTTTAATGCTTCAAAGTCCTTCTGAGAAAAAGTAGAAGAGAGTTGTGCATCAGTAGAGTGAATTTTCTCCTTGACACTTGTGATAGATTGTTGAAGTTAGTTAGATTGGATTGTTAGAGTCAAAGTCATAAGACCTAGAGAACATTTATTGAGAATATGTTCAAATTTCAAACAGAAATCTGGATTTCTTTGCAAATAGTGGGTCTTCATGATACACGGAGACCCCTAGAGATCCTTTGGACCTTGAGGTATTATGTGATAGTAGCATGATGCAACTGTAGATTAATAAGATGCTTAGAATCACGTTTGTAATCACGAGATGAATTCTGTTACTGGATTATGCAGAAATTCACTCGGGACTGTAGTATGAGTGATGATATCAGCCGTTTCCTCAGCGCTATTCGAGAAGGTTTTATTGCGCAGTAGCCATGTCATGACAATCTCATTATACTGGGTCCTACTCTATCTTACTGCCTCTCTCTGGGTTTTAAAACTTACATGTATGGGCAAAGAGAGACCCGCTATTAAAGGATAAAAACACCTGTGGCTAATGGGGGAGGGGGAGGTTTTGGATGCATGGTCAGTCAAATGGATATAGTCCATATACATTACAAACAGAAAAACAGACAAAAAGACTTGCACGCCAAGACTTACATATCACTATTTCTGTAGTCATCCTTCAGTTTTTGGAATATAAAATCAAATCAGCGGATGAACGACCATTTTGCTTGTTTGTTGTATAATTGCGAACATGTTTACATAGGCAGACAGCCATTCCGACTAAAAGCCTGGTTTAGTCAATTGACTACTTATTGTAATATCATTCAATGTTATTCATGGTTTTATAAAGAACTGGTAATAAAGTATAAATGGTTATAGGTAAAACATACTGAAATAATTAAATGACAAATGTAACTCTTATAGGAACCTAAAATGCATCTAAAAATATAATGATATAAGAAATTACAGCCATAATACAACAAGATGGACGGCAGTAATAAACACCCCAAAAATATACAGTTATATTGTTTTATTCCGTTTATAGTAGCATTGCCATTCCACATGGCTCCCGGCAAAAATGAACCATGTGATTGACATCAGTTCTGCTGCACAGTAATCATTTCAATTCCAACACGTTCTGCAATTTAGCAGCAGTAAGTAAATAGGATGTAGATGTGAAATGTATTCAGAAGCCGAGTATAAAATATGCATGTGTTAATCAACTTAAAAGCAGTTCTGCAAAGGGATTGAGACTTTCTGTTCCTCTGTAACAATAACTGAGAGAAGGATCTGGAATAACAAGGTGAATTGTAGTCTTTGGGAACAGATATTGATTTAGTCTAATAATACAGAGATAATAATACAAAAAATACCACATCTAACACCAATACTATTCTTGAAATGAGAGATTGCAAATGAAATGAGATCTGTAAATGAATCTGTAAATGACAATGTCACTGGAGCTATATTGTTTTTCAACTTTAGGATGTTTGCACACGTTTCGTTTCTATTGTGTTTTTTATGCGTTTTTCAGTGCAGTTAGTGACAAAACCTGAATGGAATCCTAATGACAGCAAAGTCAATTAGAATCCTGAATTGTCCTATTTTTTACAGAAAATTATTGCAATTACACGTTTGGTAACACACGTCTATTTCCTTTGTGTATATTGAAACAACACATAAAAAACTGAAAAGAAAAAGGCAAATGGGCCATAATTTTACACAAAACTCCAAGAAAGGCTTGGACAAAATTGTTGACACCCTCATCTTAATATTTGGTTGCACACTCTTTGGAGTAAATTACTGCAATCGCTTCCTATAGCCATCAACAAGCTTCTTCCATCAGCAATTTTAAAATCTCTCCACAGATGGGAGTTAGATCCGGACTCATTGCTGCCACTTCAGATCTCTCCAGCACTTTGTTTCCATCCATTTCTGGGTGCTTCTTGAAGTATGTGTTGGTGTGCATGCACGTTGCAATCGTGATGTTGTCATTAAAATGGTGCCGGAGTCAGCGCACGTGTGCACCGTGATCTCCAGTTTTTGTTGAAGACACTGTGGAAACAAATATCAGCGGCATTGACGTATGCAATGATTGAATTTTTTTTCACCTTTGCACGCTCCCCTTCTGCTCGTAGTCATCTCCACAGTCATCTCTTGCCTCCAATAATATGGCGAATGAGAATGCGCCGACTCTGGGGCCATTTTAATGAAGACAATATCCAAATAGCAATGCGCATGCACAGCTAACATCAGTAATGGTGGCATGGAGAGAAATTAAAATAAAGAAAAGGGGGCAAGCAAGGAGGATGCAGGAGAAGGAATATACACAGGACCTGATTCACAAAGGCCCACCCCACTGCACACACCAATCAAGCATTGCACTAATTTCTGAACTTTTGAGAACATTTTTTTAGCAATCAAACATCAGCTCTGGAAATTGAAGGTATGATTTGATTTACCATGCTAGGTCAAGTATGGCATTGCCTTTACGTTACATGGGAAAATCCTGCTGGTTTGTTCCCTGTAAGCTCTCTATCAATGTTGGTGGCACTCATATGTCTATTTTCAAAAGACAACCTCTGGATATGACACTGATCATGTGCACTCAACTTCTTTCTTCGACCATGGCGAGGCTTGTTCTGAGTGGAACCTGTTTTGTTAAACTGCTGCAGGGTCTTAACCACTGTGCGTCAGCTCAGTTTCAGGATGTTGGCAATCTTCTTATAGTCTAGGCCATCTTTATGGAGAGCAACAATTCTTTTCTCGGATCCTGAGAGAATTCTTTGCCATGAGTTGCCATATTGAACTTTCAGTGACCAGTATGAGAAAGTGTGAGATCGATAACATCAAATTTACCACACCTAATCCCCATTCACATCTGATACCTTGTAACATTAAGTCATATTGAGTCATATGACACATTAGAGGGAAAAGGGCTACTTGGGTAAAATTTGGCCATTTTTACTCTGGGATTTACTCACTTTTGCTGCCAGCTTTTATACATTAATTTTTTTTAGAGGGCACACCAAACTTACAATGTTATACAAGCTGCACGTGGACTGCTTTACATTGTATCAAAGTGTCATATCTTAGTGTTGTCCCATGGAAAGATATAATAAAATATATACAAAAATGTGAGGGGTGTACTCACTTCTGTGATATACTGTAATCTGGTATTAATGAGATCATACGAATTAAAAAAATGTAGTTGATTTATCATTTTTACCAGAAAGTGAACAGAGTAAAAAAAAAGAGTAAAACAATGTTGAATTGCTATCTTGCTATATTTCGTTCAATCTGCCTCACAGTAAGTGGAATAGAAAGTGATCAAAATATGCTATGCACACCGAAATGGTACCAATGTATCATTAGAAACTTTAACTAATTCAGCAAATAACATCTCTGACATGACTCTGAAAACAGAAAAATAAAAAAGTATAATATACAAACCATGACTATTTAAGACATGAAAACAATACTGCATATAACTGGTATCGCTAGAATGTACTGACACGAGCAATATTCTGTGTAATCCCTTACTGTACATCACACAGTGAATGATGTAAAGAATACTAGTAAATTATATTCTTGAACTGCACTCATTTGTTCATTATGCCTCCGAAAAACAATAAGGTTAGGTTCATATTTATCTTATGCTCTATGCTAAGCACTTATACAGTGTGTCCACCCATATACTGTCCACCGCCATTAACTTGAGAACGGCAGCAGCTATAGGCATAGAAGTGGTGTCTAGATATAGTAAAGTAGCCATGCGCTACGCAATGAAACCACCTATTGCGCCACCTGATGGAAAACAACAGAGTTAGCATTCTATCTTGAAAATGGAATGAAATAGAGAAAAAAAGTGAATTAAAAATTGTAGGGCATGATCAATTCAATATGAAGTGGCACCTTGCATACAGAAATGTTATGATATGAAACCCATGACCGCCCCCCCAAAAACATTAAATGCTGGTCACGCATATGGTGCTCATTTAACTTTGATGCTCAAAGTGGCCACCGTCAGCTGCAATGCACATCTGGACTCTGGACAGCATACTGTATCTTGCTACACGTTGTGTAATATGGTAGGTCACACGTTTGCACAAGCATCTGTGATACGTCGTCGTTGGTCCTGCAATGTTGGTGGAGGGGTCGCATACACCTGCTGTTTGAAGTGACCTCACAGAAAGGAATCCAATAGGGTCAGGTCAGGTGAGCGTGGAGGCCGCTTCACGCAGCCACCATACCCAATGACTTGTAGGAAGGTCTCCATGAGGTATCACTTTACGTCCGCAGCCTTTTTTTGCACATTCTAATCATAGCATTTGTGTAGGCAAGGGGTCGATTCGTATTGAATTGATGATGCCCTACAACTTTGTAATTCACTTTTTTCCTCTATCTCGTTCCGTTTTCAAGAAAAAAATGCTAACTCCGTTGTTTTCCACCAGGTGGCGCAATAGGTGGTTTCATTGCATAGCGCAAGGCTACTTTACTATACCTAGACACCACTGCTATGCCTATAGCTGCCGCTGTTCTCAAGTTAATAGTGGTGGACAGGATATGGGTGTACACACTGTATAGGAGGTTTTGTCTAAAGGTTTGAAAATTGTGATTCAGATGAAACCAATGATGAAAATATTCAGTATACTGAGGCAGACAGAGTTACTTTAGACACTGGCTGGCCTCAATCCCAGCAGGGTCTCATCTTTTTGTTCAGGCATAAGAGTGCAACTACATTCCCACCGTGAGCTTTTGGTGAGTTTTTGAGGTTGCAAAATTTCTGCACCTGTTATGTAAATTAGGTTGCATTCAGTTTTTACATGTGTTTTTGTGTTTTAAATGCACTTTTATTGTGTTTTGTCTTTTTTTATGCAGCATTTTTTCATGTCTTGTTGCTCTGTCATGCTTTAAAAAGAACTTTTGTTTTTGACACTTCCTGGTATTTGGCTATGACATAACTTTATTGATATACTTGTGTATGGATTACCTGCATTTTTAAAGCTTTTTTATACGAGAACTTTTGCACCTAATTCAAGTCTATAAGAAAAATTTGCACATAAAACTCGGCGTCCACGAAAGATATTTTGACAAGTTGTGGATTTGAAACAAGCAGCGCAGCTCTAAGTTTTCTATACATCCGATCCACTTTGCTGAAACTAGCAGATGCTACATTTTTGACACTTTGAAAAAACTTAGCTTCAAAAACTCAATCTGGGCGTACAGCCTTAGGATATGTAAACACTATAGGTGTTAGATATATTAAAACCTGCTGGGTTTTTCATGAGGAAGTCTCTTTAGGACATGCTGGCATTTTTTGTCTTGAAGCAGTGTATTTTTGCTCATTTTTAGTGACGTCTTTGGCTACTGGCTTTTTTTTTAACAACTGCTGGACAGTATACAAGCAGAAAACGCCATAAGATTCTTCAAGTCACCTGTTTTAACCACTTTATGTCTTTAGAAACCTAATGAGATTAAAAGTAGCTCAAAAGACTGAACATATGCAGAGCAAGATGTTTTTTTTACATTGCAATGCATATGTTCATTTTTTAATAGTTTATTTTGTCCTTTTTAAGGAGTTGATGCACCTGAAAAAGACATTGTGTGCACATACCAGGTTAAATTTGAACTGAGCCCTAAAAGTAATATAAAATGTTATATAACCCAAATTGGTAACAGAAAAATATTAAACTGAACCCACAAAAAATAGAAGTCCCACTTAGATATTTCATCTGTCAATTGAAATTCAGTTGGATTGCACGTTAGTGCAAGGGCTCTAAAAGAGCAAAATCCTTTGAAATCTGTGATATTAAATCCAATTGCCTTCCCTCCCTCCCTTCTAGGTACCACAGTGTGACTAAACTGTAGTTAACATTCAGATGTTTGGAACTAGAGTAGTGGGGAGAACACACTTAACAATTCAATTATCAGGATGTGTCTCTTTAGAAGCACATTTCTGTAAAACACTTGTGGGGTCAAACTTATTACTGCACCATAGATGTGTTCCCAGAGGGATGTAATTTAAAATATGTTGTCACTTGTGGGGGATTTATGGGTCTTTATGGGGACTTCAGTGGCTGTGCAAATGGTGCCTGCAACCTATTTCCAGCAAATCTGCTCTGCAAAAGCTAAATAGCGCTACTTCCCTCACCAATAAAAATAGTTCACCGCACACTCTAGTTGAAAGATGCAAAAAGGTTGACAGGTCTTGTTTACAAATGTTTTTTTAATATATGAGGACAGAAGTGGTGCTGCACCTATGTCCAACTTGTCTGGTGCGCAAGCACCTCTTTACCATATATGTTAAGTGACATTTGTGAACTAGATCCGCCAGGGTAGAAATATTGCTGTCACGGATGTGTCTGGACCTTCAGGTGCTGCTGATGGGACCAGATACAGAAGGGCCCGGCGATCATGCAGACGTTAATGGACGCTGTCCCTTTGAAGGGCTTGATTTAGGTTTTTTTCTGTTTCCTTGCCAGGTTGGAGAAGCCTTTCCTCCAGCTGGTAATTAAGGGCCTTTACAACGTGGGGCCTCTCCCTTCTGCAGTGCGGGTTATACTCTTCACTTGGAGAAGTTGCTTGCTCAGGAGTGCATTTTGCTTCTTGTTGCTTCAGACTACTGTTGTTGTATATTCTGAAGATTCCCTCTCAAGATAAGTTGTGGTTTTTCCTTGTTGTTGTGGCTTCAGACTACTGTTGCTGTACATTCTGAAGATTCCCTCTCAAGATAAGTTATTGTTTTTCCTTTTTCCCCTTTTTGCTGTATTTTTGTGTTTGTTTTTCCCTCCGTGGATTGGTGGGTGGTGGGATTTAGTCCTAGGGTCTGGCTAGGAGACAGGAGCATGTTGGCGGGCCACACCTCCTAACCCTTATAGGTACCTGTGGTTTGAGGGCAAGCGCATGGCCCCCCAGAGTCAGGGTCAGCGCAGGAGCCCCTAGTTATCTCCCCTTTGTGTTTCAGCCTCCCTTATTCCCAGGAGTCCACTTGCTGGGTGTCTCTTCTCACATCTGTGTCGCCCTGGGCAAGCCAGGGGACACAGGTCACAACACCACCACACCCCACACTCCAGGTAGGCACATCACAGCTAACCACAAATCCTTGTTGCCTTCCTCCAGGAGTCTGATGATGCACACCAGGGGGTGGGCCAGGCGGTTGGCTCCGCCCACCGAGGAGCTCACAACTCTGGAGGCGGGAAGAAACCAGGCATATGAGTCCAGGAGGAGGAAGTGGAAGGAGTGAACAGCAGATTAGCCCAGGCAGGGCTTGAGTGCAGTTGAGCCCAGGGAGGAGAGGAGTTTAGAAAGTGAAAGTGAAAGTAGAAAAGGAGGAAAAGCAAGTAAAGTGACAGAAGAGAAAGACAGCCTGAAGGGTCCAGCTTTGTGAGGGCCAGAACAGCAAGGTCAGCAACGGCGGTGACTGTCTGGAGGGGGACCGTTTGGAAGTTCCTGGAAGGACCCCGTTGGCTGTGTGCCCGGTGGTCTGGAGCAGTGTTCCGAAGGACAGTCAGCACCAGGGCAGGGGCCTCTCGGACCCCGGCAAGGCTAGGAGTCGCCAGATTTGCCAAATCCGTCAGTGACGGGGACGCAGATCCCCCAACAACCAAGTCCCGATTGAAGGCAACAGCCCAACCCGTATTGGAGAGACACCGCCACCGCCACGGCACCAGTTTCTCAGGGCCAGCGCCTGCGGGCAAAGTGTAGAGCTCCTCCGGCCCAGATTGCAGTCGGGGAGCGGGTAACCGGAGGGAATCCACCGCTACCATCAGTCAACACAGGTGCAAGGAAGAGGGACATCACCGTCACCTACCGGGAGTGCAGGTGCAGCCGTCTGTGGGACCGTCCTACCAGCCGTTGGTTTACCGTACAAACTGTGTCCGTGTGTCAGGCTGAGTGAGTACCATAGTGCTGCAAGGCACAGCGCTGCCCCCGCGTCCCTGCGCCCTCCAGGCCCTACACTTTACATCTCATCACCGGGCCCCGGGATCACCAACCCCTACCCACGGAGGGGCAACACAACACCTGGCTGCTCCGCATCACCATCCCCGGGACCCCCACACTGAGCAGCGGTGGTGCAATCACCACAACCGTGGGTGGCGTCACGAACTATAACAATCCCTTCACCCAACAAACACCCCCTTTCACTCACGGGTGAGGAGTGTCGCTCGAGAAACCCCGGGATCCGGCCCACAGCTCGAGCCACCAGGAGCAGCTGCCGGACCCGAGCAGAAGGGGTGAGCGTGGTGTGCTGACACCCTCCTCCCCGCCCGCGACAACTTGGCGTCACGAACAGGATCTTACCGCTCTGCCGTTTGGTAGAGGTGCGCCTTGTTACCGCCGGAGGTATCCGGCAGAAAAATTTCAGAAGCCGCCATCTTTGGCGCGAAAAGTTCCCGCTCGAGCGTCTTCTCGAGCAGTAGAGGCGCGAAGGCCAAAACCCCGCCCCGAGAGAGGAGGGGCCGGGAAAGAGCTAAGGGGGACGCGATGGCGGCTGGCGGCATGTAGTCGCGGCTATAAAAGCAGGGACGCCAGGACTCTGCAGCGATATTGGGTTCCTGGAAGACCTCGTTATCAAGATGCAAAACCCTGCTTACAACGAGGAAGCCCCCGCGCCTGGCACGGCGACGTGGTTGAGGGACCGGACCGTCCCGCTGAGTAACCGTCTGCAGGCTCATATGCAACTCCTCCTGGAGGAGTGGGAGACCGACATGGCGGACGTGGTGGCTGCTATGTGGAGACGCGAGGCAGAAGAGGATTTGGAGGAGCGGGAAAGCGACCCACGCCCCTGTATTCCTGAGGGATCGGCCGTTGGAGCTGAGGGGCCCGGCCGGCTTCCGCTCACCCTGCCTCTCTCCCTGCTGCCCATGATAGCTGCTGCCGCACCGCCATTAGGCCCGCTACCTGCCCAACCGGTAGCGATACCCTGCCCAGCCGCTTCGGCGGACCAGCCGGCTGCAGACGTCCAAGACGGTCCTGAAGTGTACCAAGGGGAACCGCTGGAACCGCGACCCCTTAACAGCATGGTGCCAGAAGTCCCAGTAGAGACTGTGCCAGACCCTGAGCCCGAGACCGTGGCCTGGATGAAGGCCCGGGTGATGCAATTCCACCAGCGTCAGCAGGATCAGATCTTCCGGATGATGGAGCAGTGGACCAACGAGATGGAGGAGCTGCTTACATCTGCCCCGAGGTACGGAGGGGGAATGGATGTAGCAGAGCCGACTGGTGACCCACGTCCCTATGTCCTACCAGGACCGGCCGCTGCGGCTGAGGGGCCCGGCCTAGTCTCGGCCTATGCATCACCCTTGCCGTTACTTATGAGGCGCCTTAATGTCAGCTCGCCTAATCTGTTGCTCCGTGCTACCGCAGAAGAGGCTGAAGTTCTGGATGTTGGAGGCCAGGAGGCTGCGACAGCTGGCGGCAACCCGCCTGACGCAGAAGCACGAGATGACGACTCCAGCCCTAGTCCCGGGCCTGCTGCTGAGTTTGAAGAGGCAAGTGAGCGTTCCCGCTATGTGTGGGACCCCGTGATTGTCCATACCCCGTGTGCCGGTGGGAATGGGTATCGGGTGCCCCTGTCACCGCAGGCATGTCAGTGCATGTTTGATGTGCCGGTGGCAGAGGATGGGTCCGCCTCAACAGAAAAGTACGAGTAGGGCCGTGGGCGCCCGTAGCAGCAGTCCCCGTTGGGACCACCACTGAAGTTGTTGTTTGTTTGAAAGTTTGTAAAAGAATGATAAGAAAAATGATTACCGAACAGTAACCAGATTTGCTTTGTGATTAGAACCGGAAGGAGCCGGCACCGTTGTCCCCGTGGGGACCGTTAAAAGTTTTGCATGGGAACTATCCATGGACAAGCCCGTGAACTTGCAGGGCACCACAAACTTTAAGTGGCTTGTAAATATGTTGGTCACCGTTACCGTTTCCGCCATACCGTCTCCGGAGAGGCAGGTTGGAGGGAGGGCCCTGAGCAGAGCAGGCTAGGGCCCAGCCACCAAAGGAACTGGTGGCCACCCTCTGGAGGGGAAGGACAGATCCCGCTCGGGTAACTTGTGCTGGACTGTGGGTCAAGGGGTGCTGCCTGGGTTTTAGGGGCAGCATCAGGGCCAGGTTGCTTGGGTGGGAGAGAGCGGAAACCGTGACCGTATACCGTTGCAACGTTAAAGTAAATGTGCCTCCCGTTTTGGGAAGAGTTTTTGATTAAAAATGTTATTTATGTTTTCTTAACCCTGTTACCCTCTTTTTTTCAGAAAAATAAAACCGCTGTAGGACGGCAGCCCGCGGACGGTCTGCATTTTGCTAAGGGGGAATGTGTCGCCCTGGGCAAGCCAGGGGACACAGGTCACAACACCACCACACCCCACACTCCAGGTAGGCACATCACAGCTAACCACAAATCCTTGTTGCCTTCCTCCAGGAGTCTGATGATGCACACCAGGGGATGGGCCAGGCGGTTGGCTCCGCCCACCGAGGAGCTCACAACTCTGGAGGCGGGAAGAAACCAGGCAGATGAGTCCAGGAGGAGGAAGTGGAAGGAGTGAACAGCAGATTAGCCCAGGCAGGGCTTGAGTGCAGTTGAGCCCAGGGAGGAGAGGAGTTTAGAAAGTGAAAGTGAAAGTAGAAAAGGAGGAAAAGCAAGTAAAGTGACAGAAGAGAAAGACAGCCTGAAGGGTCCAGCTTTGTGAGGGCCAGAACAGCAAGGTCAGCAACGGCGGTGACTGTCTGGAGGGGGACCGTTTAGAAGTTCCTGGAAGGACCCCGTTGGCTGTGTGCCCGGTGGTCTGGAGCAGTGTTCCGAAGGACAGTCAGCACCAGGGCAGGGGCCTCTCGGACCCCGGCAAGGCTAGGAGTCGCCAGATTTGCCAAATCCGTCAGTGACGGGGACGCAGATCCCCCAACAACCAAGTCCCGATTGAAGGCAACAGCCCAACCCGTATTGGAGAGACACCGCCACCGCCACGGCACCAGTTTCTCAGGGCCAGCGCCTGCGGGCAAAGTGTAGAGCTCCTCCGGCCCAGATTGCAGTCGGGGAGCGGGTAACCGGAGGGAATCCACCGCTACCATCAGTCAACACAGGTGCAAGGAAGAGGGACATCACCGTCACCTACCGGGAGTGCAGGTGCAGCCGTCTGTGGGACCGTCCTACCAGCCGTTGGTTTACCGTACAAACTGTGTCCGTGTGTCAGGCTGAGTGAGTACCATAGTGCTGCAAGGCACAGCGCTGCCCCCGCGTCCCTGCGCCCTCCAGGCCCTACACTTTACATCTCATCACCGGGCCCCGGGATCACCAACCCCTACCCACGGAGGGGCAACACAACACCTGGCTGCTCCGCATCACCATCCCCGGGACCCCCACACTGAGCAGCGGTGGTGCAATCACCACAATCGTGGGTGGCGTCACGAACTATAACAATCCCTTCACCCAACAAACACCCCCTTTCACTCACGGGCGAGGAGTGTCGCTCGAGAAACCCCGGGATCCGGCCCACAGCTCGAGCCACCAGGAGCAGCTGCCGGACCCGAGCAGAAGGGGTGAGCACGGTGTGCTGACACCCTCCTCCCCGCCCGCGACACATCCAGCGTGACAATTGAATTAATTTGTCACAATTCTCTTACCCCTTGTGAAAGTAAAAAATCTGGGGATAATGAAAACAACATTTTAGTTGTATATTTTTTTTCCTTCGGACGTCGTGTTAACATGCTCACTGCAATTCTTGATAACTTCATTGAGAAGTATAGTTTATAAAAATGGACTTGACTCCTGCTAATGTGACATAGCACCCAGTAACGATTATTGTGAAATATGCATTACAAAATGGCACTCCTTTCCTTCTGAGCTTTGTAGGGTGTCGAATTAATAGTTTCTGACCACAAATTGAGGATTGCATAACTGGGAGAAGTTGCACAAGAAAAGGTATGGTCCATTTTATGTGGCTTGAAAATGATATCTATACCACTAGCTGAATTCTTTGAATGTTATAGATGTTATAGGTGTTGTAGCTGAATTCTTTGAGTGTTATAGCTTGCAAATTGGGGTAACTTGTGTGGGTTTCTTGTAACTTGTCACCTCAGAAACTTTTCAAATGCGACACATTTGAAATACAGTGGATATAAAAAGTATGAACATCTCAGATAAAATGCTACTTTTTTGTCATGTAAAAAAAAAATCATGCAAAGAAGAATATATATATATATATATATATATATATATATATATATGCTGTGCTCAGCAGTATACATACCCCGGCAGATTTGTTTGCTTTCTTGGCCTTTATTTCAGAGAATATGAATGATAACACAAAATCTTTTTTTTCCACTCATGGTTAATCGTTGGGTGAAGCCATTTATTATCAAACTATTGTGTTTTCTCTTTTTAAATCATAATGACAACCAAAAACATACAAATGACCCTGATCAAAAGTTCACATACCCCAGTTCTTAATACTGTGCATTGCCCCCTCTAACATCAATAACAGCTTGAAGTCTTTTGTGGTGGTTCTGGATGAGGCTCTTTATTTTCTCAGATGGTAAAGTTGCCTATTCTTCTTGGTAAAAAGCTCCCAGTTCCTGTAAATTCCTGGGATTTCTTGCATGAACTGTTGGCTTGAGTTCTCCCCAATGTGGCTGAATGATATTGAGGCCAGGAAACTGAGATGGCCACTCCAGAACCTTCACTTTGTTTTGCTGTAGCGAATGACAGGTTGAACTGGCCTTGTGTTTTGGATCGTTGTCATGTTGGAATGTCCAAGTATGTCTCATGCGCAGCTTCCGGGCTGATGAGTGCAAATTTGCTTCCAGTATTTGCTGATAATGTGCTGCATTCATCTTTTTCCTTCAACTTCGACTAAGCTTCCTGTGCCTTTGTAGGTCACACATCCCCACAAAAACAGCAATCCACCTCTGTGTTTTACAGTAGGAATGGTGTTCTTTTCATCATAGGCCTTCTTGACACCTCTCCAATTGTAACATTTATGGTTGTGACCAAAAAGTTCGATTTTGGTCTCATCCCTCCAAATTACCTTGTCCCAGAAGTTTCGAGGCTTGTCTCTGTGCTGTTTGGCGTATTTTAGGTGAGATACTTTGTGGCATTTGTTCAGTAATGGCTTTCTTCTGGTGACTTGACCATGCATCTTATTTTTCTTCAAGTGCCTCCTTATTGTGCATCTTAAAACAGCCACACCCCTTGTTTTCAGTGAGTCCTGTATTTCAGCTGATATTATTTGTGGGTTTTTCTTTGCATCCTGAACAATTTTCCTGGCAGTTGTGGATAAAATTTGTATTGCTCTACCTGATCGTGGTTTGTTTTTTACATACCCCCAGATTTTCCATTTGTTAATCACAGTTTGAATGCTGCTGACTGGCATTATCAATTCCTTGGGTATCTTTTTGTATCCCTTTTCGGTTTTATACAGTTCAACTATCTTTTCACATAGATCCATTGACAATTCTTTGCTTTACCTATGACCCACAATCCAGAAATGTCAGTGCATGGATGAAAGATGCAAGAGTCTGACTGGATCCCAGAAACTCACTCAGCTTTTCTGCACATGCACTAATTACAAGCAAACATGTCACAGGTGAAGATGTTACTTTTATTAGCCATTCAAACCCACTTACGTTAACTTCTGTGCATGTCATCAGGAAAAAGGCCAAAAAAGCAAAAAAACTTTTGAGCACAACATATATATATATATATATATATATATATATATATATATATATATATATCTACAGTGCCTACAAGTAGTATTCAACCCCCTGCAGATTTAGCAGGTTTGATAAGATGCAAATAAGTTAGAGCCTGCAAACTTCAAACAAGGGCAGGATTTATTAATTAGATGCATAAATCTTACAAACCAACAAGTTATGTTGCTCAGTTAAATTTTAATAAATTTTCAACATAAAAGTGTGGGTCAATTAATATTCAACCCCTAGGTTTAATATTTTGTGGAATAACCCTTGTTTGCAATTACAGCTAATAATCGTCTTTTATAAGACCTGATCAGGCCGGCACAGGTCTCTGGAGTTATCTTGGCCCACTCCTCCATGCAGATCTTCTCCAAGTTATCTAGGTTCTTTGGGTGTCTCATGTGGACTTTAATCTTGAGCTCCTTCCACAAGTTTTCAATTGGGTTAAGGTCAGGAGACTGACTAGGCCACTGCAACACCTTGATTTTTTCCCTCTTGAACCAGGCCTTGGTTTTCTTGGCTGTGTGCTTTGGGTCGTTGTCTTGTTGGAAGATGAAATGACGACCCATCTTAAGATCCTTGATGGAGGAGCGGAGGTTCTTGGCCAAAATCTCCAGGTAGGCCGTGCTATCCATCTTCCCATGGATGCGGACCAGATGGCCAGGCCCCTTGGCTGAGAAACAGCCCCACAGCATGATGCTGCCACCACCATGCTTGACTGTAGGGATGGTATTCTTGGGGTCGTATGCAGTGCCATCCAGTCTCCAAACGTCACGTGTGTGGTTGGCACCAAAGATCTTGATCTTGGTCTCATCAGACCAGAGAACCTTGAACCAGTCTGTCTCAGAGTCCTCCAAGTGATCATGAGCAAACTGTAGACGAGCCTTGACATGACGCTTTGAAAGTAAAGGTACCTTACGGGCTCGTCTGGAACGGAGACCATTGCGGTGGAGTACGTTACTTATGGTATTGACTGAAACCAATGTCCCCACTGCCATGAGATCTTCCCGGAGCTCCTTCCTTGTTGTCCTTGGGTTAGCCTTGACTCTTCGGACAAGCCTGGCCTCGGCACAGGTGGAAACTTTCAAAGGCTGTCCAGGCCGGGGAAGGCTAACAGTAGTTCCATAAGCCTTCCACTTCCGGATGATGCTCCCAACAGTGGAGACAGGTAGGCCCAACTCCTTGGAAAGGGTTTTGTACCCTTTGCCAGCCTTGTGACCCTTCACGATCTTGTCTCTGATGGCCTTGGAATGCTCCTTTGTCTTTCCCATGTTGACCAAGTATGAGTGCTGTTCACAAGTTTGGGGAGGGTCTTAATTGGTCAGAAAAGGCTGGAAAAAGAGATAATTAATCCAAACCTGTGAAGCTCATTGTTCTTTGTGCCTGAAATACTTCTTAATACTTTAGGGGAACCAAACAGAATTCTGGTGGTTTGAGGGGTTGAATAATAAATGACCCTCTGAATAAACTTTTCACAATTTAAAAAAAAAAAAAGAAATAACATTCTTTTTTGCTGCAGTGCATTTCACACTTCCAGGCTGATCTACAGTCCAAATGCCACAATGCCAAGTTAATTCCGAATGTGTAAACCTGCTAAATCTGCAGGGGGTTGAATACTACTTGTAGGCACTGTATACACAGTATATATATATATATATATATATATATATATATATATATATATATATATATATGAGTCAGAGAACCTCATAGACTATGTTTTGAGGGTACCATTTAACCACACACTTTACAGTTAATTGCAAAGAAGCCGCTTGCATTAAAGTCAATGGAGCTGGGAGCTACAAGTCATTAATAGGAGCTCTGATTGTCCTTTGTTGCCCATAACAACAACCATTCTTAGTATAAGACAGCTTATGTGTCAGTTAATATGATTTCAGTGGAGACACAGATAAAGTGAGACAGGGATAGAGAGAAACAGAGAAAACAGAGAAAGGCAGAGAAAGACAGAGAGAGACAGACATAAAAAGAGAGATACTGACAGACAGATATGTGGAAACACAGAGAGAGACAGACAGAGACAGAGAGAGCGAGATTCAGATAAAGAGAGACAGAGAGAGAGTCAGTGAGAGACAGAGAGATACAGAGATAGACCGAGAGAGAGCAATACAGAGAGACAGACAGAGAGAGATGGATAGAGAGACAGACAGAGAAACAAACAGGCAGAGAGACAGAGAGAAAGAAAGAGAGTGACAGGCCAACAGGGAGAGAGACAGATTGACAAACAAAGTGACAGATAGACAGAGTTAGATAGAGAGACAGAAAGAGAAACAGAGAGAGACAGGGAGACAGGGAGAGACAGAGACAGAGAGAAATAGACAGAGACAGACAGAGAGAAACAAAGAGAGAGAGACAGGCAGAGACAGGCCGAGACAGCGAGAGGCAGAAAGGGAAAGAGGCAGAAAGGGAGAGAGAGGCAGACAAGGAAAGAGACAGAGAGAGTGGATAGAGATACAGAAAGAGAGATAGAGAAATAAAGAGACAGATAGAGAGAGACAGAGACAGGCAGACAGGGAGAGAGACAAAGAGAGAGAGAGAGACACAGATAGAGAGGGAGACAGAGACAGAGAGAGGGAGAGGTTGTGAGGGACAGAGAGAGACTAGTTACTATACCAGGCAATACCAGATACTACAGCAAATATATATATATATATATATATATATATATATACACATACACACCTTAAACCAAATAATTTGTTAAAGTAAACTTTGAATTTATTGCACCATTTTGTCATTCCTTTGACTACTAACTTAAAACAATGAGATCCCTTTGCTGGTTTGTAACGTGTTTACGGACTTTGGATTATGCTGTAAAATGCAGCTAGGAATATTTTAAAGAAATCATACTATAACAGCTAAACTTTTTATGAGTTAATCAGAATAATTTTAAATTGTGACAACTGTGTATTGACTACTATTTAACATGAGTTTGAGTGTGACTGGCTAATTCTAAATACAACCACATTTCCAGTTATAGGAGGATGCTCACACTTATGCAACCATATAATTTAGGTTATGTTATTATTATTTTCCATCTTAATATAATTGAAACATTTTTTCAATAGATTTGGACATATATGGATGACAATATAGATAGAAAAAGTTCTGAAAAGATTCTCCTGGGTGTAATTTTTTTATATGACAAAAACCTGGCATTTTAACAAGGGTGTGTAAACTTTTTATATCCACTGAATATTTGAAACAAAATTGTACTCCAAATGGCATTTTTCTTAGATTTCCCTTAACAGTAATACAGGTCTATATTCACACATTCATAGCTTTCATACTTTAGTATTTCAGAGTGCAAACCATCACTTTCTTTGTATTTTTTGTCATGTTCAGTTTTGCACCTGTTCACACTTCAGTTTGGTGAGTGCCATCAGTCTTTTTGTTTATATTCATGAGCGTCATACCTTCTGACCGTGCACATCTTCCCCACTTGCCACAAGTGATTTTATCCTATATAGCAGGTTCCTACTTGCCCATACACAGTAGGGTTTTTTTTAACCCAGAGAGAGCCTTCAGCATAGTGTAGGTACCCAGTTATGAGATGTGCCGTGACATGGTAGCTGGACAGATATACAAATGGCCGTTTCTATATGCTAAATATCTAATTTTTCTTAGATTTTCCTTAGCAGTAATGCAGGTCTATATTCACACATTCATAGTTTTCATACTTTAGCATTTCAGAGGCAAACTGTCCTTTTTTGTATTTTATGTCATGTTCCGTTATGCACCTGTTCGCACTTCAGTTTTCAAAATGAGCATGACAACGTCATAGAAATATATGCAACTGTCATACTGGGGTTGGGAAAGCCACTGTAAGGCCATGCATAGTGAACCAACATATGATTGCACATACATGTGAAAGTGCCCTCAAGTGGGAAAGGGTTAAAGTTTACCTTTTATTAACGTTTTGCACAGTTTCAAAACGTTTTCCAAAAAGTGTGTCAGAAATACAATTTTTGGGTGTTTCGTTTATTATTGATCTAAAGTAAAAATCCACTACATTTTAAAAAATATATTACAGAATACATTTAAGGATTCTCAATTCAATTTACAGTATCACGTTTTGCTCTGTTCTTTATTTCCATAAGATTCAGTGCTTCAAAGCAAAATGTTAAAAGAATTATTTCTCAAAAATGTAATTTGAAGAAGAAAAAAATGTAAAAAAAATATGATAATAAAAACACAGTTTGCTGACTCACTATTTTCACAATTCTTTGCTTTAGTTTGGCTGAAGATAAAAGCAAAATTTGCAGAAACACGTATAAAATATAGTTTTTATATTGTCAGAATGTATGTATCTATGTATTGGTAGAAACTGAAGGAAATAATTTTATCTCAATTTTCTTTTTGATGTCAATCATAATTATCTGTTTTTGTAGTAATATTTTACCATATGTACAAATGGTTTAGCAAACTTTATGGCAATTATTTCTATATTAACCGGACATTAGTGTGGAGACACGGGGGTCAGTGGGTGCTCTCGTCCGCTGGCCCGGCCGCCTTTAGAAAGACAGCATGGCACAGGGCTCATCCCAACTGAACGCCCGACCTCCTTAACCGTGGGCGGAACACTACTCAGACAACACAGGGTGAGGGAATCACAATATTAAGACTTTATTGGATCCCCAAACAATTAACGCCACATAGCTCATAACCAGCAAAACACACAAATGTAACCGGCAACAGAATCTCACCCTTCCGCTAGCTCACCAGGGATTTAGAATGTCTGTGCTTCAGAGCTTCCAGGGCTACTTACTCCAATCCAGCAGCACCCCGCTTTTGGCGGAGACCCACCGAGAATGGAATAACGCCAGATTTATGAAGCTGGCAGATGTCCGCAAAGTCTGTAGCCAGGTGACCAAATTGTCCCAACCTGGGTTTCTTCCTTAGGTAGTCCTTGATATCAAAGCCGAATCCTTGCATTCAGTGCTGAAGTCCATATAGTGTTATAATCCAGGCTTGCCAATTGGATCCGCAGGTCCTAGATTGGTAGCATGTAGCCAGAGTCTCCCTGAGCAATGGACATTTCTCCTTCTTATACCCCTGAGCTCTCCATTCAGACCATTGGGGTCTTCACGATTGGTGGAAAAGACTGGGCTCATATTGGCTAGATTTCAAGCCATATTCAAATATCCAGAGACAAGGGTGAGACAGGTAAAGGCCCTGTCACACTAAGCAACATCGCTAGCAACATCGCTGCTAACGAACAACTTTTGTGACGTTGCTAGCGATGTTGCTGTGTGTGACATCCAGCAACAACCTGGCCCCTGCTGTGAGGTCGTTGGTTGTTGCTGAATGTCCTGGGCCATTTTTTAGTTGTTGCTGTCCTGCTGTGAAGCACAGATCGCTGTGTGTGACAGCGAGACAGCAACAACTAAATGTGCAGGCAGCAGGAGCCGGCTTCTGCAGAGGCTGGTAACCAATGTAAACATCGGGTAACCAAGAAGCCCTGTCCTTGGTTACCCGATATTTACCTTTGATACCAGCCTCCCCCGCTCTCACTGCCTGTGCTGCCGGCTCCTGCTCTGTGCACATGACATGTAGCTAGCTGCAGGACACATCGGGTTAATTAACCTGATGTGTGCTGTAACTAGGAGAGCAAGGAGCCAGCGCTAAGCATTGTGCGCTGCTCCCTGCTCTGTGCACATTTAGCTGCAGCATACATCGGGTAATTAACCCGATGTGTGCTGTAGCTAGGAGAGCAAGGAGCCAGCGCTAAGTGTGCGCTGCTCCCTGCTCTCTGCACGTGTAGCTCCGTGCAGTGGTAACCAAGGTAAATATCGGGTTGGTTACCGATATTTACCTTAGTTACCAAGCGCAGCATCTTCCACACGGCGCTGGGGGCTGGTCACTGGTTGCTGGTGAGCTCACCAGCAACTCGTGTAGTGACGCTCCAGCGATCCCTGCCAGGTCAGGTTGCTGGTGGGATCGCTGGAGCGTCGCAGTGTGACAGCTCAGCAGCAACCTCCTAGCAACTTACCAGCGATCCCTATCGTTGTTGGGATCGCTGGTAAGTTGCTTAGTGTGACGGTACCTTAAAGGCCCCGTCACACTAAGCAACATCGCTAGCAACATCGCTGGTAACGAACAACTTTTGTGACGTTGCTAGCGATGTTGCTGTGTGTGACATCCAGCAACAACCTGGCCCCTGCTGTGAGGTCGTTGGTTGTTGCTGAATGTCCTGGGCCATTTTTTAGTTGTTGCTGTCCTGCTGTGAAGCACAGATCGTTGTGTGTGACAGCGAGACAGCAACAACTAATGTGCAGGCAGCAGGAGCCAGCTTCTGCTGAGGCTGGTAACTAATGTAAACATCGGGTAACCAAGAAGCCCTGTCCTTGGTTACCCGATATTTACCTTTGATACCAGACTCCTCCGCTCTCACTGCCTGTGCTGCCGGCTCCTGCTCTGTGCACAGATAGCTGCAGCACACATCAGGCAATTAACCCGATGTGTGCTGTAACTAGGAGAGCAAGGAGCCAGCACTAAGCAGTGTGCGCTGCTCCCTGCTCTGTGCACATTTAGCTGCAGCACACATCGGGTTAATTAACCTGATGTGTGCTGTAACTAGGAGACTGGGGGCTGGTCACTGGTTGCTGGTGAGCTCACCAGCAACTCGTGTAGCCACGCTCCAGCGATCCCTGCCAGGTCAGGTTGCTGGTGGGATCGCTGGAGCGTCGCAGTGTGACAGCTCACCAGCAACCTCCTAGCAACTTACCAGCGATCCCTATCGTTGTTGGGATCGCTGGTAAGTTGCTTAGTGTGACTGGACCTTAAGTTACATCACATCTAGCAATTCACTTAGTAATACAATGGGAAGTTCTCATAATTGATTTATCTGTGTGTCTGGCATTCATTAGCCAAGGCAATTACTTTAGTCAACAAGAGTCTTGTAAAAACAATGAGGGACTTATCTCCCATCTATAAACAAACTATCTTCATGTCTGGCTAAATTTTAAGAAATTTAACCCCTGCTAAGCACTGACAGAGTCCAGGTCATCACAATTTACTTCACAGCTAAAGTCAAAAGGGCCCATTACCACCTTAACAATGCTTTCTACTGTATATTACATTGCCTATAAGGAATTACAATGTCCGTTAGAAAGTGGCATACTGGTAAAGGAACTCTATGATAAGTGGCAAAATTAAGTGTATCTCCATCTAATCAATAAATAAACTATCTGTCATAGTTTGGTAGTAATACACTGTGTGCATAATTATTATGCAAATGAGTATTTTGATCACATGAGAATTTTTATACATGTTGTCCTACTCCAAGCTGTATCGGCTTGAGAGCCAACAACCAATTAAATAAATCAGGTAATGTGCATCTCTGTGTAATGACATCAACACCCTATATAAAGTGTGGTGTAATGACATCAACACCCTATATAAGGTATGCTTAATAATTAGGCAACTTCCTTTCTTTTGGCAAATGGGGTCAGAAGAGAGATTTGACGGGCTCTAAAAAGTCCAAAATTGTGAGATGTCTTGCAGAGGGATGCAGCAGTCTTGAAATTACCAAACTTTTGAAGCGTGATCACCAAACAATCAAGCGTTTCATGGTAAATAGCCAGCAAGAAGCGTGTTGGGCAAAAAAGGCGCAAAATAACTGCCCATGAATTGAGGAAAATCAAGCGAGAAGCTGCCAACATGCCATTTGCCAACAGGTTGGTCATATTTTAGAGCTGCAACATTACTGGAGTATCAAAAAGGTGTGCCATATTCAGGGACATGGCCAAGGTAAAAAAGGCTCAAAAATGACCACCTTTCCATAAGAAACATAACATAAAACGTCAAGACTGGGCAAAGAAATATCTTAAGACTGATTTTTCAAAGGTTTTATGGACTGATGAAATGAGAGTGATTCTTGATGGGCCAGATGGATGGGTCAGAGGCTGGATCAGTAAAGGACAGAGAGCTCCACTCCAACTCAGACACCAGCAAAGTGGAGGTGGGGTGCTGGTATGGGCTGGTATCATCAAAGATTAACTTGTGGGACCTTTTCGGGTTGAGGATGGAGTGAAGCTCAACTCCCAGACCTACTGCCAGTTTCTGGAAGACAACTTCTTCAAGCAGTGGTACAGGAAGAAGTCGTTATCGTTCAAGAAAAACATGATTGTCATGCAGGACAATGCTCCATCACATGCATCCAACAACTCCACAGTGTGACAGGCCAGTAAAGGTCTAAAAGATGAAAAAATAATGACATGGCCCTCTTGTTCACCTGATCTGAACCCCATAGAGAACCTGTGGTCCCTCATAAAATGTAAGATCTACAAGGAGGGAAAAAAGTACAGCTCTCGGAACAGTGTCTGGGAGGCTGTGGTGGCTGCTGCATGCAATGTTGATCATTCACAGATCAAGCAACTGACAGAATCTATGGATGGTAGGTTGTTGAGTGTCATCATAAAGAAAGGTGGCTATATTGGTCACTAATTTTTTGGGATTCTGTTTTTGCATGTCAGAAATGTTTATTTCTAAATTGTGTGCAGTTATATTGGTTTACCTGGTGAAAATAAACAAGTGAGATGGGAATATATTTGGTTTTTTTTAAGTTGCCTAATAATTCTGCACAGTAATAGTTACCTGCAAAAATAGATATCCTCCTAAGATAGATAAATCTAAAAAAAAACCACTCCAACTTCCAAAAATATTAAGCTTTGATATCTATGACTCTTTTGGGTTGACTGAGATCATAGTTGTTGATCAATATTAAAAAAATCCTCTTAAATACAACTTGTCTAATATTTCCGCACACGGGGAAATTTAATCACTGTGTGTGTCTCTGTAGTGGTGTAAAAAAATAAATAAATAAAAAATTGACTAAGGGTCCCTCCATATTATGAAGATACCCATCACAGATAAAGCATACAGCTACAGGCTGCATCCCTCTGCCATGTGCTTATCTTGGTTGTGCATCACAATAAGAAGGACCCCATGCAGCCTTTTTAAAATGTACTTATATAATGTAAAAAAACGGTATGCGGTTCCCCCAATTTTAATACCCAGCCATGATAAAGCTGACAGCTGAGGGCTGGTATTCTCAGGCTGGTTAGGCCCATGGTTATTGCCCCCTCCAGACTAAAGATAGCAGCCTGCAGTTGCTCTAAATTATCAGGTCTATTAGATGCAACAATTCTAGCACTTTTCCCGGATCATCCTGATTCCAGTGGTGCGGTGGCAATCAGGTAATAAGGGGTTTATGACAGCTCCTAGCTGCCACTAAGCCCTAGGTTATTAATGGAGATGTTTATGAGACCCACAGAACTTGAACATGTCCGCATGCTGTGGGCTTCAGGTAGAGACTGACTTAGCCGCAGTTATATAACCATTTTTATTTGTGGGCACAGCTAGAGGTTTACACGGTACCCCACCTGTAACCGCAGGTATACTGACCTTGGGTAACCTCATTAATCTCAGTGAGTGAGGTCAATGAGTTCACAGACCTGTATCTCCTGGCAGAAAACCAGGGTTTTTTTTGCCAAAAAATGCATATTTGGTGCTAATAAATCATATTATGGGGGGATTGCATGACAATTTATTTATGTATTTATTTATTTTTACACCACTATAGGGACACAGACAGTGTGTGCAATTGCAATCAGTCAGACACACAGGGTGGGGGCGCCGTCTGACTGCAACACATCGCAGATGCAGAGACAGTTGATGGGCAGGGGAAGCAGTGAATATGTAGCGTTATAGCTGGACAGAGACTGGTAAGTATAGTGCACCTGCACTAATCCCTCTAGCCCTTCTACCACCATTTTAAAGTGCACGTTTTTGATCCTCATAGACTTCTATGGGGATTGATGTCCAGCCAGATATCCAGAATTAATTCCGGGCTGAAACCTTTTTATGTCCATTATTAAGAGCCCTAATGGGCTTGAAACGTATAAGACACAGTGTATGTATTTGCACACCTGACCACCAGTCGGGCCTTGATGGCTGAGTGGCCCTACGGAAGCCTCTCCTTAGTGCAAGACATATAAAAGCCCGCATAGAGTTTGTAAAAAAAAAAAAAAGATAAAGGACTCCCAGACTATGAGAAATAATATTCTCTCATCTTATGACACGAATATAGAACTTTTTGGTGATGATTCTAAGTGGTATGTGTGGAGAAAACCAGGCACTGCTCATCACCTGCCCAATACAATCCCCACAGTGAAATATGGTGGTGGCAGCATCTTGCTATGGGGGTGTTTTTCAGCTGCAGGGATAGGATGACTTGTTGCAATTGAAGGAAAGATCAATGCAGCCAAGTATAGAGATATCCTGGAACAAAACCTCTTCCGGAATGCTCTGGTGCTCTGGACCTCAGACTTGGCCGAAGGTTCATCTTCCAACAAGACATTGACCCTAAGCCAGCAGCTAAAATAATAAAGGAGTGTCTTCAGAATAACGCTGTGACCATTCTTGACAGGCTCAACCAGAGCCCTGACGTAAACCCAATTGAGCATTTGTGGAGAGACCTGAAAATGGCTGTCCACCAATGTTCACCATCCAACCTGACAGAACTGCAGAGGATCCGCAAGGAATAATGGCAGAGGATCCCCAAATCCAGGTATGAAAAACTTGTTGCATCATTCACAAAAAGATTCATGGTTGTACTAGCTCAAAAGGGTGCTTCTACTCAATACTGAGCAAAGGGTCTGAATACTTATGACCATGCAATTGTTGATGACAAAACACATTTCCACATGACTAAAGGGACATTTACATGCTGCGACATCGCTAATGATATATCGTTGGGGTTACGGTGTTTGTGACACACATCTGGCGCCGTTAGCGACATCGCAGCTTGTGTCAGGCAGGAGCGACCTTAAACGATCGCAAAAGAGACAAAAATTGTTGGTATATGAGAGGTCTTTTATTTACCAAAAATCGTTGTCTCGTACGTAGCGAGGTTGTTCCTCGTTCCTGCGGCAGCACACATTGCTATGTGTGACACCGCAGGAGAGACGATCATCTCCTTACCTCCTTACCTCCGTCCACCGGCAATGAGTAAGAAAGGAGGTGGGTGGCATGTTCTGGCCGCTCATCTCTGCCCCATCTCTGCTATTGGACGGCCGTTTTGTGTCGTCGCTGTGACGCCGAACGCACCTCTCCCTTTTAGGAGGGATTGTTCGGCGGGCACAGCGACGTTGCAGAACAGGTATGTGCGTGTGACGCTGCCGTAGCGATAATATTCGCAACAGTAGTGATCACCACATATCGCACCAACGATGGGGGCGGGTGCTAACGCTCGCGACATCGCTAGCAATCACTAGCGATGTTGCAGCGTGTAAAGCACCCTTAACTCTGTATATTTTCTAATAGTATTGTATAAAATATAACCATAGTGATTGTCATGTGAAGCGTCAGGGACTATACTAATGGACAAATCTTAAGTTAGAAAAACTCCATGGTACCATACTGATCATAACTGTGGTCAAAGTACCATCCGTGGGTCACATGCCGCAAGCACAAATTCCATACAAACATATAATAAACAGGAGAAAAGAGGAATAAATAGTGCAAATATTTTATTGTCAAAAAGGGGAACAAAGGGGGTTCAAGTGGATATGCATAAAACATTAAGTGATTAAAAACATGCAGACATGGGAGCTGGGTGCAGGCATGTATAATGCATTATTCTAATAGAAAAAGATGGGTACATGAAGATAATAAATACCAGTGGAGTAAAAGATGTAAAAGCTGCAGGCAAAATGCTATATTAAAGTGTCAGTGCATATATTTTAATAGCAGGGTGCCTGCATGCAAAATGTTAAATGTTAAAGTGTCACATGCATAAATAGCCTGACTCACAGGGCATAATAGCCACCATTAGATATAAGTACCCACCAGTAAAGTGCAATCGTGCAGATGTCAGTAGCAAGAGTCCAGACAGCCAGATCCCAGGAAGAGGAGTTCCCCCCAACCCACCACATATCGCACCAACGATGGGGGCAGGTGCTAACGCTCGCGACATCGCTACCAATCACTAGCTGTGTCACAGCGTGTAAAGCACCCTTAACTCTGTATATTTTCTAATAGTATTGTATAAAATATAACCATAGTGATTGTCATGTGAAGCGTCAGCGGCTATACTAATGGACAAATCTTATAGCATAAGTTACAGAAAGGAATTAATCTTCATTAATTGAATGGCCCTTTCTATCTCTCCCCGATAAAGGGACTTTCTGCTTGTATGCTATATTGCTGGGCTGGAATTGCGGCTCATATGCACTGTCTCCTTTTCTATCTTACTATTTTGAATTGGTTGGGAAGACATAAATAGTATGTTGTTTTCACGTCTATTATTGTAACTACCCCCAAAAATTCTGCTAATTGAGGATTTTCTTGCAGAGAATGCATTATTAATAAAGCTCTCTATATCTTTTCTATTCGCAAATTTATATGTCCATGTGACTTTTTTCCTCTGATTACAGGCATTGTTCTTTATTATCCTCTTGTCGGATTTACATGTTTTCGTGGTTTAAGCATTGCATTTATACACACTTTGCTGCAGTGTTGTAGATATAGGTGACAAACTTCACATCCATTCTGTGAAGAACTATGACAAATGGTTTTTGTCAGGAGATATAATTAATATACCGCTTATGTAATCAATTCAATTATGTCACTTCTGGCTATTGATATGCAGTGAGACTGTTTTTGATAATCATTGAACCTGGCAATATAAATTGTATACCATCTGTTTATTCAATCTAACTGTTGGAGGATCATATACGGGTGCTCTCTTTTGTAAAGTTTTTATAACACACAGTGGTGTTTTTTATTTGCTCAATAAAGGCATCTGTTTTGCATCTTAATGGACGGTTGATCGTACCTTTGTCCTTCCTCTCTGATACTTATGACCTTGTGATATTTCAGTTTTTCTTGTTTAAAAAATTTGCAAAAAATTCTACATTTCTGGCTTTTTTCCTGTTAAGATACGATGCAGAGTGTACATTAAGGAGAAAAAAATAAACTTCTTTGAATTTCCCAAATGATTGCAATGAAACAGAGTGAAAAATTTAAAGAAGTCTGAATACTTTCCGTACCCACTGAATATATATTTATTATATAAATAATATGAGATGATAGACATTATCCAGATATTCCCATTTTTGAAAAATAGAAGTAATGGAGGCCTAGCAGCTTGATCCATATCAGTTTGTAGACCTAATTGATCAGAGTCAAAATTCTTCATACCCTCATTATGAGAAACATCATATGAATATGTGTGAACATTGTCAGGATATGATGACCTATACTAATTTAATACAAACTTTTATAAAAAGGTCAGAATAGCTTTTTTTTTCTTGAAATGATTTCACAAGTGTCCTTGACCTTTCAGGTCATATAATGGATTGCTACTCTGAGTGCTTTGAAACAACTCACGGTGCTAGAATGGTGATAAAGATTACTCTTCTCTGGCCACAAAAAAAAAGAAGCATTTCACATAGGAAAAAAGATAATGTTCAAAATGATGGAAGCAAAGAGTCATGTTTTAAAAGCAGATTATGGTGAGGGGAGGGGGCACCATATTGAACTGTATGAATGGCCTTTGGATAATGAACAACTGCACAAATTCATGCCTTATGTTAATAATGTATGTTGGTATTAACAGGAACAATAGAAGAGCACAGCGATGATAATCAGATAGAAGACAAGATGACCTGGAAGATAAAGAAAATGGAAATGGTCTGTATTTAAGGTAATACAAAGAGCATATCCAGTATAGAAGGTAGAACTAACAATATTTTCTTTATAGAAGGTCATTTGTGCAGAAGCATGAATGTGTCTATTTCTCTGCCATTTCAGCATGGTAAAAGTTATCCTGTATAACACATTGCAATAGATGGTGTAATAATCTAGCACTCAATGTTGCGCCACCTGTAATGACTTCTAACCAAACAAAATGGATTGCCAAGCAACAATATACAGTATACAGTATATAGAACAGGGGCCTCAAAAATGCGGCCCCAAGGCTTGCTTCATGCCTTTCGCAGGCATGGAAGCTCCCATGATGATGTGGTCCAGTCTAGGGGGTCGTCCGATGCTGGCACTTATTTTCAAATGAATGTGCCTCCTTAGCCACCATTAGCAGCCACCAGCCAATTACAAGCCGCAGCTGATGCCTGTGCCCCAGTGGGGCCAGTGTATGATGTCACTGCCATGCACTACCCTGGATGTAAAAGAGAAGAGGTTGCGGTACCCCAAGGGATCAAGGTCAGATGAGAAGGATTTTTTTTTTATGTGTTTATGAAGATTGGCAAAAAAAAGAGGACATTACTGCAATATGAGAACCAGAAATTTGGATATTACTAAAATATTGGTAGCAGGATGGAGACATTATAGCAATATGGGGACCAGTATGGGGACATTACTGCAATATGAAGACCAGGATGGTAGACATTACTACAATTTGGGGATCATGATGGGAACATTTAATTAAAATGTCTAGTATGAGGCTCTGTGCACACTAGAGCTTTTTACCCGCGGATTTACCCGCGGATTTGCCGCGGAAATTTCTTGAGTAATATCTGCAATCTTTGTGCAGACATTTCCCAGCAAATTCTATGGTAAAAAAAAATAGCTGTGTGCACTGGTGCGGATTTTTTTCAAGAAATTTCCTTGAGAAGAATTTCTCGAGAAACTATCTTGAGAAAATGAACATGTCCATTATTTCCGCAGGTACCCTGCGGATTTCGGCAGTACAGCCTGCAAAAATCCGCAGGGAACCACCCGCGGGGAAATCGCGGCAATTCTGCGACTATTCCGCGGCTAATCCGCGGCAAATCCGCGTCAAATCCGCATGCGGATTTGGTGCGGATTTTTTCCGGAGGTCCGGAAATCTTTCACTCCCAGAAGTTTCTCAAGAAATTTTCTTGAGAAACTTCACATTTCTAGTGCGCACATAGCCTTAGAGAGTATGTCTGCGTAAACACCAAATTTACCACACCTGCTCCCGATTCACATCTGAGACCTTGAAACATGAATGAATCACATGACACTGGGGAGGAAAAATGGCTAATTGGGCACAATGTGGTCATTTTCAATTTTTGAGTACTTACTTTTGTTTTCAGCAGTTTTGAAATTAATGGCTGTGTGTTGAGTTATTTAGAGGACTCCCCAAATTTACACTGTTATACAAGCTGTACACTAACTACATTGTATCAAAGTATCATATCTTCAGGGTTGTTCCATGAAAAGATATAATAAATTATTTACAAAAATATAAGGGGTGTATTCACTTTTGTGATATACTGTATATACATACAGTCAAGGC
Organism: Anomaloglossus baeobatrachus; assembly: GCF_048569485.1. Classification (NCBI taxonomy): domain Eukaryota; kingdom Metazoa; phylum Chordata; class Amphibia; order Anura; family Aromobatidae; genus Anomaloglossus; species Anomaloglossus baeobatrachus. Next base: position 722,276,072 of record NC_134353.1, read on the forward strand.
TGAAAGTGCAATGCTATATTCACCCTTGAAATTGTTCCAGAAAATGATATATTTCTCTCAGAAAAGATATTGCAAATACTTGTTTTGTTATACACGTTTATTTAATTTGTGTGCTTTCAACAACACAATAAAAATGATAAAAAAGCTAACTGCACATATTTTCCCACAAAACACCAAAAATGGGCCAGAAAAAAATGTTGTCACCCTCATCTTAATATTTGATTGCACACTTATTACAATAAATAACTGCAATTAACACATCTTAACTGGACTTTTGGACCACTCTTTAGTTGCAAACTGCCTTGACTCTCTCAAATTAGAAGCATGCCTTCTTTCAAAAACAATTTTAAGATCTCTCCACAGGTATTCAACAGGAATTAGATCCGGACTCATTGCTGGACACTTCAGAACTCTTTCTTTCCATCAATTTCTGGATATTTCTTGAAGCATGCTTGGGGTTATTATCCTGCTGTAAGACCCATGACCTAAGATGCAACCCTGCTTTCTAAAGCCTACTTTACACATTTCAATTCTGCATACGATATCGTATGCGATCGTACCCGCCCCTATCGTATGTGCGACACGTTCAATTTTGTTGCCCCTGTCGCGCGAACGATTATTTCCCGTCACACGCACTTACCCTTCCATACGACCTCGCTGTGTGCAGCAAACATCCACTTCCTGGAGTGGGAGGGACGTTCGGCGTCACAACGATGTCATGCGGCAGCCGGCCAATAGAAGCGGAGGGGCGGAGATGAGCGGGACGTAAACATCCCGCCCCCCTTCTTCCTTCCGCATTGCCGGCGGGAGCCGCAGGACGCAGGTAAGATATGTTCATCGTTCCCGGGGTGTCACACACTGCGATGTGCGCTACCCCGGGTACGATGAACAACCTGACGTTCAATTTTTAGGAAATGAACGACATGCATGCAATGAACGTTTTACCATTCAATCGCAATTGCATGTAGCTGTTACATGCTACAATGTAACTTACGATGCCGGATGTGCGTCACTTACGACGTGACCCCCGCCGACACATCGTAAGATATATTGTAGCGTGTAAAGCGCCCTTTACATTGGGCACTACATTGCAACCCAAAGCCTTTGGTAATCTTCAGATTTCATGATGCCTTGCACACAGTCAAAGCACCTGGTGCCAAAAGCAGAAAAACAATCACAAAACATCTTTGAACCTCCACCATATTTGACTGTAGGTACTGTGTTTTTTCTTTGTCTGCCTCATTCCGTTTTTGGTAAACAGTAGAAGGATGTGCTGTACCAAAAATCTCTATCTTGATCTGATCTGTCCACAAGATGCTTTACCAGAAGGATTTTAGCTTACTTTCTCTTTTTCACTGAGGTCAGTGATTGCCTAGAGTAGTGACTTGATACTGCTGAACCAATAATGATCATTGGAGTGGGGCTGGATAGATGGTGAGTTCATTGAGTCATTAATGTGTTTTGAGAATTTTATAATATCCCCAACTTATAAACAATTGTTGTAAAGTTCCCTCAAAACTTTTAAAACAATATCAAAATTTTTCTGATATGTCCAAAATATTTGCAAAAGAATTACAGAATGTTTTATACTCGTAATTGAAATGATTAATGTTTGCATCTTTTTCAGCTATATAAGGCTATGTGCGCACTAGAAAAGTGATTTTTCTCAAGAAAATTTCTTGAGAAACTTTTGGGAGTAGAAGATTACCGCATCTGTGGTAAAAAATTGCACCAAAACCGCGGGAAAAACGCATGCGTTTTTGCCGCGGTTTTGCCACGGTTTTTCCGCAGGTTGGTCCCTGCAGTTTTTTTTATAAATAAAGCATGTTGAAAAAGAGAAAAAAAAAAGGTCATTTCCTTCTGATATAGATAGAGAAATAGATAAATAATGGATAGAAAGATAGATAGATAGATAGATAGAAGGATAGATATATAGTTAGAGAGATAGAGGGATAGATAGATGGATAAATAGAGAGATAGATAGATAAATAGATAGATAGATAGATAGATAGATAGAATGATAGATAGAGAGATAGATATATAGATAGATAGATGGATAGATAGATAGATAGAAGGATAGATAGAAGGATAGATAGAAGGATAGAGGGATAGATAGATATATAGATAGATAGAAGGATAGAAGGCTAGATAGATAGTTAGAGAGATAGAGGGATAGATAGATGGATAGATAGATAGATGGATAGATAGATAGATAGATAGATAATGGATAGATAGATAATGGATAGATAGATAGATAGATAGAAGGATAGATAGAGGACAGCTCAATCAATAGATAGATGGATAGAAAAATAGATAGAGGACAGATCAATCAATAGATAGAGTCCCTGTGAGCACAGACCGCATTTCTCATGAGCGGTACTGTGTTCACATTACCGGCCGTGAGAAATGACCTGTGATTACCTCTCCAGGCTCGTTACGATGCTGCATTCAGTACAGTGTCAGTCACGGCTAGATGCCAGCATCGTAGGACCTTGGTGGATTACGCCGGAGCTGTGTGTTTGGGGGGGTTAATAAAATGGTGAAAGAGGGGCTTTTTGTCTTTTATATAAAATAATGGATTTTTCGGTGTGTGTTTATTCACTTTACTTACAGGTTAATCATGAAAGTTGTTTCATAGACGCTGCCATGATTAAAGCCTGGACTTAGTGGCGGCGATGTGCTGCCATTAACTCGTTATTACTCTGAATTGCTACCGCATCATGGCAATCGGGAGGAGCTGGGGACACTCCGGGCCTTAAGCATAATGGATGCGACAGTCCTGGGGCAGCTGCGGGCTGATATTCTCGGCTGCGGGAGGGGGGGGGCATTAACCCTGTCCGTCACCCTCCCCAGCCTGAGATTACCGGGCCGCCGCTGTGTGTTTACCTGGCTGGACGGTAAAAATACAGCCATGTATTAATATGTCCGTTTGATTTGTATGTGTATTCTATATGTCTGTGTCTGTGATGTGTGTGCTTACTCTCTGCTCCGCTTCCTCTTCCTGTCATAATGACATCACTTCCCTGCAAAATGCAAGTAGTGATGAACATTACCTCAGGTAAATCGCGGCTATACCGAGGGTATACCGCACATCGTTTGCTACCTGCGGTATACGCGCTATTACATTACAGTGAATGGAGTGAAATACCGGGGGGTATACCGCAGGTACCTGCGGAAAAGAAGTGACATGCAAATTTTCTCATGAAATTTTCTCAAGAAATTCTGCAGAAAGAATTTTCTTGGGAAAAAAATGCAGTGTGCGCACAGCTATTTTTTTCCCCATAGGTTTTGCTGGGAAATGTCTGCAGAAAGATTACAAACATTTCTCAAGAAACTTCTGCAGCAAAACCGCGGGTAAAACCACGGGTAAAAACGCAGTGTGCGCACAAGGCCTAAGGAAGGAATTGTAGCAAAAATATGTTGAGGCTAGAAGAAAAATGCTGTTTCTAAAGGGTGATTTTCTCTTCTAAAAAGCATTGTAAATGCATTTATTACTTTTGTATTGAATACATGTTTCTACTCTAATGGATCTATTTTACATTGTTACAATCACAATTTATCTAACAATCTGGATTAACAAAAATCCAGCACTTAATTTTTAACAAAAACATCCATTACCTCTCTGGAAAATAGATGCATTTAGAGTACATATTGTTCCATCTTCTAGATTAGCTGTATGTTCAGGGGAATAGATATGACATTAACTAAAGCTGAATGACAAAAAAGATGTATTGATGTTGGAAAATTACTAGGTATTTGAATCTGAATGTTTGAAATGAAGATTAATTTTAATTCTTCAAGCAAAGGGTAAGCCACCTGAAGCAAAATAGTTAGAAAATGAAAAAAAAAGATCATTTAAAATTCCATTAAATATATGTAATAATCTTTCAGCACAGTAGCTTTTTTTTTTTCTTTAGCTTTTTTCTCTGTTCTTGCTGTACATTAGAATGCCCATGTTAGACAGATACAGTATTTGACTGCTACAGGCAATAACTGGCAGCATCAGAGTGGTCTTGGGCAAAGCTGTGACCAGAGATTGGATGCCGCCATCACATACCTAACTGGAACAACAAATACAAAAAAAAGCAAGGGATCAGGGCTGCATTAGCAAAGAATTGGTATTGGCAAGGTGTATATTTTTTAAGCATTCTGATTGGTTATAGGAAAGAAGATACCCCTGTCTAGGAAAAATGTTTTAAAGTGAACCTGACAGTTATGCTATCTGTAAAATAGTGACAGACTGGGGAACACCTAACCCTTGGCCTGGGATCTGGCCACGTGTGGGAGCTCTGGGGAACAGTTTCTGCCCTCTCTCTCTGTTCCCTCACTTCCTCTTGCTGCATTGCTGTGAACCAAAACATCCCCCCCCACCCGCTGCTATCCTCGCTCTGGATTCCACCTTGCCAGGTTGGGTCATTGACTTCATTGTCCACCACCACGTCTTCCACTTCTGCACTCTGGTTCTCATCCTGATATTTAGACTTAATATGACATTCCTCATTGTCACCTTCTTCTGACTGTGGCTGCTCAAATATTTGGGAATCATTGCACACAAATCACCTCATGTGCTTCTTGATACATGCATGATTTGAGGCCAGATGAAGCCAAAAATGGAAAGGTAAGGAGTTCCTCAGAGTGTCTAATTGTGGGGTAACTGTTCTCTTGGAACTTGCCGTGGTGGAAGGAATCAGTATCAGGGTAAGCATTATGGGGTCCAGACTCTTGACTAGTCAGACTGAACCATGTGGAAGACAGGGTGGTGCTGGTAAGCAGACTGGAAGCATTATCTGCCATCCAGCCCTACTTCCATCAGAGTTTCATCCATCTCCTACACCAGTTCCTGCACCTCTCCTCCTCTTCAGCCTCTATATCCGAATTGACATCTGAACTTGAATAGCTCACAAATGCATGCCTGGCCCACATGCTAAATTTAGTGGTTCAGCAGTTTCAGAATACCTACCCAGATTTCCTTGAGGTATTTATGAAGATATGCTGCATATGTGCACCAATTTAAGCAAAACAGCAACAGCTTCCGCCAGTCTGTCAGTGCTGCAGCAACACTTGCATATGCAAGCTCACTGAGCTGAGCAGCTGTAGGACATTCCACATGATTAGTGACCAGTCACATGACCTTAAAGGTCGTTGCATTTCTCATGTGAATAATCCTTTAGCCGCTCAGCTTGTGCGGTGTCCATTCATGTCTTGAACTTTTAACTTTCAGCCCCCATATTTCAATAGCTTTAGAATGAGACTGCCTTCATTTTATAGACAATTATCTTAGCTATTTTTATCCATAAATGTGACTTGCTACTATTTAGCATTGTTACTGTTGTGCTCCTTGTGTTTTAAAAATCGTTTTCTTCCTGTATGCTACGAATTGCAACCTGTTCACACATTCCCTACCCTAATAGTGCAGTGTGGTATTAGGTTGATTGCCAAGCGAAAGGTCACTGGTTTGAATAGAGGAGCAGCCATGAAGAAGATTTTCCAAGAAAAGAGAAGCAGCATTATCCAGCTCATTGATAGCGGTTTCTTGGTCAAGAATATTGCCAAATTGTATCATATCAGTGCCATGACAGTTGAAAGAATATGAAATGAAGTTTATCCATCCAAAAGCCAAGAGGTGGATGTCCCGGCAAAATATCACAGTCAACAAGGTCTATTAGTTTTGTCAGAACAAACATGGCAGTAAAAGTGTCTCATGTGAGATCACAGACATCTATGCAGGCATCTTGTGATACATGTTACACAAGTCTGGAATAGTCACCTGAAATAAATGTGAAGAAGCATGACTGCAATATCGTCATAAAAATCGTCTGCTTGAAATTACAAACAAGTCAGAAAAGTGGACAATAAAAGATTGGAAACAGGTGATTTGGATCAATGAGATGAAAGTCAATAGACTATGCTTTGATGAGAGCAAATGAGTCTGGAAGAAATAAGAGTAATAAGGGAATAACTTATCATAAAATCTATCAGGTTTGGTGGAGGAAACGTGAGGATGTTGGGTTGTTTCACAGCCAATGGTGTTAGGTACTAGATTGATGGTGGTCTTAATGCTGAGCTATATGTGAGTATCCTACAAGACAAGTTATTTTATACACTCTAGTACTATGGGTATAAAAAGGACGGCATAGTATTCCAGCAGGACAATAACCAAATACATACATCAAAATTGATGAAAAAATGGTTCAGTGAAAATGAAGTAGAGGTGCTTGATTGGCCTGCCCAGTCCCTAGACCTCAACCATATTAAACACTTGTGGGCAGGATTGAAAAAAAAGTTGTATGCATTCTCAAGTGAGTCGACCAGTATGAACCAACATTGGGAATGTGTAGAAAAGACTTGGGATCATATTTGGATTGAGACATCCTGTAATCTATTTCACAGCATACACAGAAAAATTCCGGCAGTATTGAAAGCTAAAGATAGATTTACAAAATACAAAATAAGAAAATATTTAATCATATGCTAAATAGTTGCAAGTAAAATTTATATATGAACTAGCCAAGATGATGGTCTATAAAATGACCTAGTATAATGCACAAAGCTGTATTGATTTATAACATATGAAGCCTGAAATTCAAAAGTTCAAAACATTCTTATCCTTTTGCTAGTCAGTGTGCATGCAGCAGACCTGTGTGTGAGTGTGTGTGTGTGTGTGTGTATAAGTGTAAATGTGCATGCAGCAGAGCTGTATGTGTGTGTGTGTGTATGTGTAAGTGTAAATGTGCATGTAGCAAAGCTGTATGTAAGGGGTACTTCTCAAATAGCAAGATCGCTAGCGAGATCACAGCTGTGACGTACCAGTGACCTCATGTGATCTCGCTGTGTGTGAAACTAAGCAGTGACCTGGCCCCTGCTGTGAAATCGCTGATCATTACACACTGCTCTGGTTCATTTATTGCTCGTTGGTCTCCCGCTGTGCAGCACGCATTGGCATGTTTGACGGCGGGAGACCAACGAGCACCAACTCTGTGTAAGCAGCGTACGCTGGTAACCAGGGTAAATATCAGGTAACTAAGTAAAGTGCTTTGCTTGGTTACCCGATATTTATCCTGGTTACGAGTGTACACCGCTTAGCGCTGGCTCCCTGCACACGTAACCAGGGTAAATATCGGGTAACTAAGCAAAGCGCTTTGCTTAGTAACCCGATGTGTACCCTGGCTACGTGTGCAGGGAGCAAGCACTAAGCGGTGTATGCTGGTAACCAGGGTAAATATCGGGTAATCAAGCAAAGTGCTTTGCTTAGTTACCCAATATTTAGCCTGGTTATCAAGCGCAGAGTCACTGGTGTCTGGTGGCTGGTCGCTGGTGAGATCTGCCTGATTGACAGATCACCAGCGACCATGTAGCTAGGCACCAGCGATCCTGACCAGGTCGTATATGGTTGGAATCTTTGGTACGTCGTTTAGTGAGATGGTACCCTTAGTGTAAATATACATGCAGCAGACCTGCATATATGTGTGAATGTAAATGTGCATGCAGCAGAGCTGTGTGTATAACTCAAACTGCAGAAAAAACACTAACAATAGATTTATTACTTCCCTCTTCTACATTAAAATTAGTGCTAATTACCCCTCCACGTTACACCAGCAGAGAAGTTTTAATCAATAGGAAAAATGTTTTTTTCTATATTATACTGTTAAACCTTATCTTATGGTAAGGAATGTCTTATAGTATGAAAATATGATAGATGCTTTTTTAGAATAAAAGAACAAATCCTTCTGAAAAGGTCTAAAATTATTTTTCTGAATGTTGATACAGTTGAACAGCATTCAGGTTCAAGAGGGAAAAATCTGTTATTTTAAGGCAAATTTATGAATGCATTATGTTTTACCTGTATACCCCTTCCCATTATCCTCTCTCATCCTTTGGCGGATCATGCTGGACATGTGTCTTTTTTCAATAGTACTAACTATGTAAAGTATATTAAAATTATGATGAATATATTCCTGTCATAGGAAGACTATTGGTTATAATAAAAAATACCCTATCATTTAAAATAATCTCCTTAGTCCTATGTTTCCACTCACTAGTGTCATCTACTGGTAGAATCTAATGTAAGTTGACAGGTCTGACTGATGACTGACAGCATTTATGTGTAGTGTATTATAATGAACATTTTCTACAATTTTCCATAACTATCAGAGCATGATTTAAAACTAAACAATGACAGGCTGGAATATGTAACTCAGCGAATGTACACTATGACTGATAGCCAAACTAGGCGATTATTGCTGGGAAATAAATTGCTTTTAGGCAGTAGTGGGAAATTTTAAATTCCTTACATCCCTTCAAGGTCATCTACCAGTAGAAAAAAATATATAGAAAGCTATAATTGTCCAAATGTTTCCTATAATGATAATACATTACAGTATTGCTAACAACTTTATTTTCTAATAAAAAAAAAATTAAAATAGAACCTCACCATAACTTTTAGGTTTGCAAGGTAAAGTAATACTATGGCCTCCAGGAATAAAAAAATGGCAGCATTTTATAAAATATCTTTAAAGTTAATTTATTGACATATGCTTTAATAATATATCACTAGAATTGTAATCTTTTTAAATTAAATTTCACCAGTTTCGACAAATATTTCCCAAATATTTAATTCCCTGCAAATCAATTTTCTCCACAAATCTCATGTGTTTCTGAGCCTCTATATACCCAGAAAAGATACAGAACTCTCTGAGGTTTCCTAGTACTACATTGAACCCCTTTTTACTCTTTAATGGAAACACAGACTTAGAAGTGTAAGTGACCTCAATTTAAATGGTTACATGATTATGTGTAAACAATTGGTAACTGGTAACCAACAGACTTTTAATAACCCACAGCACAGTCAGACTTTTTATGTTTTTAAAAACAAAAATTTGTAAACTGACAGCAGAGGGAGTATTCATGTTGGTGTAATAGGCTACATTTTGAGAGTATAATGAACAGGAACATGTAAAGATAGCACATTTCTAGACCAAAGCAACATAATAGCAACTATTTCTATTAAAGTCACAGTAAGAGAGGACTAAAGGCAAATAGTAAGGAATGGTTTACAAACCACCATGTTAGCCGGTACTAGAAGACTGATGAAGTCCTATTCTGACAGGAAGGGACATGCGGGACTGATTTTGTGATGGGCAGTGACAGCCCAGAGAAGGAGAATTAGGAAAGTACCTCTCCAGTGCTGGCAGTGAGAGTGGACGGTCATGTGACCACACATATGTTATGGAAAACGTCCTGTCTGGTTCCGGTACCCAAGACAACTTCTCCTACATCCCTAAATGACTGTTGTCCTGTAGCCTTAATATTTCATGCTATGAAGGCCTTGGAAAGATTAGTGCTTGCTCACTTGAGTCCGATGGTGAGGGCTTTTATTGATCCCCTACAGTTTGCTTACCGGCATAGATTGGGGGTGGACGATGCTATTCTTTCTCTGTTACATACTGTACATTCATTTTTGGAGAATGACGGAACCACTGTGCGAGCGATGTTCTTTGATTTCTCTAGTGCATTTAATACCCTGCAGCCACTCTTACTTCACAAAAAGATGACTGATATGAAGGTGGTGGAGAGGCTGAGAAATTGGATAACTGACTACCTATCAGATCGGCCACAGTTTGTACAGATGGGAGCAGTTGTGTCTAGCAGATTATTGAGCAGTGTAGTTGCCCCTCAGGGAACAGTGCTAGCGCCCTTTCTATTCACACTGTATACATCAGACTTTTGATATAAATCTGATTTTTTGCCACCTTCAAAAATTCTCGGATGACTCCGTGGTAGTCGGATGTATTAAGGGGGACCAGGGTGATGAGGAATATAGAAGGGTGGGTTCGAATTTTGTGGATTGGTGCCATGGTAACTATCTACAACTAAATGTTAAGAAAACTAAGGAGTTGGTGGCCAACTATAGCAGGAGAAAGATGGAATCTTTACCCATCACTATTGCTGGTCAGGAGGTGGAGCAGGTGGAGAGTTAGAAATATTTGGGGGTCCACCTGGATAGCAAACTGGACTGGGGATGCCACTCAGAGAGGGTCTACAATAAGGGAATGAGCAAACTGTATTTCCTAAGGAAACAGGTCTTTTAATGTGTGCAGAAAAATGTTAGAAATGTTTTACCAGTCTGTAGTGGCAAGTGCCATCTTTTTTGCACTCATATGCTGGTATAGTAGTGTGCGGGTCTCTGATGCTAATAAGCTGAATAAGCTTATCAAAAAGGCAAGCTCCACTGTTGGCTGGAATCTTGACTCTTTTGAGGAGGTAGTGGAGAGAAGAACTCTGAAAAAATATATGGCGATTATGTATAATTATGCACATCCATTATATGAGCTATTCATGAGACAGAAGAGCACCTTCAGTAACCGGCTAATCCTTCTGAGGTGTAAGAAGGAAACATATAGGAAATCATTTGTGCCAACTGCTATGGGAATGTGTAACAATAACATTAGTGTTAAATCATCAAGGTGAATGTTTACTTCTTTATTTCTTCTACTTTTCAGTTTACCCGCTGTGTATGACCTAATCTAATGTATAATGTTCTTCTGTCAACTGTACTGTCTTGTTAATTAAGTAATTCATGTTATTATTTAAGTTGTGCTGCTGTGATACCATCATTTCCCACGGGATCAATAAAGTGTATCGTATTGTATCGTATGTAATTTCAACACTTCTGACTAGACATTTGGAGCCTCATTATACACTAGTCTTAAGCGGGCTTTACACACTACAACATATCTAACGATGTGTCGGCGGGGTCACGTCGTAAGTGACACACATCTGGCATTGCTAGTGTTGTTGTAGCGTGTGACAGCTACGTGCGATTGACCGTTCATCGCATACACATCATTCATTTCCTTAAAATTGCACGTTGGGTTGTTCAATGTTCCCGAGGTACCACACATCGCTGTGGTACCACACCCCTTGTGTGACTGCATGTGAGTGCTATAATTGGTGGAATATCCACCGGGCTATGTGTCTGGGTAATGTGCCGATGATTATGTACTAAGTGTTATCCTGTCATTACTGGAACTTGGAAAGGCACTTACATTGGTTTTGCTGGGAATACTTCCCAGTCCGTTGGACCATGTGCTTGTGTAATGTGCCTATTGTCATTCACTAAAGTGTTACCCTGTCATTTGCTGTGAACCTGTTTATGATATAGGCACGTACACTGGCCCTGCTGGGAATATATCCCTGTCCATTGGACTAGATGCCTGGGCAATGTGCCTATGTTCATATACTTGAATGTTACTCTATCACTCACTGTGAACCTGTTTATTGCAATGGCATTTACACTGACCTTGCTGGGAACACATCCCTGTTCACCGGATGATGTGTGTGGGTAACATGCTTATTGTCATTTACTAAAGTGTTATTCTGTCACTGACTGTGAATTTATCTTCTGTATAGGCACTTACACTGGCTCTGCTGGGAATATATTCCTGTTCATTTATCTGTAATGTGCCTAGAGTTCTTGATTAGGTGAACCTGCGTTTTGTAAAAGGCACTTACACTGGCCCTGCTGTGAGTACACCTTTTTGTGTGCACCTAATTTGATCCATGCAGCCCCACATGGGGTTCTTTATTCGCTCTTATGTGTCATTTAACCTTCTTACTTGTCACAATTTTTATATCCCATGTAATATATGCTTGACCCAACCAATTAAAGTTTTTCTATGTGCAACTTACTTTGGTGTTGGTGGTTCTTGGGCCATGGGATATGATGTAATATAAGGCAAATTTAAAGACTTTTTTTTTTTTTCTGCTGTTTCTTTTGAGGAGGTAGTGGAGAGAAGAACTCTGAAAAAATATATGGCGATTATGTATAATTATGCACATCCATTATATGAGCTATTCATGAGACAGAAGAGCACCTTCAGTAACCGGCTAATCCTTCTGAGGTGTAAGAAGGAAACATAGGAAATCATTTGTGCCAACTGCTATGGGAATGTGTAACAATAACATTAGTGTTAAATCATCAAGGTGAATGTTTACTTCTTTATTTCTTCTACTTTTCAGTTTACCCGCTGTGTATGACCTAATCTAATGTATAATGTTCTTCTGTCAACTGTACTGTCTTGTTAATTAAGTAATTCATGTTATTATTTAAGTTGTGCTGCTGTGATACCATCATTTCCCAGGGGATCAATAAAGCGTATCGTATTGTATCGTATGTAATTTCAACACTTCTGACTAGACATTTGGAGCCTCATTATACACTAGTCTTAAGCGGGCTTTACACACTACAACATATCTAACGATGTGTTGGCGGGGTCACGTCGTAAGTGACACACATCTGGCATTGCTAGTGTTGTTGTAGCGTGTGACAGCTACGTGCGATTGACCGTTCATCGCATACACATCATTCATTTCCTTAAAATTGCACGTTGGGTTGTTCAATGTTCCTGAGGTACCACACATCGCTGTGTGTGACACCCTGGGAACGATGGACAGATCTTACCTGCGTCCCGTGGCTCCCACCGGCAATGCGGAAGGAAGGAGGTGGGCGGGATGTTTATGTCCCGCTCATTTCTGCCTCTCCGCTTCTATTGACCGGCTGCCGCGTGACGTCGCTGTGACGCTGAACGTCCCTCCCACTCCAGCCAGGAAGTGGATGTTCGCCACCCACATCTAGGTCATATGGACGGGTAAGTACGTGTGACGTCAAATAATCGTTTGTGCGCCACGGTCAACAAATTGAACATGCCGCACATACGATTGGGGTGGGTACGATCGCATACGATATCGTATGTGATATCGTAAGGTGTAAAGCAGGCTTTACAGAGACTGTATCAAAATCACATACTTGTGGTCACCAGTAAAATCTCAAAACAGGTGGGCACTTCCCGTCTTGCAGTGCTTGGATCCCAGGGTGGACTCCACATCAATTGAGCAAAAAGGATCGGCAATTGCACAAATCTTTGCTATTTCTTTTCTTTTATGCCATAAATACAGTGCGATACAGTGACGCGTTTCGGTCGCAAATGCAGATCTTTCTCAAACCATATTCAAAGGGAAAAAAGGAACCAGCTCACCCATCTGAAGATTCATTTAGGCCAGGACGGTGCACGAATACTTGTAAGCAGAAGCCCACTGCTGATAAACTGTCAAAAAGATTTTTCCAGCATCCAGTTCCAGCTTTATATTAAAATTCTTCTTTATTTCAAAAAGTTTTAAAAGTCATCCTTCCGTGTTAAAATACACGCATTATAGCAGTCTATAAGAATAGGTATGCGTTTTGGACAAACTGCATCCTTAATCTAAGACCACTGACACTGACACTTTCTCCAACCATGTACAGCTAGCAAATGCTGTCACCCTATATCAATAATGCAACAAGTAATAATAAAGTGCACAAAACAGCTGAAACAAATTAATTAAACTAAAAAGCACCACATTCAACAATTAACCCCTTCTGGTATAACTGATGGGTTAATCTACCCAAAAAGAGAAAATACATAGATGGCAGTGAAACTTATAATAATATTGTACAGTATATATAATTTTATTATCAAATGAGATCCATGCAAATTATACTAATAGAACAAAACCAATAAACAAAAAAAAGAACTTTTTTAATAAAATATTTTTGCAAAATAACTATGTACATCTCTTATCAAAAAGGATTTTCACAAAAAACTCTGTATATCATAAAGAGGGAGTCATCATATACAAAAGCTTGATACATATAATCCCAGTGTTCCTAACAGAAATGTGAACCTTATATCTTAATAACACCATTTTAATATAAAACAGCTGAGATAATCAATGATCGGAATCTTCAATGGAGGTCCATTAGTATAAATTAATATCCATAAACGAATGTATTCACAAGGACTACTCTGAATGTTGAATATTGATCTTTATTCAAATGGCACTTATTCAATTACTATGTTCCCAAAATCAAAAGGAAAAAATATCCAGATATGAGATGTACAAAAAAGGAGGGAAGGAGTCACTTCTCCAGCTTATATATTCTTATATATCCCGAAGTCCATTAAATGAAGTACCTCCATGGTATAGCACACATATACAATTTTTCAAAATGACACAGGTTCAGAATCGGACTGCAATATCATTTCTTCACTTCACTTTCTCAACTTCAAGATTAAAGAAGCAGACATATCCTGGAATACAATAAGTGGCATCTGCACAAATATTAATAAGTAGAAATAATTGTTATATATATATATATATATATATATATATATATATTATATATATATATACACACACACATACATATCATACATATATACACACACACACACACACACACATGAGCACACAATATATAGTTGTGTAAAAATAAATCATTTTAAAAAATGAAGTAGAGCTCAGTGGTATTTTTGACTCTCAGTGCAGATAAAGAAGACAGCGTGGGGCTACCACTCCCATCTGCCTGTCTTTACATTGGCTGGCAAGTAAAATAAATGGAAGCCCATTTTGACTGCCATTGTTTTCAATGGGGTTCGAAGGTGTTCGTCGAACGTTAGCCGAACACACCCGCCATTCGACGAACCGAACCAAACTCGAACACTAGGGGGGTGGCTCATCACTCATCACAGTCTAATCATCATCGTGGAAGTATTTTTTCAGACATGCAGAAAACTACTAATAGTAGTCTGCCAAATTTTTATGCATGTCTGAAAAAGATGAACAGGATAGAGAACAGAGTGTCAAAACATCATTAAAGTGAATAGGCTATGTTGGAACTCCTGTCGGAATCTTGTTTTTCAGTCTTTTTTCAGACACACTTTGTTGTAGTCCTCTGGAGAGAGCACTGTGGTATGTACCTAAATTACACTTGATTTGTTTATAGTCAGTGTTGATACTTATTGTAGCTGCCCTATGTTGTACACTTATTGTGATATTAGTAGAAATAAGCAAACGTTTTAAAATTTGAATTGCGAGTACTAATACTGGAAAGCATGTAATTGTTCTGAAAATACATGTGGGGGAGAGGGGAGAGAGAAAAAACAACCCTGCTGACATAAGAGCTTACCCTGTACATGAGACAAAGAGAGAGAGCGAAAGAGAGAGAAAGAGAGAGAGATAGAGAGAAAGAGAGAGAAAGAAAAGACAACCCTGTTGACATGAGAGCTTACACTGTACAATAGAGAAAAAGAGAACGAGAGAGAAAGAGAGAGAGAAAAAAAGGAGAGAGAGAAAGAGAGAGAGAGAGAGAAATGACAACCCTGCTGACATAAGAGCTTACCCTGTACAAGAGAGAAAGAGAGAGAGCGAAAGAGAGAAAAGACAACCCTGCTAACATGGGAGCTTACACTGTACAATAGAGAGAGAGAGAGAGATACACAAAAGGGCACTATCACACCAGACGCACATGCAGAACAGCAACCCCAGCTCCTACCATCATAAAGCCCTGCTGAGCCAGAGCCCAGAGCAAGCCAGGAACTCCGGCAGCCAGTAAAGCCAAAGTCAGCAACCCACCCTGACAAAAGCCCAAATTAAAGAGATCTCAGAGAGCTGCAAGATGCAATATATAGAGGATTGGAAGAGTGACTTAGAGAACTCCCAGAAACTCACAGTCTACCGGTCACTGCGGAGGGACTATAGTCTGGCCCCATATCTGGAAAGGTTATGCCACGCCCAAGACAGGCAGACCCTGAGCCTGTACAGACTGAGTGCCCACAGCCTAGATGTAGAAACAGGGCGGCACCGACAGACATACAAGCTGCGGGAGAACAGACTGTGCCAGCATTACCAGCAGGGGGCTCTGGAGGACGAGGTGCATTTCCTGCTGCACTGTAACAAATACTTAGCAATGAGGGCCTCCCACTTCCAGAAACTTACCACTCATACCCCAGACTTTCCATCCATGGATGAGGAGAGGAAACTCTGCATTCTACTGGGGGAAGAAGAATCAATGATGGAGATAACCGCCCAATATGTCACCACATGTCATAAGCTGAGGGGAACTAAAGACCTCCAAATGGACCATCATTCCCCAAATTGTGGCCCTAACATTCCATCCCCACAACCCTAACCCACTCCTCTGTCACACTTCTTTTCTTGCTTTGGCAATACTAATTGTATTTCGGTCCTGCCAATAAAGCCGATTTGATTTGAGAGAGAGAAAGAGAGAGAGAGAGAGAGAAAAGACAACCCTACTGACATGAGAGCTTACACTGTACAAGAGAGAGAGAGAACGAGAGAGAGGGAGAAAAAAGAGACAGAGCGAGAAAGAGAGAGAGAGAACCCGGCTGATCATAAGAGCTTACATGTAATATATGATCACTGCATACTCATTTCAATGATTGAAGTGAAAAAAAAATATTTGCAAAAATTCACATTCAGTTACAAGTGTGCGTGACATCCAACAATGTTTCGACCTTAGCGGTCTTGATCACGAGTTGCATGTGAGCCCTGTGGATTATATGTAGGGCCTGTAGATGGCACCTGTGTGTAAGCTCCAGGGTATGTGTAACTGGCGCTCCTGTTTTAGAGATGCTGTGGGGGTCTGTAAGACTGGTGGTCCCACACTGTGGCCCCTGTGAGGGTGTATGTGGCTGGCACTCCTTTGTCCTAGCTCCTGTCCTCCCAGCCACATACACCCTCAGAGGGGCCACAGTGTGGGATCACCAGCCTTACAAACCCCACAGAATCTCTACCACGGGAGCGCCAGCTACATGTGCCACGTGATCAAGACCGCTAAGGTCTAAACATTTTTGTATATTGTGTACACATGTGCCTGAATGAGAATTTTTGCAAAGAAAAAAATTTCACTTCAAGAATGAGAAAAGAAAGAGTGTGCAGTGATCATATATTACATGATACTGGTCATAACAGATCCATTCACTCTATACTCTACAGGTGAGAAAGAGAGGAACCCACTGAGCATAAGAGCTTACAATCTACTCTACAGAAAAGAGTTAAGCTGGGGTCACACATAGCGACAGCGATAACGACATCGCTGTTACGTCACCATTTTCTGTGACGTAACAGCAACCTTGTAAGTCGCTGTTATGATCGCTGCTTAGCTGTCAAACACAGCGACGCAGCAGTGATCATAACGTCGCTACATGTGCAGAGAGCAGGGAGCCGCGCACACTGCTTAGCGCTGGCTCCTTGCTCTCCTAGCTACAGTACACATCGGGTTAATTAACCCGATGTGTACTGCAGCTACATGTCACAGTGCAGAGAGCAGGGAGCCGCGCACACTGCTTAGCGCTGGCTCCTTGCTCTCCTAGCTACAGTACACATCGGGTTAATTACCCGATGCGTACTGCAGCTACATGTGCACAAAGCAGGAGCCGGCACTAGCAGCAAGAGCGGCGGAGGCTGGTAACGAAGGTAAATATCGGGTAACCAGGGAAAGGTCTTCCCTTGGTTACCCGATGTTTACAGTGGTTACAGCTTTCCGCAGCTGCCAGACGCCGGCTCCTGCTCCCTGCTCGCTTCATTTCGTCGCTCTCTCGCTGTCACACACAGCGATGTGTGCTTCACAGCGGGAGAGCGACGACAAAAAAATGAAGCAGGACATTCAGCAACGAGCAACGACCTCACAGCAGGGGCCAGCTCGTTGCTGGATGTCCCACACAGCGACAGCGACGGGACGCCGCTGCAACGTCACAGAAAATGGTGACGTAGCAGCGACGTCGTTGTCGTCGTCGCTGTGTGTGACACCACCTTTAGGACCCTTCTAATCACAAGAGTTTGCAAGATACCAAGATACAGTAGAAAGCGAAAGGACCATGCTGACTGTAATAGATTATATTCTACAGGCAAAAGGAGAGAGGACCATGTTGACCATAAGAGCTTGCAATCTACAGGAGAGAGGTTTACCTAGCGACTCTGAAAATGGAAAATGACTACTTTACAGAATTAGCACCACTGGGAACCACTGATCAGTAATGTCCAATTATTTACCATCATTGTACTATGTATGATAATTAGTGACGATCGAATACTTCGATTATTCGGCTTTGCGAATATTTTCCGAATACCTCGCCGCTATTCGACTATTCGCGAATATTCAATGCACAATGTAAGTCTATGGGAAACCTGAATAATAACTATTCGGAATTATTCGGGCTTTCCATAGACTTACATTGCGCATCGAATAGTCGAATAGCTGTGAGGTATTCGGAAAATATTTGCGAAGCCGAATAATCGAAGTATTCGATCATCCCTAATACTAATCCATAAGATGCCTTGGCTGGAGAGACCCACACAGCAATGCAAAAATACATTAAGCTGCTCTCTGATGCTTCAGAAATGTGAGAACTAGTCCCAGTTATGTTTTTTCTTTTTATTCTCACAATTTTAGTATTTGCATGAAACATGAAATTTCAGGAAATTGGACTGGAACTCAATCCATGATATGAGTTAAGATTCTTTAGAAAAAATATTACTTTATTTCTTGATGAATACCATTTGTTTTTATGTATAATCAATTAATTTTCCCATTGGGTCACAAGACAGGCCGTGAATTTTGTGGAGTATGGAATCAATTTAAATTAATTCTGCTTAATATTATTATTACCATAGTATGATTATGTTAATTTTAGTGCTTAGCACAAATAAATCTTACTAGCTGCTACTACTAATATATATTATGATAGCACTTATTGCTTCATGAATTCTTACCTGTAGCAGCAAATCAAAACCATATTATTTAGTGCTTTTCATGAAGTGTATAAATCATACTGCTCCTTTTATTCAGCCCATCTACTTTGATCACCAGCTTCGCCCACACAGTGTAATATGTCTACAGCCCCCACAGTATGATTATCCCACAGATCCTCAGAATAGGGGCCCCCAACAGTTCACCAAGCAGTATGGTGCCCTAACGTAGTCTCCCACAAGTGATTGACTCCAGAAAAAATACTAATCACCTTATCCTGAATATCGGAACTATTAGAATAATAGAGTGGAAAACAGTGCTTTTATGCTCAGTGGTGCAACACAATGTGATCTGATCTGTTGTAAATCTAAAGCGGGCTTTACACGCTACGATATATCTTACGAGATGTCGGCGGGGTCACGTCGTAAGTGACGCACATCTGGCATTCTTAGTGATATCATAGCGTTTGACAGCTATGAACGAGCAGAAATACTCATCTTCTCGTTCATCGCTGACACGTCGCTCATTTTCTAAAAATCGTACGTCCTGTTCATCGTTCCGGAGCCAGCAAACATCGCTCCGTGTGACACCCCGGGAAAGATGAACGCAGCTTACCTGCATCCCGCCGGCAATGCTGAAGGAAGGAGGTGGGCGGGATGTTTACGTCTCGCTCATCTCCGCCCCTCCGCTTCTATTGGCCGGCCACTGTGTGATGTCGCTGTGATGCCGAACGTCCCTCCCCCTTCAGGAAGTGGATGTTCGCCGCCCACATCGAGGTCGTTTGGAAGGTAAGTACGTGTGACGGGGGGTTACAGCATTGTGCGATCGCACGAGAAATTGCAACGTGTAAACCAGCCTTTTTTCTTGCCTTTGCACTTTTGTGCCTTAAATAAAGTCATAATCATTGATTTTTACTTTTTGAAGTAATATTTGTGGTTCATTTTTCTACATGAGGATTGGGGCTCCATATCTAATTGGTTCTATTAGGCAAATGCTTCTCTATTTACTTGTTTTTATAAATCAACATCAGCATCTAGCAAATTGAAATTGAACAGATTTTCTCACATTGTATGAACTCTAGAATCTCTAATTGTGACATAAGTAGTAAACAGTGTTTCTATTTCTGATTAAGAAAACAAACAGAAACTCATTATTTAGGCAACATTTTTTTCAGAATAATCATTGTCATAGTTACTCACTTTTAATTACATAGTAACAGCTTTTGTTTTTCACGTGTGAAATATTTATTTCATCTGCAAGAATAAAATAATTTTAGACAAGCAACAAACTCAAAGATGTCTGTTATCTAATGTGAGATCACGCAAGGCAAGATCATCAATAACATCTACAGCTATCTTTGCTCTTACTTTTATATAAAAGTATTGACCAAGCAAACTGTGCCACCATGTGGTCAACAATTACATGTTGATGGCAATTAGATACAGTGTACCGATGGAACAATCCTATTTTTTATAGAGCTGACTGTCTATACATGTTGTGTCTAATAATATATCAATTTTTCATTCATCTCTAAATTATTATACATTAATATAGTCAGTATATAGGAGATGTAAGCATCAAATTTAATTGCAAAGAGCTACTGAATTGTGTACTATTAGCTATATAAAGTGCAGTTATTCATGTAACACAAAAAGGCACTATAAAATTACTAATAATGATAGCAAATTGCAAAACTACAAAGTATGTACAAATGCGCTTGTATTCTTGCGCTAATTTAGCTATGACAATATATATATATATATATATATATATATATATATACACACACATACATGTATATGTGTATGTATATATATATATATATATATATATATATATATATATATATATATATATATATATATATATATATATATACACACAAGAACCTATACAACACCAGGGACTGGCAGTTCTGACAATGGCCGATTTGGCCATTGGTCACATCAATTGCAGTCTTAACAGTATTGGAGCCAGCAGGCTGCAGAATGCCTACTGCTAGAGGCCTGTTGAAGGCAGACACCCTCTAGGTGACTTTGTGCATCTACTGCCAGACAGGATAGATGAGAGGAAAATGACTGCAGTGCATGCAGTGACTGAATTAAATGGGTAAAAGGTTTTTTGTGAGCTGTGTTGTACAAAATACTGTGTAGGTGGAACAATCATATAGAGGTCCATAGGAGACATCATCCTGTATGGGGGACAGTGGAGAGATAATCATACTTTATGAAAGGCTGTGGGGGAACAAGCATATTCTACTAGCCTTATGTGGAATTATGATACTCTATAAGGGCCATGAGGGGGACCATCACATTGTGTTGGAGTTTAGGGAGAGACCATTATATGATGTTTTGGGATCTTCAAACTGTGTGTGGTGATTTGGGGGGACCATCATACTGTGTAGGGCAGCACAATACTCTGTGGAGGACTGTAGAGGAACAAAAATACTATGTGGGGCTGTGGATACCATGATTCTTTGAGGGGGAACCATCATATTGTTTCAGGCACCGTTGAAATCATAGTCCAGTAGATGGACCATTGTACTTTGTGGACAGCTGTAGAATGAATCATGCTGTGGGAAACAATGGGGTATGGGGGTAAGGCTGACTATCAATGTGTGGAAAGACCATAAAACTGTACTGAGGCTGTGGGGGACCATTATATTATGTTGGGGCTGTGGGGGACCATTGTTCCATGTGGAGTGCTGTGGGGAGACTATGATACTATATGAAAGGCTGTGGGATGGACATCATTCTATATAGAAGGCCGTGGGGGGGACTATCAAACTTTGTGTGTTGATTATTATTGTTTGGTAACCGTTATACTGTGTAGGTGACTGTGTGAGAACAATCATACTGTGTGGAGCCTGTGGAGACTATCATGTTGTGGATAGACGATCATTCTCTGTTCAGAGCTATGATGAACATCATACTATGTGATGGGGCTATAGTGACAATCATGCTGTGTGGGGGTTGGCTGGGGTGACTAACATACTGTGTGAGGGGCTGGGGTGGCAATTTTACTGTGTGGTGTTTGAGGGCCAACGTGCTGTGTAGGAGAAGGAATGTGGGAAAATCATTCTGCATGGGGGCATTTTTGAGAGCATCATACTCTATGGGAGCCATGTACAGGATATCAAAGGTATCAAAGTGGGCAAGAACACTAAAGAGCTTGGGTGGAAATTGGTCTGAGTGCTGCAATACATAACTTTCTCTTACTCTTTAACATTTATAGGTATGACATTCTATGGCTGCACCTATGTGCAGTGATATAACTTTTGCAAAGCGGTCCTGTGACTTCTATGTACAACCCTGCTCAAGGGCATTATTACAAGGAGGGACAATGGGGGGATTATTATAAGGGGGCACACTGGGGAATCATTATCATTATAGAGAAAGCACAGAATCATTATTATTATTATTATTATTATTATTATTATTAAGAATGCAAAGAGGTGTTGTATTATTCTAAGTAGGTATGTAGTCATGATGATAAGTAGTCAAGGTGGAATATTATTATAGGAGGCACAGGGCAATTATTATTATGAAGAGGCATGAGAATATTTCTATAGTTTGCTGTATAACTGTAAGGAGGCACCGGGAAGCATTACTATTATAAGGAAATACAGAGGAAACATTATTACTCTATAAGGGGACAGAACAGGGCACTGTTAATGAGTGGGTCACAAAAGGCTGGTAATACTAATGTACAAGGTACCGAAGGGCACTGTTACTATCTAGGGCACGGTTTGTAGCTCAATATGTTTTGTGTAGAGTTGGTGGAATTTGAGGAGGGTCCTGGAAAAGCAAGAACCCAAAAATGTCTCTGTGTTATGTTTTTACAAATACTCGTAGAAGAAGAGGTCATGGCGGTCTTGGCTGAATGGAAAAGAAAAAGGGAAGGGAATGAAAACTGTCAGCGAGAATGTAACTGGTGGGAACCTGTACAGTATACACATATATGGTCTACAGAGGACTGGTGTAAAACTGATATTAGCATTATATGGTCACTTTATGGTGGCAATAATCAGTCCTAGTACAGTGTTTATAGTTAAAAAAAAAACAAAACCCTCTCATCTATATATTATTATATTAGATATGTATGTTATGATCTGGTAATCATGGACAATCATGAAAAATCCCATTAATAAGGAAAAAACAAAACCACAAGAGTAGTTGGAAACTGAGCTGACTGCAATCCCCTAACTATCAGACAACACTAGAAGTAGCAGTGGGATATTCCTAACAGACAGACACCTCGTCACTGCCTGAGAAACTTGCTACACCTCAAAGATAGAAATAAGGAATCCTAACTTGCCTCAAAGCAGTCCCCAAAGAAATAGCAAGCCCCCAACATGCAACAGCAGTGATTTAAGAAAACACAATACACAGAAAATATAGATCAGCAAATGGGAGGCCCGACTTACTAGATAGAACAGGAAAGGACAGATAACTGATTGCAGCCAGCAAAAAACCCTGCAAAAAATACCAATCTTCTGATAGGAAAAAATATCTGAGACCACACAGTCTCTCCCCCACTATATCAGATACTCTTGTGCTAGACAACTTAAACAGAACTGCAGATTAAATGGGAAGAAACAAAATCACAGAACAAATAATATACTAAAGTGTAAATACTCCAAATATGAACACGGAGCAAGCTCCCTTTCTTGCTGGAGGACCTGCCCTTCTCACAAAAGCAGAAAGACAAATATTCATATACAAGAAACCAAAAACAGAACCAAATGGAATATGCAGAAACACTCTTAAGTGCAAATCCAGCAATTAAGCATAGAAACAGTAAACTTATCTGGAGTAGATTCAGGCATCAAATACATGGTAAAAAACAGAATGGAAATCTCCCAGCCATCTTCAGAAGCAGGCAGAAACATTTATTACCAGCGACCGCCAAGTACAAAATGTTCTCCTAAATAACCTAGGCTGATCTGCAATAGGATTTCCTGGATTCCCAATTAATTCCATCACCTGTCTGAATCACAGATTCAAACTCAGCTTCATTACCATTCCTGGCCACCAGAGGGAGCTCCACACCAGGACCCACTCAGATGACATTCACAACATATGTGTATATTTGCATATATTGTCATGTGAGTGTATTATCTACTGCTGCCTACAACGGGATCCAGCACCCGTTGGATCCATCCATATAGCCGCAACCCGCAAGTGGCGTCACGACAAAAACTTTATTATAATCCCTGTAAATACTCCCCCTTTTAAAAGCGACACCCAGGGTCACGGAACCGAGAATCAACCATTACACCTGAGACACTATACCATTGAAACCAGGCCCGGGACTGAATACCCCAAAGCCCTGGGGTGTGTCAGGCTTTTCTTGGTGTCATGAACAGGATTGGACTGGACCCGTTAACATAGGGTGGTGAACTGTGTTGTGCTTGGACTTGTAAACCTGTCCACCATCTTGGATGGCAGAAAACTAAAAGTGTGCCATAGCAGTAGTGAAAGGCGCATGAAAAGAAGCCCCACCCATGACTCTACCTCAGACCAGTGGATGGGGTGGTGGCCTGACCTGGAAACTCCCGAAGTGCTACAGTTCCCGTGAGAGAGTGGTAAGCGAACTCAATGGGGATGAGAAAATTGAAGCGCAAGGTGACGCAGGATGCAGCAGGGTCTGGTCCGGCCATGGAAGCGGCAGCACCCAGAGTGGTGGCACCGATCATGCCGATCACTCTGCCGTATGTCCCAGGAGCGGCGTGGCTTCCCCAGTATGATGGCAAACTTGATGCCTCAATCGGGTTCAAAAAGAAAATATGCACTGTGTTGAACATGTATGCAATGACTGGCAAAAAAAAGAGCGTCTGATGTGCTGAGACAGTTAACAGGTGCAGCAGAGCTGAAAGTAGAGACCTGGTCAGACGCAGATCGGGAATCAGTGAACACCATCTTCGAAAAGTTGAAAAAGGCTTTTGAAACCCTTAGAGAGGTAGAGCGGAGAATGGGATTTTAGAATTGCAGGCAGAGGCCAAAGGACAGTATCAGACTATGCTCTAAGATTGCAAGCAGCGCTGCGGACCTTGAAACATGTAGACCCCATCAATGCTCAGGAAGGG
The DNA here is from genome assembly GCF_048569485.1 of Anomaloglossus baeobatrachus. Taxonomy (NCBI): domain Eukaryota; kingdom Metazoa; phylum Chordata; class Amphibia; order Anura; family Aromobatidae; genus Anomaloglossus; species Anomaloglossus baeobatrachus. The sequence goes on from NC_134353.1 coordinate 722,300,746, forward strand.
AATGAGATGATGATTGAACACTTCCTGCAGGGGTTACAATCAGTGAAGAACTTCAAACAGCTGCACTTATGTGCCCTGGAACATCCAGATCTGGACTTTGTTGTCTTAAAGGACCAGGCAATAAAAGCGCTGCAGCCCCCTACAACCACAGATCCTGCCTCTCCGTCATGGCAAGATAGTACCCTTATCCCTAGCTGTCGTGGAGACTAATGGACAGGCTGCGACCCCTGGTGCCTCTGATGACCTGTGTTCCCAAGTGCAACAGCTAAGCAAGGATGAGGACATGATTCTAAAGGTGATGCAGCTCAAGCCTGAACCCAGGTCATTGGAGAAGATACAGCTGGTCGACTGCCCTGAGGACATCCCATGGATGCGAGGAAAAAAGATCCCATCATCACGAGGAAGAAGCAGAGATTGCTACGACTCATCTGGACAACCCATTTGCCGTTGTTGCAACAAGGCCGGCCATTTTGCACGGGTGTGTCCTTTAAACCGGCAATCCCTGGAGCCAACGACAAATCCCCAGGAATAAGACGACAAGGCCCATCTGACTGGTGTGACCGGTATGTGGGAGGACGAACAGTTCTGTCCATCACCCTGGATGGAATTCCCACATCTGCATTGTTGGACACCGGCTCGCAGGTAATAACCATCCCGTATGTACTTTACAAAAGATTCTAGTCTGATACTGAGCTCACCCGTCTGGACTCGGGCCTCACTATTTATGCTGTTAATGGATTACCATTTACTCAGATTGGGTTTAAGGAGGTAACCATAAAAGTGGGGAGGATAGAGTTAAAAGGTAAATCATTGATTGTAGTTGAAACTGATGCCAATGATAAGAATCCACAGATGATTTGGGCACAAATGTAATTGAAAATTGTCTGGGAGAAGTGTTGTTCTTACTCCAACTGACTGCTGAAACTGCCGGGATCGGGCAGCAGAGGGTCCTGCAAAAAGAAATCAGAGCCCTCCTGCAGAGGCAACAGGTAAACCTATCTGGTGGGGAAATTTGTAATGTACGGGTAATAGACTCCTGTTCTATTGTGATACCCCCACAAAGTGAAATGTTGATATGGTGTCGGGTGGCAATAGGCCTCAAAGGGCAAGATTACCAGGCAATGGTGGAGCCCATATACTCAGAACTAGTCTACAGTCTTGACAGCCAGGAAAGTGGTTGATGCTTGTAAGGGAAGAGTCCCTGTGCAAGTGCTGAATTGTGGGGAGGAGGAAACTAAATTGCCCAGGTACGCTACCAGTGCCAAGTTTTTCACTGTTACAGATGATTCTGTCCAGGCCATAGAGTCACTAACTCCATTACAACAAGCAGAAGTTGACAGTCCCCAAGAACAGTTAGAGGGTTGGTGTCAGGAACTGCATGTAGGTACTGATTCCACCCCTTTACATCAGAAACATGGAGTTTATCGGGTAGTGCCGGAATACGAACATGTTTTCAGTAAGCATCCTTTAGATTTCGGGAGGATAAAAGGGGTACATCATCACATACCCACAGGAGTTCATCCTCCTATTAAAGAGAGATACAGACCTATACCACCAACTCACTATCAGTGTGCTAAGGAAATGTTAAGAAACATGAAGGAGGTTGGGGTTATTAGAGATAGTTGGAGCCCCTGGGCAGCTCCACTGGTCCTAGTCAACAAGAAGGATGGCACCTTTGAGGATGTGTGTGGACTATATGCAAATCAATCGAATAACACATAAGGATGCTTATCCGCTACCCCACATAGAAGAATCACTAGCTGCACTGAAGGCCACTATCTATTTTTCTACCCTAGATCTCACCAGTGGCTATTGGCAGGTCTCTGTAGCAGAAGAACACCGAGAGAAGACTGCATTCAGAACACCAATGGACCTGTGCGAATTCAATAGCATGCCATTTGGACTCTGTAACGCAACTGGAACATTCCAAAGATTTATGGAATGCTGCTTGGGACACCGCAACTTCGAGACTGTACTGGATGATGTTATCGTGTATTTGAAAACCTACGAGGAACATCTGGAACACCTAGCTGAGGTATTGAAGCATTGTCAAAGTACGGAATGAAGTTGAAGCCATCAAAGTGTCATCTATTAAAACCCAAGGTTCAGTATCTCAGACCCATGGTCAACGCGGAAGGAGTTCACCAGATCCAGAAAAGATTAGAGTAATCAAAAACTGGCCAAGACTGACCACCGTCAAAGAGGTATGTCAGTTCCTGGGCCTGGTAGGATACTACAAGAGATTCATAAAGGGCTATATGAAGATGTCGGCACCTCTGCAAGAACTCCTGGTAGGTCAGGCAAGGAAGGGCAAGACTTCTGGTCCACCACTTGAATGGGGTGAGGAAGAAGAAAACTTCTTCAGACAGATGAAGTGGGCATTGACTGAGATTCTGGCATACCCCGACTACAACTTACCCTTTGTGCTGTATACTGATGCCAGCAACGTGAGATTGGGAGCCGTGCTATCTCAAGCACAGAATGGCAAAAACATGTGATTGCCTATGCAAGCAGGAAGCTCCATCCTGCCAAGAGGAACCCAGAAAACTACAGTTCATTCAAGTTGGAGTTCCTGGCCTTAGTCTGGGCTGTCAACGAGCGGGTTAAACATTATCTGGCGGCTGCAAAGTTCACTGTCTTCACTGATAATAACCCTCTGACCCACCTGGATACTGTAAAGCTAGAAGCACTAGAGCAATGTTGGGTGACCCAGCGTTGGGTTGCCCAGCAGTCGAACTATGATTTCACTATCAAGTATCGGGCTGGTCGCAAGAACGCCAACACAGATGCATTATCCAGGATGCCTCACCTATCAAATGAGGGAGAGGATGGGGAAGAGATAGAAGAGATCGAGTTGCCAGCTTTCCACCGCCACAATGCATCCCAGAATCAACCATCTTGTAGTAAACATCAAGAGGCTGCATTGAACCCGCTACCTCATCACGGGTGGAAGGACACGCAAGATGGTGACCCCGCGGTTAGACTGATCAAAGAACTGATAATCCAACCAGACTCGTATCTGAGTCCTGATGCACCACTTGAAGCTCAGCATCTATGGAAGGAGAGGAGCAGGCTGTTCATCCATCGAGGCAAACTGTGCAGAAGCATTACTAACCCTAAAACCCATAAGAGGGTATGTCAAGTGGTAGTACCCAAGAACAATGACAAAATGATCGAGCAGGAAACTTCGGATGGAAGAAGTTGGAAGCGTTGTTGCGTGACCAGTTCTACTGGGTTGGAATGAGAACCACTATAGAAAAATTGTGCAGAAACTGTGGTCCCTGTAATTTGAGAAGGAAAGACCGTGACAGCCAAAGAGCACCACTGCAACCCATTATCACCAAACAATCATTGGAAATTGTAGCCCTGGACCATGTGAAGTTAACACCTAGACAGGCTATACCTAGGCTCTTACGATGGTGAATCATTAGTCCAGATTTTTTGTTGTAGTTCCAGTGAAGGACTTAACAGCAAAGACGGCCGCAAAAACCTTCCAAGCCTACTTTTGTAGACCTCACAGTTATCCAAAACAGGTATTAACGGATCAAGGTACAGCCTTTAAAGCAGAAGTTGTTATGATTCAGGGACCGAGGAGGATCAAAAAATGCGGAATCCCAAAAGGTAACAGATTGGCTGGAACCTTAGGACTGCAGACCTAATCCTGACACACAACAAGAAGTAGCTGTGGGGCGTGCCTACGATGACCTGGACGCCTCAACAAAGCCAGAGAACTAAACAATCTCACAGATATAGATATAAGAAATGCTAATCTGCCTTGGAACAGTCCCCAAAGATAGATAGATATCCCCCCACATGAAAAGGCTACGGTGATATAGAAAAACACAATACAAAGCTAGCAAAGACAGATTTCAGCAAAGGTAAGGCCCAAACTATCTTTATAGGAAAGCATAGGAAAGACCAACTGTCTGCAGCCATAAAAACACTAATAAATACCAGGACTTCTGATATGGAAAAATCCTGAGGTCACACAAGCTCTCCCCCACTGTACCAGCACTCTGATGTTACTGGGATCCAAAAACACGAATACAGATGAGGAACTGAATTAATACCAAGCATCACAAACACCTTGCAGAATCATGGAGCTAAGTATACAGACACTCCCAGCAGGGAATGATCCCATTCCACTAAGAACTCCACACAGACAAAATAGGAATCAAGCATTAGTATTAAAGCAGAAAAAAAACAAACAAAAAAGTGGGAAACAAACAGCAGAGGTACAAAGACCACTTATCTGAGAGAAGTTCTGGTAGTGATCAGAGCTGGTTACAGAATGTCCTTAACACACAGGAGACAATGACCACAGGCAAGTAACAAAAGAACACTACTCAGTTAAATAGCCCAATCTGACCCTGATTGCCAGTCCTCCACAGGTGTGTGGCTTTCATTCCACACATCAACTGCACCGCCAGCACTGACCAGAAGAGGGAGCCCCAAACTGAAAAACGTATTCACAACAGGAAGTATTTCAAGAGTTCTGTAACCTATATGGCTGTAAAAAGGTCCACTCTACACCTTTCCATCCACAGACGGTATGTGTGAAAAGGTGAATCAAATAGTCATCGATCTACTGAAGACTTTACCACTAGAAGAAAGAAACATGTGGCCAGAGAAACTACGTGACTTAGTGGATATGTATAACCACATCCCTGATAGTTCTACCAACTCTACATCAGCTTATCTGATGAGAGCAAGACCTGGAAGATTACCAGTTGATGGGAGTTGTTGTTCCAGAAATCGATTCGTCAGATGCTGATTGGGACTCTAATCGTCAAGAGCAATACAGAAGACTACAAGAATGTGTCGAAAGAAGCTTAAATTAAAGTCGAGAAAAACAAGAGAGGGGTTACAACAGAAATGTGCAAGCTGTCTCCTTGACACCTGGAGAAATGCTTTTAACTAAATGATCAGTGGGAAGCAGAACCCTACACTGTGCCACCTTCTCATTCTGATAAGACCTGCTTAATCAGTAAAGATGAAGATAAAACTTCAGCAACAGTCTCAAGGGATCATTTGAAGATATGCCCAGAACAATTGAAGTCCAAAGGGAAAATTCTTTGTATCCCTCAAGTAACAGAGCATATAGAGAAGCTGATACATACCATACTAGGAGACTTTCCAGAAATTGGCCTCAGCACAATGGAGCCATAATAGTACCAGTGATTACTTTCCCACAACTAGTGGTGAACCAGTTCAAGTTCCAGAAGAACCGCCTGTTGTAGCAGAACCAGAAGAGTCTACAAACAGTTTATCCGTCAGTTTAACAAGAAGACTTAGGCTAGTTTCACACATCCGGCTTTTCGCCGGTTTGCCGGATTCGGCGCACTCCAGCACAGTGTATACAGTACAATGGCAGCGCGACAAGCGCCGGTCACATGCTGTCATGTGACCGGAGCATGTGACCCGGAAGTTGCCGCACTGCCATTGTACTGTATACACTGTACTGGCGTGCGCCTAATCCAGCAAACCGGCAAAAAGCCGGATGTGGAAACTAGCATAAGAAGTCATAGACGGTTGCCCAGTCTACCTACACAACATAGGTCTAATCAGAACACAAACATTAGTGGGATACCTACATCAGATACCAGAGCACAGTGAGGACAAACTGAAATACTTGAGTTATGTAGGTGAAATCGCAGTAACTTCAGTCAGCCCCTGCTTAGGTACAGAGAGTAAACATAGAAAAAGAAAGGAAAGGTAAAATGTAAAAAGATGTCCTCATGTAAACAGAATTGTAAATAGTAGTGTACAGAAGGGTGGAGGAACTGGGCTTCGCCCCATGAACATTAAGTTAGGAAAAGCAAGTTCTTGGGGCGGGGAGATAGTAACCAGGACTCCTAAGCCGAGACATCCATTGAGAACCATAGAGTAAGAAGAATGGTTATGCACTGTGAATATGTGTATTGATGTCATGAAGTTGGTAATGTTAATTTTGATATAGTATATGGATAATGTTGATACAAAAATGGACCAAAACTACTGGACTGGTAGTAGTAAAAACTCTCCATTGTAAATAGTTGCACCAGTTGTTCACACTACCAGAGTCAATCTACCGTACAGTCTTGCAAGGAGAACCCTCACTAAGGACCACAGTCTTTCGAAGAGGAGACAAGGGACTCCGGGTGGTGGTTGGTGGGAAGGGTACCTCCTGTACCAGTAGTTATGGTTCATGAAACATTTAAGAAAAGTGCCTCCCTTGTACAGGAAGGAAGTTGCTATGTTTGAAAAATTATTAAAGTGTTAACCTTTGCAGCCCGAGGACGTGCTGGAATTCACCAAGGGGGAATGTAGCACCCCTGAAGCCATCAGGAGCTACAAGGAACTGCATACTGTCAGAGATGCAGGGCCTACCCCCAGGGAATCAGAAGACCAGTGTTGGTAATACCAAAACACTCATACAACCCCTGTTTCTTCCCCCCAAAACTGGTGACAGGCTAGAGTGAGACCCAATGGATGGCTACCTGGGAGTGGGACTGACCCAGTCCACTAGATGACCAGGGGAGGGGCCAAGCAGTCAGTTAGTGGAAGTGAAAGGATAATGGTATTGATGGGAGTATAGCAGTGACCTGTCAGGCTCAGGCGTGTGGTTGCCGGGAAAGTACGGCGGTGTACTCACTGAACCATAGTACCGGCGGGGTGCAGAGCCCTAGGTCAGGGAAACGCTCCAGGCAGACCTGATAAAATCTGCACGGTGAGTGGGCCATCCAGGACCTCACCGACCATAGAGTTCAGGGCACAGCAGTGACGGAAGAACCTGAGACCGGGAACAGAGAACCAACCCAACAGGGTTCAAACTGCCTGCCGTAAAGACTAGAACTGACAGACAACAAGGAGAGGACTCCCAGAAGCTCCAAGCCAGGGGGACCCACCAAAAAGAAATTGGTGCAGGGGAAGTAAGCCGCCAGATCACCACACTGGCACTGGAACTAAGGGCACCAGTGGTGAGGACCAGCCTCCATCAGGTCGCAAGCATCACCATCGTGAGTAAAGAACCAGTTACACTGCAATCCCTTGTGTGGCCTACCTTCTTTCCGTGCCCTGGTATTACTAATGGACATAAACAACAACACCATCATTTACCCTCTGGGGCCCAGCCCTACTTGCGGAGGGCCACAACATCCCAGCTGCCATTAACATCCGCCCCAGCAGTGCGAGACTGTGCAGTGGTGGCTCCATCCATATAACCACAACCCACAAGTGGTGTCACGACAAAAACTTTATTATAATCCCTGTAAATACTCCCCCTTTTAAAAACAACCCCCAGGGTCATGGAACCTGGCATCGGCCATTACACCCGTGACAGTATCCCAGTGAAACCAGACCGGGGACTGAGTACCCCAAAGCCCTGGGGCGCATCACCAGCACAGGTTTAGTCACCTCTCTGTGTATGGAGAGTGGCAAATGTAACCACTCTCAGCCAGTCAGTGCAGGGGCATGGTTACAGTCACCTCTCTCCATAGACAGAGCAGTGACTAAACCCGCTTCAATGCCTATTTTGCCAAGTATTTAAAGGACCAGATATGGCTTTAAAGAAGGCAAATAATTTTAATATAATGATTCAATGATTACAGAAAATAAGAAATAGTGTGATATTGCATACACTTTTGCATAATATAAATCACAAAGGTAAAGTACTTACATTGAACACTACATAGGAAAAACTTCACCAGGAGTTACATGCATTATTTGTCCAGGAGCATCAGCTGTGAGAAGCAAAAACAGCAAAGACAGAAACTTCTGGGATCCACACTGTGGTGTCATGGGCGTCCCCTCCACAGGTAAACAGGCTTCTGACTTCGCTGAATTCTTCACCAGTCTATACCTCACTTGAAAACAAATGCTTGCAGAACAAATTGATATGCAAACTCTAACAGGTTCCATTTGTCCAATATGGTATTCTGTTACGAGGGGGACCCGGGGAAGCGTGCCAAGATGGGAAATGGACAGCTTCCACCGGTCAAGGTCCACTGTGCGGTGTAAGGGACCGCTGCTATGGTCAGGAAAGAGTGAGCGGGTTGCTACTAGTGATCGTCTGGAATGTCACAGACTATCTATGTACACCGGTCCGCCCTAACCCGTGAGGGTTGTATGGCTCGGGGCTCCTCGTTCGGTGTACTTGTTGCACGGGGACGCACAGAGGTGCCTACGCACGTGTGCTAGCGGGAGTCACAGGAATATGGCACGAGGGTAGCACAGAGGTGCCCACGCACGTGTGCTTCAGAAATAGGTGAGTCCGACAGAGACTCTAGGAGCTCACCTGGGACAGGAACACAGCCTGCTAAACAGAATACTGCCAGAGCAGCAAGGCAGGGGAAAGACCTGCAAACCAGGTGCTGCCTAAGCAGCAAGGGCAACGCCCACAAAAGACAATGACGTCTGTACAGTGGCATGGCAACACACTGCCAGACATCCAAACATAGAAGGACGGTCGCGCGCCGCCATGAAGGCAGGGGGAGCTTTTAAGGAGGTGTAGCTCCACCCAAGGGCGGGCGCGAGACGGACGTGACGCAATCAGGATTCGTGACGTCCTGGCCCGGCCAGTCAGGATTCAGCACATCACCAGCCTCGTCATCGGGCCGTGTGATATCAGTGAGCGAATCAGAAGACGTCACGTGGGGCACATGCTCATCTTCCTGCCTCTGGGTCATAAAGGCGGGATCCTTGGTTTCACAATGTGCAGAGATAAGGGAAGTCCTGTTGCTGCCCTGAGCATCCATCCTTTGCACACTGCGCAACCTCTCAGACCCTCTGTGAGGCTGAGCAGGAGTCCACGTGGCAGGCAAGGGATGAGAGACCGCCTCATTCCTTGCAAAGGGAGAACCACTAGGTGTCACCCCTCTGCTGTGTCTGTGAGCAGGTGTCTCCTGCAGACCGCGCAGTCTCCTAGACCTTCGGCACTGCTGAACAGAAGGGCTCATGGCAGACAAGGAATGGGAGACTACCTCATTCCTTGCAACCAGAGAGCCACAAGGTGTAACAGTATTCCTCTTCTGAGTGGCCAACTCTTCAGATGTCAGTCTACATCGGACAAATACGTTACCGGATGAGACATGCAAAAAGCTCCTGGTTTCCGATGTTTTACCATACTATAAACATACACATTCTCACTAAACATTGATAAGAGAACTATGCAGTACTGAGTAATACTATAAACATGTGCTTTCTCACTAAATATTAAAAAGCACTATAACTCCAGCTGTCTGGGAAAATTACAAGTTAATATAAACTAAACTGTTATAGTCTAATATATTAAGGGATTTCTTAAAGACAGACTGCAAATATTGATTTCAGATGGCCACTAACATGTTAGCACTATAAGTGCTGTCCCTGTGAACTGGCAGTGATCAGTAGAGTGTGATCGAGCTATACTCAACTGGCAAGACGTGCACTTCATGAAAAATTGGTGGCTAAGAAACATACCTTGTACATAGAAAGAAGGCCAAGCAACTCAACAAAAACATAGGAACTGGAGAATAGAAAAATGGGAGCAGGTGCTTTGGACTGATGAGTCAAAATGTAAAATATTTAGCTGTAAGATAAGAATTTGCCATAGGGCTTTCTTGCTGCATATAGCAAAAACCTGCTGACAGATTTCCCTTTAAGAAGAAATTATGCGTTGATGCTGTTTTAAAGGCAAAAGGTGGTCACATTGAATATTAACTTGATTTAGATTCCCTTTTGTTCATTCACGGTGCATTTTGTACAACCTACTAAACTATTAACTCTTCTATTTTGAAAGCAATTTTGCTTTGCAGCATTTTTTCCACCCTTGCTAAACACTTTATGCAAAGTATTGTGCATACTGCATTTCAGCAATTCTACCATCAATACTGCAATATAAAATATAAATACTAACCACTTATTACCAGCATATTAAGCAATGACAATACAACTGATACTGATCATTAATGAAAACTGATAAACTAAAGGGTGCTTTACACGTTTCGACATCGCTAGCAATTGCTAGCGATGTCGCGAGCGATAACACCCGCCCCCGTCGTTCTTGCGATATGTGGTGATCGCTGCCATAGTGGACATCATCGCTACGGCAGCGTCACACGCACATACCTTATTAGCGACGTCACTGTGACCACCGAACAATCCCTCCTTCAAGGGGGAGGTGCGTTCGGCGTCATAGCGACGTCACTGCGGCATCACTAAGCGGCCGCCCAATAGCAGAGGAGGGGCGGAGATGAGCGGCCAGAACATGCCGCCCCCCTTTCTCATTGCCGGTGGACGCAGGTAAGGAGATGTTCGTCGTTCCCGCGGTGTCACACATAGCGATGTTTGCTGCCGCAGGAACGCCGAACAACATCGTACCTGCAGCAGCAACGATATTTGGAAAAGGAGCGATGTGTCAACGAGCAACGATTTTTCACGTTTTTGCGCTCGTTGATCGTCGCTCCTTGATGTCACATGCTGCGATGTCGCTAATGGCGCCGGATGTGTGTCACTAATGATGTGACCCCGACGATATATCGTTAGTGATGTCGCAGCGTGTAAAGCACCCTTAAGGCTGATATTACCACCATGGTAGACATCAGTTTAAACTTGTGCTCTGTAGACCATATACACTGTATGTGTATAAAGTACAGATAGTGGCAACATTCTCGCTAATCATTCACTTTCTTTTTTTTTATTATTTTTCTTTTTGTTTTCCATTTGGCCCAGACTGCCATGAAAAATTTTCCCATTCACGTATCATTTCTGTAGATTGTAGGGCTGTGTGCGCACGTTGCATTTTTTCCTGCGTTTCCACAGCGTTTTGAGCTGCAGCGTTTCCATGCCAAATTGCATGCATTTTGATTTCCAGGCATAGTCTATGGAAATTAGGGATTTCTTGTGCGCACAATGCTTTTAAAAACGCAGCGTTTTAGGTAGAGTTGAGCGCGGTTCGTGGTTCGTGGTTCTCCAGTTCTAGGCTCGAGTGATTTTTGGGCTGTTCGAGATCGAACTAGAACTCGAGCTTTTTGCTAAAAGCTCGATAGTTCTAGATACGTTCGAGAACGGTTCTAGCAGCAAAAAGCAGGGCTTTTTACAGCTACAGTGAGCAGGAGCCATCGCTGGCAGCCTGCCACAAGCTGGTAACCAAGATAAACATCGGGTATCCAAGCAAAGCGCTTTGGTTAGTAACCCGATGTTTATCTTAGTTACGTGCAGGAAGCCCACACTTTCCCGCTCAGCTCGCTCCACCCCCTCCTGCCCGCGGCATGTACACATACATACACATACACAAACACACACACACACACACACATCCACCCCCCCTCCCCCCCCCCGCCCGCCCGCCCGCCCGCTCGCTCGCTCGCTCGCTCGGCTTACCTGCGGTGATGAAGTCCCGCCATCCCGACCTCAGCGCTGTCACTGTCCTCCATGGCCGCCGCTTGTCACATCACCTATCGCTTCCGACCCGAGACTGACACTGGCGGTGACGTCACGGACCTCTCGCGATACTTGATGTGAAGGCGCCGGTCATTGACCTCAGTGACAGGGGCTGTCAGTGTGCTGGAGATCAGCGCAGGTAATGTACCTCACTGACAGCAGCACTTGTCACCCCCCTGCAGTGACCTGGGCTGACCCATTGATGTTAGCTCAGGTCACTGCACTGCTCTCCCAGCCAATGGGGAACATCCTGCTCTTCATTGACTGGGACAGTGTGCATCGTCATGGCAACCCCTTGGATTACACCAGACCTGGATTTGTTTTTCAATCTAATAAATTGGTTAAAGAGGGAATGTTTTGGGGAGTGTTTTTTCAAATAAAAATGTGTTTGTCGTCTATTTTTTTTTTATTACTGACTGGGTTGGTGATGTCGGGTATCTGATAGACGCCTGACCTCACCAACCCCAGGGCTTGATGCCAGGTGACATTACACATCTGGTATTAACCCCAAATATTACCCCGTTTGCCACCGCACCAGGGCGCGGGATGAGCTGGGGCGAAGCACCAGGATTGGCGCATCTAATGGATGCGCCACTTCTGGGGCGGCTGCGGCCTGCTATTTTTAGGCTGGGGAGATTCCAATAACCATGGACCTCCCTAGTCTGAGAATATCAGGCCCCAGCTGTCTGCTTTACCTTGGCTGGTGATCCAATTTTGGGGGACCCCTACGTGTTTTTTTTTTTTAATTATTTATTTAATTTAAAATAACAGCGTGGGGTGCCCTCAGTTTTGGATTACCAGCCAAGGTGAGGTTGCCAGCTGTGGTCTGCAGGCTGCAGCCGTCTGCTTTACCCTAGCTGGCTACAAAACTAGGGGGAACCCTATGTCATTTTTTTTTTTCATTTTTTTGGCTAAATACAAAGCTAAGCACCCCTTAGTGCCACATGAAAGGTACCAAAGGGTGTTCCACTTTTTCTCCATTTTTTTCTCCACTTTCTCTCCACTTTTTCTCCACTTTTTCTCCATTTTTTTCTCCACTTATTCTCCACTTTTTCTCCTCTTATTCTCCACTTTTTCTCCACTTTTTCTCCACTTTTTCTCCTCTTATTCTCCACTTTTTCTCCACTTTTTCTCCACTTTTTCTCCATTTTTTTCTCCACTTTCTCCACTTTTTCTCCACTTTTTTCTCCACTTTTTCTCCTCTTATGCTCCACTTTTTCTCCACTTTTTCTCCACGTTTTCTCCACGTTTTCTCCACTTTTTTATCCACTTTTTCTCCTCTTATGCTCCACTTTTTCTCCACTTTTTCTCCACTTTTTCTCCTCTTAATCTCCACTTTTTCTCCACTTTTTCTCCACTTTTTCTCCACTTTTTCTCCACTTTTTCTCCACTTTTTTCTCCACTTTTTCTCCACTTTTTCTCCTCTTATGCTCCACTTTTTCTCCACTTTTTCTCCACTTTTTCTCCACTTTTTCTCCTCTTATGCTCCACTTTTTCTCCACTTTTTCTCCTCTTATGCTCCACTTTTTCTCCACTTTTTCTCCACTTTTTTCTCCACTTTTTCTCCTCTTATGCTCCACTTTTTCTCCACTTTTTCTCCACTTTTTCTCCACTTTTTCTCCTCTTATGCTCCACTTTTTCTCCACTTTTTCTCCACTTTTTCTCCACTTTTTCTCCTCTTATGCTCCACTTTTTCTCCACTTTTTCTCCTCTTATGCTCCACTTTTTCTCCACTTTTTCTCCACTTTTTTCTCCACTTTTTCTCCTCTTATGCTCCACTTTTTCTCCACTTTTTCTCCACTTTTTCTCCACTTTTTCTCCTCTTATGCTCCACTTTTTCTCCACTTTTTCTCCACTTTTTCTCCATTTTTTTCTCCACTTATTCTCCACTTTTTCTCCTCTTATTCTCCACTTTTTCTCCACTTTTTCTCCACTTTTTCTCCTCTTATTCTCCACTTTTTCTCCACTTTTTCTCCACTTTTTCTCCATTTTTTTCTCCACTTTCTCCACTTTTTCTCCACTTTTTTCTCCACTTTTTCTCCTCTTATGCTCCACTTTTTCTCCTCTTAATCTCCACTTTTTCTCCACTTTTTCTCCACTTTTTCTCCACTTTTTTCTCCACTTTTTCTCCTCTTATGCTCCACTTTTTCTCCACTTTTTCTCCACTTTTTCTCCACTTTTTCTCCACTTTTTCTCCTCTTAATCTCCACTTTTTCTCCTCTTATGCTCCACTTTTTCTCCACTTTTTCTCCACTTTTTCTCCACTTTTTCTCCTCTTATGCTCCACTTTTTCTCCACTTTTTCTCCTCTTAATCTCCACTTTTTCTCCTCTTATGCTCCACTTTTTCTCCACTTTTTCTCCACTTTTTCTCCTCTTATGCTCCACTTTTTCTCCACTTTTTCTCCACTTTTTCTCCTCTTATGCTCCACTTTTTCTCCACTTTTTCTCCACTTTTTTCTCCACTTTTTCTCCTCTTAATCTCCACTTTTTCTCCACTTTTTCTCCACTTTTTCTCCACTTTTTCTCCACTTTTTTCTCCACTTTTTCTCCACTTTTTCTCCTCTTATGTTCCACTTATTCTCCACTTTTTCTCCACTTTTTCTCCACTTATTCTCCACTTATTCTCCACTTTTTCTCCATTTTTTTCTCCATTTTTTCTACACTTTTTCTCCACTTTTTCTCCATTCTTTTTCTATGGTCGGTCTACCCATTAGCTCTGCCATGCACACTGTAGCTCTACACCTACTGCACATGTTACTTTATGATTGACATCTCTTTCGTACCAGAGCTGTCTAAGTCTACTCTGACCCCATATTTGTCATTACTATATTGTCCTTGTACTGTATTATGACATTTGTATCATGTGTTTCATTTCTTGCTGTGTTGCAATTTTTTTGCTGCATCCCAATTGTACCTCTACATTGTTCGAGTTTATGTTATTGTTCTCTCACTCTTATGTGATACTGATTATTGTCATTTTTCATGATTACATGCAGATAAGTCCAATCTGACGAAGGCTCAGGCCGAAACGTCATTTGTAACTTGTTTTGGACAAAAACATATATGCTTATGAAAAAAAAAATTTCTTAATACGGACCAATAAAGAGTGATTTTGCATTACTATCCGTTGTGACTTACTGACTTAGTCTGAGAGATATAGAGTGCCGAGGTTACTCACTAATTTTATCTATTATTACCTCTGAGCACCTATATACCAGTGAGCAGAGCTTCCTCTACAGTAGTTCTCCTGATTAGGCATGCCCTTACCTCATGAGCAGGGCATTGCAGCTTTGGTAGCAACCATTACGACATGGACTCTGCTGCTGTGGACCTGGGGAGAGTGAGTGCAGATTCATTGCACCCACACTCCTCACATGAAGGGTCCGCACTCCTAGAAAATGGGGGATACGTTCCCTGAGTGTCTCCCCCCCATATTCTAGACGGTCCAGAGTCGTCGTGGGACCCCTTTATTTTTTTTCTTACAATAAATTGGTGAAAGAGGAAATGTTTTGGGGACTGTTTTTTCAAATAAATTTCTTTTGTCGATTTTTTGTTTTTGTTAGTACTGACAGTTTATGATGTTGGGTATCTAATAGACGCCATGACATCACAAACTGCTGGGCTTGATCTCAGGTGACTTTACAGCTAGTATCAACCCGATTTATTACCCCGTTTGCCACTGCACCAGGGCACGGGATGAGCTGGGGTGAAGCGCCAGGATTGGCGCATCTAGTGGATGCGCCACGTCTGGGGTGCCTGCGGCCTGCTATTTTTAGGCTGTGAAGGCCCAATAACTATGGACCTTCCCACCCTGAGAATACCAGACCACAGCTGTCCGCTTTACCTTGGCTGGTGATCCAATTTGGGGGGTCCCCTACTTTTATTGTGTAATTATTAATATTTATAAAATAATTATAAAAAAGAGCCTGAGGGGACCTCCACATTGGATCCCCAACCACGGTAAAGCTGCCAGCTGTGGTTTTCAGGCTACAGCCGTCTGCTTTACCCTAGCTGGCTATCAAAAATGGGGGGACCCAACGTAATTTTTTTTTTTTAACTATTTTTTAAATAGAAAAAATTAATGGGCTTCCCTGTATTTTGATTGCCAACCAAGGTAACGGCAGGCAGATGGGGGTGGCAACCCATAGCTGTCTGCTTTATCTGCGCTGAGAATCAAAAATACCGCGGAGCGCTACGTCATTTTTTTAAAGATTTATTTTTACAGCACTGTGATGTCCAGCAATCAAAATACAGGGAAGCCCATTTTATTTTTAGTTATTTAAATAAATAATTAAAAAAAATATATGTTAGCTCCCACTGCATTTTTTGTATTGCTAGCTAAGGGTAATCCAAGCAGCTACTGGCTGCTAACCCCCACTGCTTGGTGTTACCTTCACTGGCAATGGAAAATCCAGGGAAGCATTTTTTTTTTTTTTTGCCAAAAAGCTACAAAAAAAGGACGTGAGCTTCGCCATATTTTTGTATGCTAGCCAGGTATAGCAGGCAGGTGCTGGAAGAGTTGGATACAGCGCCAGAAGATGGCGCTTCTATGAAAATGCCATTTTCTGAGGTGGCTGCAGACTGCAATTCGCAGCAGTGGGGCCCAGAAAGCTCAGGCCAACCGGTGGTGCGGATTCCAATCCCAGCTGCCTAGTTGTACCTGGCTGGACACAAAAATGGGGCAAAGCCTACGTCATTTGTTTTCTAATTATTTCATGAAATTCATGAAATAATAAAAAAAGGGCTTCCCTTTATTTTTGGTTCCCAGCCGGGTACAAATAGGCAACTGGGGGTTGGGGGCAGCCGTACCTGCCTGCTGTACCTGGCTAGCATACAAAAATATGGCGAAGCCACATAATTTTTTCAGGGGCCAAAAAACTTCTGCATACAGTCCTGGATGGAGTATGCTGAGCCTTGTAGTTCTGCAGCTGCTGTCTGTCTGTATGGAGAAGAGCAGACAGCAGCTGCAGAACTACAAGGCTCAGCATACTCCATCCAGGACTGTATGCAGAAGTTTTTTGCCCACCAAAAAAATGACGTGGGCTTCGCCATATTTTTGTATGCTAGCCAGGTACAGCTGGCAGCCACGGGCTGCCTCCAACCCCCAGTTGCCTATTTGTACCCGGCTGGGAACCAAAAATATAGGGAAGCCCGTTTTTTTTAATTATTTCACTTATTTCATGAAATAATTAAAAAACAAATGACGTGGGCTTCGCCCTATTTTTGTGTCCAGCCGGGTACAACTAGGCAGCTGGGGATTGGAATCCGCAGCACAGGTTAGCCCGAGGTTTGTGGGCGCCTCTGCTGCGGATTTCAGTCCGCAGCCGTCCCAGAAAATGGCGCTCTCATAGAAGCGCCATCATCTGGCGCTGTATCCAACTCTTCCAACAGCCCTGGAGCCGGGTGGCTTGTTGGGTAATCATGAGTTAATACTGGCTTTGTTTTACCAGCCAGTATTAAGCCAGAGATTCTTAATGTCAGGCACGTTTGACCCAGCCATTAAGAATCTCCAATAAAGGGTTAAAAAAAGACACCACACAGAGAAAAAATACTTTAATAGAAATAAATACACAGACACATTAGAGACTCCATCTTTATTACCCCTGTCAGCCCTCCACGATCCTGCTCTTCTGTCTTCTTTCTTTCTAGTGTAGTAGTAGTGACGATTGTAGTGAGGGGCATCACTTGGGGCTGGGGAACCTCCATCCTAACTACAATGCTCACTACAATCGGGAAGCAGCGTGCAGCCTTCACTCCGTGAGTGATCACTGCTGGCTGCTAGCGGTAACGCTGACAGACGCGTTACCATAGCAACGGTGCTCCCGGAGCTGCGGTTAGCGGTGACGTCACCGCTAACTGCATTGCTATGGCAACGGTGATCTCCGTTAATGACCGGCTGTGTCAGCCGGTCCCTAACGGAACGGGGAGTCGACCGTGTGCTAGAGCATGTCGCCGGTACACGGCGATACACATATGTGCACCGTGTACCGGAGAGATGCACTCGCAGGTCCTACATGACGTGTCATAGTCATGTGACCAGTCTGTAGCCAATGAGATAATAGCCACGTGACTGGTCACATGGTTATTTTGACGTCACGATAGGTCCTGCTTCTCTGCTGGCAGTGCAGGTCACCGGGAGGATTCAGCGATCATCGGATGGAATAGCGGCAGGAGACAGAGTGCAGAAGGGATCGCGAGGACCGGTAAGTGTTATGGCAATGTTTATTAACTGTTTGTGTACATTTATAATGCATTTTTATGTGTTTGTGATTGCCTCCCATTATAGCCTATACGTTCGAGTTCGGTTCGTCGAACGTTCGACGAACCGAACTCGAACAGGACCCCCGTTCGGCGAACCGGCCTCGAGCCGAACCGGGACCGGTTCGCTCATCTCTAGTTTTAGGTGCGTAAAATTTGTCAAAATCTCTGCGTTTGAAGAAGCAACATGCCAATTGTTTTTGCCATTTTGGCAGCATTCTGCATTCACTGAAATCAATGAGTTGTAGAAAAACACTGCCAAAATGTGAAGCAGTGGGTTTGCATTACATTATTGTTGCGAGCCGCATGTTTTTTTAATATAACAAAGGCAGGTCTTTTGTCTTTCTCTCTTTGTCGGTCGGTATGTCGGTCGGTCTCACTCTCTCTCTGTCTCTATCTCTCTCTGTCCATGTTGGTCTCTCCATCCCACCCCCTCTCTCATACTCACCGATCCACAATCACCGGCGCGGTACTGCACGGCATTCACACTGTGGCGGCTTCTCTTTTGAAAATGCCGGCTGCTCATTAATCCATCACGTATTCCCTGCTTCCCCCGCCCACCGGCGCCTATGATTGGTTGCACTCAGACACCCCCACGCTGAGTAACAGCTGTTTCACTGCAACCAATCATAGCCGCCGGTAGGCGTGTCTATATCGAGCAGTAAAAAAAAAAAAAATTATTGAAAAAAAAATGACGTGTGGTCCCCCAATTTGGATACCAGCCAGGGTAAAGCCACACGGCTGAAGGCTGGTATTCTCAGGATGGGGAGCTCCACATTATGGGGAGCCCCCCCAGCCTAACAATATCAGCCAGCAGCCACCTGGGATTGCCGCATCCATTAGATTCGACAGTCCCGGGACTTTACCCAGCTCATCCTGATTTGCCCTGGTGCAGTGGCAAACGGGGTAATAAGGAGTTAATGGCAACAGCCCATAGCTGTCACTAATTCCTAGGTTAATAATGGCAGGCATCTCACCGAGATACCTTCCATGATTAACCTGTAAGTTAAAGAAAAAAACACACACATCCAACAAATCCTTTATTTAGAATGAAAGACAAAAAAACACCGTTTCACCACTTTATTAACCCCTCAAAAACAACTCCAGGTCTGACGTAATCCACGCAAGGTCCCACGACGCTTTCAGCTCTGCTACATCGGAAGCTGACAGGAGCGGTAGTAGAACACCGCTGCTCCTGTGAGCTCCATGCAGCAACTGAAATGAGTCGCGTGATCAGCTGTGCTGTCACTGAGGTTACTCGCGGCCACCGCTCTCAGGTGGAGGACTGCAGCTGTGGCCGCGAGTAACCTGAGTGAAAGCACAGCTGATCGCGCGGCTCACTGCAGTCACTCAAGGGATTTGCGATTACAGGTGAGTCCTTCACGTGTGACTGCAAACAAACCGCGGCACACACACAGAGCCGGGCGATCACAATGAAGTCGGGTGAAGTTCATCCGAATTCATTCTGATCGCGCAGCACTGTTTCGCAGCCAGCCATGCTCTTTTTGACAGTGTGGTCCCACTTGGCTCTGCTACAAGTCTTTGGGATGCTGCAGAGCAGAGTGGGACCGCACTGTCAAAAAAGTGCGTTCTGGATGCTTTTACCACTCTGTCTATGGCAGAGAAAGCATTCAGAATGCATGAATTCTCCAGGAATGTGCGCATGTTGCATTCTGCCGAATGCGTCTCAGAACGCAGCTTTTTTGGCTGCGTTCTGAGACACACAGGCAGTGACTTACATGCTGCGGAATAGCATGCAATGTGCACACACAGCCTAACACATATACTCTCATGCAGTGTTCTGCTCTATACTCACCAGGTGTCATGGAGACTTCTGACACTGTTCACACTGCAGAGTCTGACATGCCACCTGGTGCTTTTGAGTTGCTCAGTCAAAGCCAGGCATCGATTAGTTTTATGTTCACTGGTGATCAGTTTAGCAGGAGTTACTCCCTTCCGGCCTGTGAATTGCTGCTAGGGTCACAGATTACTGAAGACCTATCACAGCCATGTTCGCCCTTTAAAGATGTTGGAACCTGTTCCTCCATGCCAATTATAACTCTAGTGATACCACTAATTGTACATTGTGATTAAGCTATTGGTGAACTTCTAAGTGCTATTTGTTGTGCTGTTGAAATAGCCTCATTGTTTGTTTATTTCCTCCGTGTACTTTATTTCTCCCTGAGCATGTATTTTCTTTACTCCTGTCTATGCTTGTAGTGAGTTTGTGCTTTGATTTTCACGCTGTTTATTTTTGTGGGATTCATCACTCCTGTCCCGGCCCTTGCTGGGGATTTTAGACCAGGACTTATCAAAAGTCAGGGCAATGCTGGCATTTCAGACCTCTTCACCATCTGAAGTACCTCTGGAATAAGAGACAGCCTAGGGTTCCTTGTCTGAGGGCCAGTCTAGGCACCCCCCTTCAAGTTAAAGTGTCCCACCCCATGATACAGACATCTTTGTATTAGCGATTTTCCAGCACCATCTTTACATTTTTCCACCACTACCTAAACTACTTACTACTGTATCCACTGACCTAGTACCTTTTTTGTGAACTTCATAGTACCAGTAATATAGTGATAATGTCCACATCGCTTTATCCTTATTCATTGTCACCACTTATACATTGCAATAAGGAAAGGGTAAGGATGCTGCCCACCGCTTATCTAGATTCCCTACTACCAAAAAGAGCCTAATATCTGCCATACCCACCATCACATCACAGTAAGTACAGTAGTAGTAGTTTAATGGAAAGTTGTGACCTCAGAAAACACTATTTACGTGCATATATAGAATAAAGCTGCAGGTGTATGCTGTTCCAATGTTGCCAAGAGTACATGAAGCAGCTAATTGCTTGCTCTGATGTAATCACACCCCAGCACTTTGATTAACAGCTCACTCTGCTCAGATGTGCTGTAAAGGAGGCTGTCTTTCAAAGTTTTTGCGTGTGCTTTCCGCAGTTGCTCACAGTATAGTGAACGATACTGTGAGGGTTAACTGTAGCAACTCAATTAATGCCTAAATGAATGAAATCTGCAGGTTCCTATGAGGAAATTAGTTCACTTTCTCTCAGTAGTCGCACTTTCTATAAGGTATAAGGGTATGTGCGCACGTTGCTTTTTACCTGCTTTTTACCTGCTTTTTTGCTGCTTTTTCTTCTGCGCTGTTTAATGCCAAAATGGATGTGTTCTTCTATTCAAGCAAAGTCTATGGGAATTTGGGTTTCTTGTTCACACTATGTTGTTCAAAATGCTGCCTTTTTGAGGCAGAACTTTGGTCAAAAACTCAGCTTTGCAGTGCAAAACCCAAATGGCAAAAACAATTGACATGTTGCTTCTTTGAAAAGCTGAGTTTTTGACCAAAGTTCTGCCTCAAAAAGGCAGCATTTTGAACACCATAGTGTGAACAAGAAACCCAAATTCCCATAGACTTTGCTTGAATAGAAGAACAGATCCATTTTGGCATTAAACAGCGCAGAAGAAAAAGCAGCAAAAAAGCAGGTAAAAAGCAGGTAAAAAGCAACGTGCGCACATACCCTAAAGGCAGCATTGGAATGCTATTTACCCTATATTTGCTTGTACTGTTTTGCAATGTGAAAAGTTACCTGTAACGCCATCACATAGTGCAGATTGATTGCTACACTGCTCGCTTGTTAGACAGAGTCTGAGTGAGCACTCACTTAGCTGTGGTAAAGGGAATACCTATACCAGTACTCAGATTGATAAGCAAACTGCACAGCAATAACTCTGCTTCCAAGCAAGCACAATACTTTGGCTACTGACTCACACTCAGTACAATCAGTAGTATAATTTAATTTAGTGCAAGTAAAGGACACAGACTGATTGCTAGGCTACTTTCTTGTCAGTCTGATGTTGGCACAATGCTCACTCAGCCCTAGTAAATAGAATCCCTCTACCAGCCCAGCAGTGCTCAGATTACCAAGCAAGCAGACCAGCATTTTGTATGTATTCTGCAATGGCACAAAACTGGTACTACTACTGACTACTGTACTGACTGTGAGCGCTGGTGAGCAGAGCAGATATCAGTCTCTCTCTTGTAGTAGGAAATCAGAATAAGTGGTGGGCAGCATCTGTACTAAGTCAATGCTGCCTAGTGCAAGGTATATATAACTCCAATGAATATATAACTACAAGGGGACATGAAGGAGACCTTTATTATTATGTAGAGGCATGGATGGAGCATTACAGTTTAGGGGCATAGAGTGAGCACTGTCATTCTGTGGTGCTTATTGGCTTTATGGCCCACTGACAGTCTAGGGCTGTACATATATAAAGGCTACTGTCCCAGCTGTGTGAGGTATCTTGTCTGTATAACAAAATAAGAGAGACCCCATTTGGATTTTTTAAAATTATTTAAAAAAATTTGATACTAAACCAAGATAAAGCCGACAGCTGGGGGCTGGTATTCTCAGCCTGGGGAGGCCTATTTTTATTGGGTCTCCCTAACCTAAAAATAGCAGCCACCAGCCACTCTGGATTTGTCGCATCCATTAGATGTGACAATTCTGACACTTTACCCAGCTCATCCCGATTGCCCTGGTTTGGTGGGTATCACGGTAATATAAGGGGTTAATTACTGCTGTAATTACTGCTGTGATTTGTCAAAACACAGATGCCACTAAGCCCTTGATTAGTAATGGGGAGGGGTCTATGTTGCCCTTCTGGTCTGTCCTGCCTTACTTTGTTGTCTACCATCCATAATAGGCCTGTTATCCGGGTTCATATTGTTCCACTTGCCTTCTAGCCTGCTATATCAATTCCCTAGGTCTGTGTGTCCACCCTGATCTGTGGCTTCATGAATCTCCCTCACCAGGTGAGTGCTAATAGAAAAGGTGTCCATGACAGAAAAAAAATAAGACGGCTAAAATTGTAGGAGCCACTAACAGCATCACTACTGTCAGCACTGCCATAAGCTTTCTACTCACAATAAGTTCAACCAAACACAGATCACAATTATCATTCTTTTCCATTGGCATCCATATTATTTGGGAAAGCATTTTGGAATATATGACATCACTACATCACTGCAGGATGGTGTCATTTCTGACACCAACATTGCTAGTTTGTGCTCAACATCCTCCAAAGCCATAACAATTAATTTTGGTGAAACCTCCACAGTTGGGTGCTTCATCTGGTTCCACATCCAAGTGACAATTATGTACCCTCTTTTATTCACATCTTTTTCAAGAGACATCACCTCCCAGTAACAACAGGGCACAGTGTTGCATCTACTTTCCATGCTCGGTATTTTTGTTCTCTTAAGGCAACTGCTACAAATTAATTGTAAGCATGAGCAACAAAAGACATACAGCATAGTTTCTGCTGTACAATTAGGAATAGATCTCATGCTGGATCAGTCACCGTCAATTATGACTGGTCATTGTAAACGGCTGCCAATGCCTGGAACATTGTGCAATAGCCGCCTAAGGTCTTGGCAAACTAACTCTCGCTCCTGACCTGGCACACATTTTAAATTTAATTGTGCAAAATTTCTTAAAGAAATATACCTTGAGCATGGTGTCCATGACTAGGAAAATGTCTATACATTTATTTTTATCCGTTCTTACATGAAGAAGCATGCCCTCCATTCTCTTGAAAAAAAGAACAAACTGCATGCTACCTGATATGTGATTTCACAACACGCTAAAATGTAAAGTTGCCATGCACGCGACTAGTAGGTTTATCTAGTACCTGGTAAACCCACAGAAGATGTTACAACACACAAAGGACACAAGGGTCACAATACAATGGAGGTCCCTGTCGCTTGGAAAAGGGGTGAGGGGACACCTCCTGAACTGACCCCAAGCTGACACCTGACCTCCCTAGTATCCTTATACAGGTTCTTATAACCTGTCGCGAGAAGGATACCTAACTCCCTCAGCTAACTCTCCACTCATCCTGCCTAGTGAGTAGGCTAACAAGTTCACTAGACTCACCACTACAATACTGAAACACGATGGTAGGAATACAAATGGAAGCAATAGATATTCAAGGAAGACACTCCAGGTGGCTTCAGTGCAGCAAACACCACTGCTGCACACAAAATGACAGACTTCTTCCAGAGGAGGCTCCTTCCAAAGTGGACCACATAGAAATGAGGATTTAGTTTCTATCACAGGCATCATATGAACAGATCACATGCCATAAATAGGGAAAGGGAGTGATCTGAAAG
Source organism: Anomaloglossus baeobatrachus (assembly GCF_048569485.1). NCBI lineage: Eukaryota > Metazoa > Chordata > Amphibia > Anura > Aromobatidae > Anomaloglossus > Anomaloglossus baeobatrachus. The sequence goes on from NC_134353.1 coordinate 722,324,597, forward strand.
ACCCACACCTTAGATTGACAGCTAAAGCCCGCAGCAAGGCAGGAAAGGGTACTTAACCCTTACATCACCACAATGAAGGAGTTGTTCTTAAATAACAGCAGTGGACCTGCCAGCAGCAAGGAGCTGTGGCCTTCTGACACTAGATTCACCCGGTGTCTCGCCCGAGCAAGATACACTCATGACATTTGTATATAGTGGAGTGTTTGTATGTGCTATCAACAGATTATATTAGAAAGGTCATGTTTTGCAGAGTCTCATGGATTGAAGTGCATTTATGGATTCCTTCATTCCATCTGCAATAGTAGAGAAAAATAATACAAGAGCATTTAAATATGCAAAAAAACCTGCAGCCAATTCCAAATCAAGCTACGTTTCAGGGGATCACCCCTTTTCTCAAGCACGTGAATTTGGAGCTCTTCACAGGGACAGGTGCTCACATAATAATAATTTTATTCATTTATATAGTGCTATTAATTCCACAGCGCTTTACACACATTGGCAACACTGTCCCCATTGGGGCTCACAATCTAGAGTCCCTATCTGTATGTCTTTGGAGTGTGGGAGGAAACCGGAAAACCCGGGGGAAACCCACACAAACATGGGGAGAACATACAAACACCTTGCAGATGGTGTCCTTGGTGGGATTTGAACCCAGGACCCCAGCCCTGCAAGACTGCAGTGCTAACCACTGAGCCACCAAGCTGCCCACATATAATTAAGAGAATTAACATACCATCACCTATATACAAGTATTCTTAATGATAGAAAACCTACCACATCACATATCGTATAAAATTGCAAATAGATTATATACATTTAACAAATCAATACATATATCTTAGTTTTATAAATTTGTCATTCATGTAATCTATGTCTATCCATAGCAAATATCTAAAAGATAAATATTATAATATTTTTAACAAAAATACATTCCATGAAAGTTGTTAATTTAATTCCGTAGGTATTAGTGAATTCGTAGTAAAAATCCAAGAGGCTTCTCTCTGAAGGAATTATTTTTTAATAAAGTATGACTTGTCCCCTGTAACTTCTTTAAAAATTAACCATCCAAGGTCTGACACAAAGTGTGTTTTTTCCAAGAAGTGTTTTGCAACACCTGCCTAACCTTTTTTGTATTTTTTATTAACTGTTTCTTTGTCTTTTTGTTTGTGGTCATGCAAAGAATGTTTATTTATTTTACTCTGCATTACCTTGTATTGCCAATTCAATATTCAGTTAGTCTGATTTTAATGGTATGATTGGTCTTTCCAATATAAACCATTCCACAAGATCATTTTAACATATAAATTACATTCTACTCATTACAAGTGTATTGTCCGTCAACTTTTATTTTGTGATTACAGGACTTTTAATTATAGAAGAACATGTTAGTCAGAAAAAATGAAGACACGTTATTTGCATGACCGCAAATGAAAAGATAAAGAAACAGTTAATAAAAAGTACAAAAAGGTGAGACAGGTTTTGTAAAACAATACTTTGAAAAAACATGTTGTGAATTGGCAGTGGCATCAAGCCATGGTGCTAGAAATGGGTGGCCGTCTATCAGACACCCCCATTACTAACTCAGTAGATGTTAATAGAAAAAAACACACAAAAAATATAATAAAAACCACCCCTGACTATAACCCTCATTCACTAATTTATTAGTAATTTAAAAAAAAAGCATTGAAGTTGTGCCATAATGCATATGGTGGTCTCATGACATTCCACAAAAGGGAACCTCAAAGACGTAAAAAGAGAACCTGTTCTGTGAGTCCCACCGCCGGACGTGAACTGCAGTGACCTCATGATGTCACCGCTAGAGATGAGCAAACCAGAGGTTCGGTTTTCGAACTGGACACCAAATTTAAAAATCAAAGTTTGAATTTGGGGTTCAGATGCTGGAGGCTGTGTGCGCATGCTGCGGATTTGCCGCAGATTTGCTGAAGAAAATGTGTCTAACATTGTTGCAGTCAATTCCCCAGCAAAACCTATGGGTTTTAAAAAAATGCTGTGCTGTGCGTTTTATTATATCTGCGTATTTACCCACGGATTTTCCGCTGCGGAATAAATGAGCATGTCACTTCTTTTCTGCAGGTACCTGCGGTTTTGGCCAAAGATAATGGTAAAAATCCGCAGGGACCAAGCTGCGGAAAATCCATGGTAAATCTGTAAACCGCTGTAAAACCGCATGCAGATATCGTTGCGGTTTTGGTGCGTTTTTTTACCGGCGGTGTGGGATTCTTTCAGAGTGTCAGGATTTTTCTTAAGAAATAGTCACTTTCTAGTGCGCACATGGTCTTACATGTGAACAAAACTGTGCTCAGGTATTCTTGGTGCTCATCCCTGTGCAAGCCAATTGCAGTGTTTGAATAGCTCACACTGGGGGTAAGAACAGCATGATCACATATAGTGTGCAACAAGAAAAAAAAGTTGAAAAAGCCCACCCATCCACCCTCCCCTGGAAGTGATCTGCTTATGGCTGGCTGTATGTGGGCGGAGACTCAAACTGCCAATCAGTGACTTAATCCGGGGTTCGGGTCAAGATCAAGCCTGTGGAGCTAGGCTCGTTTGCTGCCAGCGAACTGAGCCCCAATAGAACCGCTCATCTTTAGTCACAGAATGTCACTGCCCATGGATCTTGCACTACTTTCTGTGTGATTCGGTGGCAGTGAACTGTGTTTACCTCATGATGTCCCCACACATCATTGCCACAGGGGCTTTTCACGCTACTGTGTGACACGGCTGTGTGACACAAACTGTGCTGATGAGGTCAGCACAGTTCACTGCCGCTGGCAGTTCCCACACAGGACAGCATGAGAGCCAGCAGTGGCTCCTTTTTCCTGAATGCTCTTCATAGGCTGGGACATTGAGTCAGGAAATGTTGTAGGACCTCAATGTGGATTGCAGCAGAACTTCTTTTTTATATTAAATTGGTGAAGGAGGGACTGTATCATGTCTTTATGTCTTTTATTCTCTCTTTTTATGTCTTTAATGTTGTGAAACGTTGTGGAACTTCCATGTGGATTACAGCAGAACTTCAAGGCTTTTTAATTTTTTTTTTTAATAAATTGGTGAAATGAGACTTTGAGTTTAGGAGGTTGTTTCTTAAATGAAATATTTTTAGGTTCAATCTATTTTTAATGAAAATATAAAAAACATAACAATTATCATTTGCATATCAGAAGATCCATATATAACACAAAGGTCAAGCTGACCAATCATCAATAATACAAAAAGAGAAACAACCCTCCATAAGCCTGCAAAACGAATGCAAAAATATTCATAGCAGTAGATGGGTTGCTCAGAAGCAAAGACAGGATTCCTAAAGACCGTAGGTATGCAAATATTGAACTAAGTAGGCTAAATGCCCTTATAGAATCCCAGAATCTAATTTCAACATAACAAGTAAATGGAATTTCCTTGAAATCTCAGAGAACTGGAGAAGGTTAGAAATAGATGTGTAAAAAGAAGAGACTAGGAAAGGGAGGGACGAGACAAGAAAAGTAGACACCAGGGTGGGCAATCAAGGAAGATCTTAAGGCAATTCTCCACTGTTTTGCCGGCTAGGAACCAAAAATATAGGGAAGCCCATTTTTTTTAATTATTACACGAATTTCATGAAATAATTAAAAAACAAATGACGTGGGCTTCGCCATATTTTTGTATGCTAGCCAGGTACAGCAGGCAAGTATGGCTGTCCCCAACCCCCATCTGCCTATTTTTACCCGGCTGGGAACAAAAAAAATAGGGAAGCCTTTTTTTTTTAATTATTTCATACATTTCATGAAATAATTTAAAAAAAAAAATCGACATGAGCTTCGCCTCATTTTTGTGTCCAGCCAGGTACAACTAGGCAGCTGGGGAAAAGAATCCGCAGCACAGGTTGGCCTGAGCTTTCTGGGCCCCTCTGCTTCGAATTGCAGTCTGCAGCCACCCCAGAAAATGTCGCTTTCATAGAAGCGCCATCATCTGGCGCTGTATCCAACTCTTCCAGCTGCCCTGATGACAGTGGCTCGCTGGGTAATAATGGGTTAATACTAGCTTTTCCTTCAACCAATGAAGCTCTGCTACATCAGACAGCACTGCATGGGAGAAAGACGCTCACTGAGTGAATAGACTGCACGGAGCAGCAGCGTTCTTCCTCCCATGCTACGCTGTCTGATGTAGCAGTGCTGCATGGGTTGAAGGAGAATCAAACCCTGCAGCTCAGCTACACCAGACAGCGCTGCATGGGAGGAAGACGCTGCTGCCTGTGAGTGATCAGAAGCTGCGTGCTGTAAGCGGTGACATCACCGCTGATAGGCGGGTTGCTATAGCAACAGTGATCTCCGTTATTCACCGGCTGTGACAGCCGGTGAATAATGGAAGGGGGAAGCAGAATGGGGAGCCGACCATGTGCCAGAGCATCTCGCCGGTACACGGGGATGCACAAATGACCACTGCGTACCAAAGAGATGCACTGACAGGACCTAGCAATGACGTCTAGCTATGTGACCAGTTTGTAGCCAATGAGATAATAGACACGTGACTGGTCACATGCTTTTTTGACGTCACTGAAGGTCCTATCATCAGTGCTGGTTACCGGGAGGATGCAGCGATTAATGGAAGGAAAAGCGGCGGGAGACAGAGTGCAGGACGCGTCGCAGGGACAGGTAAGTGTTATGGCAATGTTTATTAACTGTATGTGTACATTTATAATGTGTTTTTATGTGTTTGTGTTTGCCTGCCATTGGTTTCATTGGGGCTCAAGAGTTTTGTCGAACCGTTCGCTGAACCAAACTCGAACGGGGCCTCCGTTCGATGAACCAAACCGAAATCGAGCCTCCAGAGGCTCGCTCATTTCTACTGGATACACTTGCACCTGTGAGTATTGATTATTTTATCTGTGTTCCTATGCAAGAGTATAAAAAAAGCAACAATAAGAGGATAATGTCCTCCAAAAATCAAGTATTACTCACAGCAAGTTGGGCTGCAGTGTGTACATCGCCCTGGCCAAAAACTGATGCTCTAGCAGGATACAGCTAAACCCCCACTAAGTGGAGACATCACAGGTGCAGGAGAAGCACATCACACACACACCTTCATGGAATGGAGGGGAGGTGACTGCTAGATGATAAAACTGCACACAAGTGGCTTGCATAGAGCGCTGTTCACATGCAGATGACACAGTCACAAACCCGCAGCCTATTAGGTAACGCCCTTCTATTAGATCAGGCGGGCTGCCAAGCCGTACTCCACTGTATATCATGCACGGACAGACACTCTACAATGCAAGGCCCAACAGAAAGGGGCCTGGCTGTATCCTGTACAAACAAAAAAATATGAGGTTTTTGTTGGTATTTATGGCCATAAAACGTAAGCCTACACCCTCGTCAAGGGACCTCATGTCTGTAGGTCCCTACACTAAATATAAAAAAAGCAACAATAAGAGGATAATGTCCTCCAAAAATCAAGTATTACTCACAGCAAGTTGGGCTGCAGTGTGTACATCGCCCTGGCCAAAAACTGATGCTCTAGCAGGATACAGCTAAACCCCCACTAAGTGGAGACATCACAGGTGCAGGAGAAGCACATCACACACACACCTTCATGGAATGGAGGGGAGGTGACTGCTAGATGATAAAACTGCACACAAGTGGCTTGCATAGAGCGCTGTTCACATGCAGATGACACAGTCACAAACCCGCAGCCTATTAGGTAACGCCCTTCTATTAGATCAGGCGGGCTGCCAAGCCGTACTCCACTGTATATCATGCAAGGACAGACACTCTACAATGCAAGGCCCAACAGAAAGGGGCCTGGCTGTATCCTGTACAAACAAAAAAATATGAGGTTTTTGTTGGTATTTATGGCCATAAAACGTAAGCCTACACCCTCGTCAAGGGACCTCATGTCTGTAGGTCCCTACACTAAATATAAAAAAAGCAACAATAAGAGGATAATGTCCTCCAAAAATCAAGTATTACTCACAGCAAGTTGGGCTGCAGTGTGTACATCGCCCTGGCCAAAAACTGATGCTCTAGCAGGATACAGCTAAACCCCCACTAAGTGGAGACATCACAGGTGCAGGAGAAGCACATCACACACACACCTTCATGGAATGGAGGGGAGGTGACTGCTAGATGATAAAACTGCACACAAGTGGCTTGCATAGAGCGCTGTTCACATGCAGATGACACAGTCACAAACCCGCAGCCTATTAGGTAACGCCCTTCTATTAGATCAGGCGGGCTGCCAAGCCGTACTCCACTGTATATCATGCACGGACAGACACTCTACAATGCAAGGCCCAACAGAAAGGGGCCTGGCTGTATCCTGTACAAACAAAAAAATATGAGGTTTTTGTTGGTATTTATGGCCATAAAACGTAAGCCTACACCCTCGTCAAGGGACCTCATGTCTGTAGGTCCCTACACTAAATATAAAAAAAGCAACAATAAGAGGATAATGTCCTCCAAAAATCAAGTATTACTCACAGCAAGTTGGGCTGCAGTGTGTACATCGCCCTGGCCAAAAACTGATGCTCTAGCAGGATACAGCTAAACCCCCACTAAGTGGAGACATCACAGGTGCAGGAGAAGCACATCACACACACACCTTCATGGAATGGAGGGGAGGTGACTGCTAGATGATAAAACTGCACACAAGTGGCTTGCATAGAGCGCTGTTCACATGCAGATGACACAGTCACAAACCCGCAGCCTATTAGGTAACGCCCTTCTATTAGATCAGGCGGGCTGCCAAGCCGTACTCCACTGTATATCATGCACGGACAGACACTCTACAATGCAAGGCCCAACAGAAAGGGGCCTGGCTGTATCCTGTACAAACAAAAAAATATATGAGGTTTTTGTTGGTATTTATGGCCATAAAACGTAAGCCTACACCCTCGTCAAGGGACCTCATGTCTGTAGGTCCCTACACTAAATATAAAAAAAGCAACAATAAGAGGATAATGTCCTCCAAAAATCAAGTATTACTCACAGCAAGTTGGGCTGCAGTGTGTACATCGCCCTGGCCAAAAACTGATGCTCTAGCAGGATACAGCTAAACCCCCACTAAGTGGAGACATCACAGGTGCAGGAGAAGCACATCACACACACACCTTCATGGAATGGAGGGGAGGTGACTGCTAGATGATAAAACTGCACACAAGTGGCTTGCATAGAGCGCTGTTCACATGCAGATGACACAGTCACAAACCCGCAGCCTATTAGGTAACGCCCTTCTATTAGATCAGGCGGGCTGCCAAGCCGTACTCCACTGTATATCATGCACGGACAGACACTCTACAATGCAAGGCCCAACAGAAAGGGGCCTGGCTGTATCCTGTACAAACAAAAAAATATGAGGTTTTTGTTGGTATTTATGGCCATAAAACGTAAGCCTACACCCTCGTCAAGGGACCTCATGTCTGTAGGTCCCTACACTAAATATAAAAAAAGCAACAATAAGAGGATAATGTCCTCCAAAAATCAAGTATTACTCACAGCAAGTTGGGCTGCAGTGTGTACATCGCCCTGGCCAAAAACTGATGCTCTAGCAGGATACAGCTAAACCCCCACTAAGTGGAGACATCACAGGTGCAGGAGAAGCACATCACACACACACCTTCATGGAATGGAGGGGAGGTGACTGCTAGATGATAAAACTGCACACAAGTGGCTTGCATAGAGCGCTGTTCACATGCAGATGACACAGTCACAAACCCGCAGCCTATTAGGTAACGCCCTTCTATTAGATCAGGCGGGCTGCCAAGCCGTACTCCACTGTATATCATGCACGGACAGACACTCTACAATGCAAGGCCCAACAGAAAGGGGCCTGGCTGTATCCTGTACAAACAAAAAAATATGAGGTTTTTGTTGGTATTTATGGCCATAAAACGTAAGCCTACACCCTCGTCAAGGGACCTCATGTCTGTAGGTCCCTACACTAAATATAAAAAAAGCAACAATAAGAGGATAATGTCCTCCAAAAATCAAGTATTACTCACAGCAAGTTGGGCTGCAGTGTGTACATCGCCCTGGCCAAAAACTGATGCTCTAGCAGGATACAGCTAAACCCCCACTAAGTGGAGACATCACAGGTGCAGGAGAAGCACATCACACACACACCTTCATGGAATGGAGGGGAGGTGACTGCTAGATGATAAAACTGCACACAAGTGGCTTGCATAGAGCGCTGTTCACATGCAGATGACACAGTCACAAACCCGCAGCCTATTAGGTAACGCCCTTCTATTAGATCAGGCGGGCTGCCAAGCCGTACTCCACTGTATATCATGCACGGACAGACACTCTACAATGCAAGGCCCAACAGAAAGGGGCCTGGCTGTATCCTGTACAAACAAAAAAATATATGAGGTTTTTGTTGGTATTTATGGCCATAAAACGTAAGCCTACACCCTCGTCAAGGGACCTCATGTCTGTAGGTCCCTACACTAAATATAAAAAAAGCAACAATAAGAGGATAATGTCCTCCAAAAATCAAGTATTACTCACAGCAAGTTGGGCTGCAGTGTGTACATCGCCCTGGCCAAAAACTGATGCTCTAGCAGGATACAGCTAAACCCCCACTAAGTGGAGACATCACAGGTGCAGGAGAAGCACATCACACACACACCTTCATGGAATGGAGGGGAGGTGACTGCTAGATGATAAAACTGCACACAAGTGGCTTGCATAGAGCGCTGTTCACATGCAGATGACACAGTCACAAACCCGCAGCCTATTAGGTAACGCCCTTCTATTAGATCAGGCGGGCTGCCAAGCCGTACTCCACTGTATATCATGCACGGACAGACACTCTACAATGCAAGGCCCAACAGAAAGGGGCCTGGCTGTATCCTGTACAAACAAAAAAATATGAGGTTTTTGTTGGTATTTATGGCCATAAAACGTAAGCCTACACCCTCGTCAAGGGACCTCATGTCTGTAGGTCCCTACACTAAATATAAAAAAAGCAACAATAAGAGGATAATGTCCTCCAAAAATCAAGTATTACTCACAGCAAGTTGGGCTGCAGTGTGTACATCGCCCTGGCCAAAAACTGATGCTCTAGCAGGATACAGCTAAACCCCCACTAAGTGGAGACATCACAGGTGCAGGAGAAGCACATCACACACACACCTTCATGGAATGGAGGGGAGGTGACTGCTAGATGATAAAACTGCACACAAGTGGCTTGCATAGAGCGCTGTACACATGCAGATGACACAGTCACAAACCCGCAGCCTATTAGGTAACGCCCTTCTATTAGATCAGGCGGGCTGCCAAGCCGTACTCCACTGTATATCATGCACGGACAGACACTCTACAATGCAAGGCCCAACAGAAAGGGGCCTGGCTGTATCCTGTACAAACAAAAAAATATGAGGTTTTTGTTGGTATTTATGGCCATAAAACGTAAGCCTACACCCTCGTCAAGGGACCTCATGTCTGTAGGTCCCTACACTAAATATAAAAAAAGCAACAATAAGAGGATAATGTCCTCCAAAAATCAAGTATTACTCACAGCAAGTTGGGCTGCAGTGTGTACATCGCCCTGGCCAAAAACTGATGCTCTAGCAGGATACAGCTAAACCCCCACTAAGTGGAGACATCACAGGTGCAGGAGAAGCACATCACACACACACCTTCATGGAATGGAGAGGAGGTGACTGCTAGATGATAAAACTGCACACAAGTGGCTTGCATAGAGCGCTGTTCACATGCAGATGACACAGTCACAAACCCGCAGCCTATTAGGTAACGCCCTTCTATTAGATCAGGCGGGCTGCCAAGCCGTACTCCACTGTATATCATGCACGGACAGACACTCTACAATGCAAGGCCCAACAGAAAGGGGCCTGGCTGTATCCTGTACAAACAAAAAAATATGAGGTTTTTGTTGGTATTTATGGCCATAAAACGTAAGCCTACACCCTCGTCAAGGGACCTCATGTCTGTAGGTCCCTACACTAAATATAAAAAAAGCAACAATAAGAGGATAATGTCCTCCAAAAATCAAGTATTACTCACAGCAAGTTGGGCTGCAGTGTGTACATCGCCCTGGCCAAAAACTGATGCTCTAGCAGGATACAGCTAAACCCCCACTAAGTTGCTTTTTTTATATTTAGTGTAGGGACCTACAGACATGAGGTCCCTTGACGAGGGTGTAGGCTTACGTTTTATGGCCATAAATACCAACAAAAACCTCATATTTTTTTGTTTGTACAGGATACAGCCAGGCCCCTTTCTGTTGGGCCTTGCATTGTAGAGTGTCTGTCCGTGCATGATATACAGTGGAGTACGGCTTGGCAGCCCGCCTGATCTAATAGAAGGGCGTTACCTAATAGGCTGCGGGTTTGTGACTGTGTCATCTGCATGTGAACAGCGCTCTATGCAAGCCACTTGTGTGCAGTTTTATCATCTAGCAGTCACCTCCCCTCCATTCCATGAAGGTGTGTGTGTGATGTGCTTCTCCTGCACCTGTGATGTCTCCACTTAGTGGGGGTTTAGCTGTATCCTGCTAGAGCATCAGTTTTTGGCCAGGGCGATGTACACACTGCAGCCCAACTTGCTGTGAGTAATACTTGATTTTTGGAGGACATTATCCTCTTATTGTTGCTTTTTTTATATTTAGTGTAGGGACCTACAGACATGAGGTCCCTTGACGAGGGTGTAGGCTTACGTTTTATGGCCATAAATACCAACAAAAACCTCATATTTTTTTGTTTGTACAGGATACAGCCAGGCCCCTTTCTGTTGGGCCTTGCATTGTAGAGTGTCTGTCCGTGCATGATATACAGTGGAGTACGGCTTGGCAGCCCGCCTGATCTAATAGAAGGGCGTTACCTAATAGGCTGCGGGTTTGTGACTGTGTCATCTGCATGTGAACAGCGCTCTATGCAAGCCACTTGTGTGCAGTTTTATCATCTAGCAGTCACCTCCCCTCCATTCCATGAAGGTGTGTGTGTGATGTGCTTCTCCTGCACCTGTGATGTCTCCACTTAGTGGGGGTTTAGCTGTATCCTGCTAGAGCATCAGTTTTTGGCCAGGGCGATGTACACACTGCAGCCCAACTTGCTGTGAGTAATACTTGATTTTTGGAGGACATTATCCTCTTATTGTTGCTTTTTTTATATTTAGTGTAGGGACCTACAGACATGAGGTCCCTTGACGAGGGTGTAGGCTTACGTTTTATGGCCATAAATACCAACAAAAACCTCATATTTTTTTGTTTGTACAGGATACAGCCAGGCCCCTTTCTGTTGGGCCTTGCATTGTAGAGTGTCTGTCCGTGCATGATATACAGTGGAGTACGGCTTGGCAGCCCGCCTGATCTAATAGAAGGGCGTTACCTAATAGGCTGCGGGTTTGTGACTGTGTCATCTGCATGTGAACAGCGCTCTATGCAAGCCACTTGTGTGCAGTTTTATCATCTAGCAGTCACCTCCCCTCCATTCCATGAAGGTGTGTGTGTGATGTGCTTCTCCTGCACCTGTGATGTCTCCACTTAGTGGGGGTTTAGCTGTATCCTGCTAGAGCATCAGTTTTTGGCCAGGGCGATGTACACACTGCAGCCCAACTTGCTGTGAGTAATACTTGATTTTTGGAGGACATTATCCTCTTATTGTTGCTTTTTTTATATTTAGTGTAGGGACCTACAGACATGAGGTCCCTTGACGAGGGTGTAGGCTTACGTTTTATGGCCATAAATACCAACAAAAACCTCATATTTTTTTGTTTGTACAGGATACAGCCAGGCCCCTTTCTGTTGGGCCTTGCATTGTAGAGTGTCTGTCCGTGCATGATATACAGTGGAGTACGGCTTGGCAGCCCGCCTGATCTAATAGAAGGGCGTTACCTAATAGGCTGCGGGTTTGTGACTGTGTCATCTGCATGTGAACAGCGCTCTATGCAAGCCACTTGTGTGCAGTTTTATCATCTAGCAGTCACCTCCCCTCCATTCCATGAAGGTGTGTGTGTGATGTGCTTCTCCTGCACCTGTGATGTCTCCACTTAGTGGGGGTTTAGCTGTATCCTGCTAGAGCATCAGTTTTTGGCCAGGGCGATGTACACACTGCAGCCCAACTTGCTGTGAGTAATTCCTATGCAAGAGAGAACAAGGTTGCATCATGCTTCTCCATGGTTTTGGGACCTGAATGTTGTTGACCCCTTGTTATGTTGAGCCACAGTATCTCTCCAATATTAGGTATAAATTGGCAATGTTTCATTGAAATTAATATTTTGGCCATTTTTACTATATGTTTCACATACTATCAGCATCAAAAGCTGCATTGGCATAAAAAAAATTATGTGTTTGAAACCAGCCAATTATTAGACAGCCATCCATGGTGTACAGTATCATTGACTAAGATAACTATGATGGAATGTTACTTACTGTTGTTTGAAGAAGTATTCAAACACTATTATTTGTGATAATTGTCATGTAGCTGTACAAATATTAGTTTCCCTTTTTGTTTTCTCTGCCATTTATATAACATAATTTGATAAGAAATCATGTCTGACAGTCTGACAGACACATGGTGTGTCATTTGAGATTATTTGCCTTCTAAATAATCCATATTAAAATTGACTCCTTTAAAATATACTGTATGTTTCTGATAGTTTAGTGACATTTTAGAAAGCTATTCTATACAAAACTGACAATGAAATGTCATTTATTTAATTTTGAGGAAAATAAAATACATTTTATTTAATTTTCAAAAATTTCATTTCACCCAAGATGAGTAAATTTAGTGCATAACTTTAGCTACCTCATGTCAGTATGAAATAATTCTCTCTAAATTGTTCCATTCTGCAGTATAATTCAAGCTTTCATTCAGTATAGTTTTATGTACAATTGCATCTCAACAAATTAGAATATCATCAAAAAGCTAATGTATTTCAGTAATTCAATACAAAAAGGGAAACGCATATATTATGTAGAGTCATTACAGAGTGATCTATTTCAATTGTTTATTTCTGTTAATGCTGATGATTATGCCTTACAGCCAATGAAAACACAAAAGTCATTATCTCAGAAAATTAGAATAATTACCACAAAGCAACTGCACAGGCTTCCTAAGCATTAAAAAATGGTCACTTAGTCTGGTTCAGTAGGCAACACAATCATTGGGATGACTACTTGCTTGACAGATGTCCAGAAGGCGGTCATTGACACACTCCAAAAGGAGGGTAAGCCACAAAAGGTCATTGCTAAAAAAGCTGTCTGTTCTCAGAGTGCAGTATCATGCATATTAATGGAAAGTTGAGTGGAGAGAAAGAGGTGGATAGAAAAAGGTGCACAAGTAGGGGACTGCTGCTGAAGTCAGTGCTTCAAGAGCCACCACACACAGACATTTCCAGGGCATGGGCTACAACTCTCGCATTCCTTGTGTCAAACCACTCATGACCAATAGACAACGCAAGAAGCATCTTACCTGGGACAATGAGAAAAATAACTGAACTGTTGCTGACTGGTCCTAGGTGTTGTTTTCAGATTAAGGTAAATTTTGCATTTCATTTTGAAATCAAGGTCCTAGAGTCTTGGGGAAGAGTGGTGAGGCACACAATCCAAGCTGCTTGAGGTCTAGTGTGACGTTTCCACAATCAGTGATGATTTGGGGAACCATGTCATCTGCTGTTATAGATCCACTGTGTGTTATCAAGACCAAAGTCAGTGCAGCTGTCTGCCAGAAAATTTTAGAGCACTTCATGCTTCCGTTTGCCGACAAGCTTTTTTGAGATGGAAATTTCATTTTCCAGCAGGACTTGGCACCTGTCCACACTGCCAAAAGTACCAATACCTGATTTAATAACCACAGTATCACTGTGCTTGATTTACCACCAAACTCGCCTGACCTAAAACCCATAGAGAATCCATGGGGTATTGTCAACAGGAAGATGAGAAACACCAGACCCAACAATGCAGACGAGCTGAAAGCTGCTATCAAAGCAACCTGTGTTTCCATAATATATCAGCAGTGCCACAGGCTGATTTCCTCCATGCCACGCCGCATTGATGCAATAATTCATGCCAAAGGCCTCGACCAAGTATTGAGTGCATTTACTGTACAGACTTATAATAATAATAAAAAAGTTTATTTATATAGCGCCAACATATTCCGCAGCACTTTACAATCAGCTAGGGGCTTGTACAGTCAAAAACAAAACAAAATAGCACATAATTCAGTAGCTACAGTAGGAATGAGGGCCCTGCTCGAAAGCTTACAATCTATGGGGAAAGAGGGGGACACAAAAGGTGAAGCACACTTGTAGTATCTGGTCTGGCTATCATTATGCTAGTTTATTGGTTACATATAAAGATGAACGATCTGGTCATTAGACAGTAACCTTTTGGGTACCCTTACGTGCTATTGGTTGTATGTAGGATGTGAAGACAAAAATAGGAGAGAGAAGATTATAAATAGCATTTAGAAAGTGGGACAGTGGAGAGTTAGGTTAGTAAATTATGATGATAAGCTTGTCTGAAGAGATGTCTTTTTAATGCTTGCTTAAAACTTGGGGGCTGGATATTATTCACATTCTTTGGGGTAGTGCATTCCGGAAAACTGGCGCGGCATGAGAAAAGTCTTGGAGAGGAAGGTGTGAAGTTCGTATTATGGAGTATGTTAGTCTAATATCATTTGCGGAATGGAGGGAGCGGGTAGGATGATAGACAGAGATGAGGGATGAGATATATGGTGGTGCAGACCTGTGGAGAGCTTTCTGAGTTAGATATATGAGTTTTTTGTTTTGTATTCTGTAGCTGATATGTAGCCAGTGTAGTGACTGGCACAAGGTGGAGGCATCAGTGAAGTGGCTGGACAGGAATATATCCCTGGCTGCTGCATTCAAGATGGATTGGAGAGGATAAAGTTTGGTCCAAGGGAGACCAATCAGTAAAGAGTTGCAGTAATCTAGGCGGGAATGAATAAGAGCGACAGTAAGGGTTTTTGTGGTTTCGAAAGTGAGAAATGGTCGGATTCTAGAGATATTTTTAAGATGCAGGTGACATGTGCAAGTGAGTGATTGTATATGGGGAATGAACGAGAGTTGTGAGTCAAATATGACCCCAAGACAGCGAGCGTGCCACTTGAGTGTAATGATTAAAACATTGAAGGTAATTGAAATGTTGGATGTAGATTGGTTAGTAGAGGGAGGAAACACAAGAAGCTCAGTTTTGGAGAGATTCAGTTTCAGATAGAGGGAAGACATGCTTTGAGAAACAGCAGACAGACAATCCCTGGTATTTTGTAACAAAGCAGGGGTGATGATTGGAGATGATATGTATAATTGGGTGTCATCAGCATAGAAATGGTATTGGAAACCGAATCTGTCCAATAGGGGCGGTGTATAAGGAGAAGAGGAGAGGGGCCAAGACTGAGCCTTAACCCCTTCACGACCTTTGACAGATGTATCCGTCATTGTGCCCTGGTACTTAAAGACCCATGACGGATATATCCGTCATGGCGAAATTGCGGTCCCGGAGCCCCGAGGACCGCAATTGGTTTTCAAAAACTGTAGATTCGGGAAGGCGAGGACCTGTACCTGACCTCAGGAGGGGTGGTGTCTCCTCCCCGGACCTACGGAGGCTGTAATTGGCTGATGAACGCCGCTCAGCCAATCACAGCCAGTGTAATGTTTCAGCCTTTGAAAATGGCTGAAACATTGAAATCCAACTATTATCAGTGAAGCTATAGCAATGATCATTGACTGGAGCTGGGTGACCTTTGCTGCACCCTCCCCCAGCTCTGATTGGAGAGATCGGCCTTGTGACCGATCTCTCCAATCACCGTGTATCTGGGGCCGGTGATCTGTAGGTAATCACTCTCCTCAGCTTCTCTTTTAGTGGAAGCTGAGGAGAATGATCTCTGCAGGTAACCATTGGTAAGTAACTGCCCCCGATCCAGCGCTGTCACCAGATCATCCGCCCCCTGCATCGCCGCTCCTCTGCTCCGCCGGCGCCCCTGCACCTCCATCTGCTACGCCCCTGCACCTCCATCTGATGTGTCCCTGCACTTCCATCTGCTGTGTCCCTGCACCACCATCTGCTGCGCCCCGGAACCTCCATCTGCTGCCCCCGGCACCTCCATCTGCGCCGCCCCTGCACTTCCATCTGCTGCACCCCGGCACCTCCATCTGCGGTGCTCCTGCATCGCCACTGCTCTGCTCCTTCTGCTGCCCCCTTGTATCAGCCACTACCCCCCCATCATCCACTGCCCCCCCTCCATCTGCTGCGCCCCGGCACCTCCATCTGCTGCGCCCCGGCACCTGCATCTGCGGCGCCCCGGCACCTGCATCTGTGGTGCCCCGGCACCTCCATCTGCAGTGACCCTGCACCTCCATCTGCAGCGCCCCTTTACCTCCATCAGCGGTGCCCCTGCACCTTCATCTGCGATGCTCCTGCATCGCCACTGCTCTGCTCCTTCTGATGCCCCTTGTATCAGCTACTACCCCCATCATCCACTGCCCCCTGCATCTGCCACTGTCCTCCCTCATCAGCCACTGCCCCCCTGCACCTGCTGCCACTGTCCATCAGCCACTGCCCCCCTGCATCAGCCACTGCCCCCCTGCATCAGCCACTGCGCCCTGCATCTGCCACTACCCTCCCCCATCAGCCACTGCCCCCCTTCATCTTCTGCCGCCTTCTCCCATCAGCCACTGCCCCCCTGCATTTAAAAAATCGTGTAAAAAACACGTAGAGGAGACTTATTCAAAAATATCAAATTTTATTAATATCAATATAACCAAAGAAGATAAAATCATTGTACATACAAACAAGTATGAGGTAAGTGGATTCTATATTCACCCACCCATCAGTAAACCACCCAGGTCAGCCCATCATAGAATAGAGACCATAGATAAACAGCAAGTGCAATAGTGCTGAGAGCACATAATGTGAGCAAATAATCACATCAAACAGTCATCCTATATGGACTTACCCATGGTGTAAAGAAAGTAGGCCAGACAGGGGTGGTTCAGAGGTGGACAGGCAAATACCCTTCAACCCGGACGCGCGTGTCGCCAAAGCTTCATCAGCGGGGTGCAGGCGAATGCCCCCCTGCATTTGCAGCTGCCCTCCCCCATCAGCCACTGCCCCCCTGCATCTGCCACTGCCCTCCCCCATCTGCCACCACCCTCCCCCATTAACCGCTGTGCCCCTGCACCTGCCACCGCACTCCATCAGCCGCTGTGCCCCTCCCCGATCTGCTGCCCACACTCTCCCATCCTCTTCATCTGCTGCCCCCTTTCCCACCTCTCCCCCTCTCGGATGTGCTGCCTCCTCCATCTGCTGCGATCCTGCTGCCTAGATACATTCTGTATGGTAGCTATCCCCAATCTCACCTCTCACTCCCCTTCCACCCTCCCCCCATCCTCCACTGCATATGCATCCATTGCGCCCTCTTCCATCCTCCGCCACTCCTCCATCCATCGCACCCTCTACCATCCTCTGCCGCTACTCCATCCGCCGCGCCCTCTCCCATCCTTCATCCATCTTTTTTCCATCCCACCTAGTCCCCCCACCTTTTTGCAGCACATCTGTGCATGCATCCTGATTTTTTTTCTATAAGCTAAGAAAGAAATACAAATAAACTTAGTTTAGGGCCGGTAAAATTATACTGTAGTAATTGTCAACTACAGTATTTTTTACTGAATATTGTAAGGGTCAGCCCAGTGCCACACGAGAGAGCAATGCACGAGTCTCGCATCGCATCATCCGTCTTGGTCACTCTCTTCCAGACAGGAGTGTGTGGCTGTGCCGTATAATGCGATGCGAGATTCGTGCACCACTCTCACGTGTGGCGCTTGCCTTAGTGTCAGTTACAGATATGAGGTATCTGTGTACTCATGAGAAAATGCACAATACATTTTATGGTGCAATTTTTCCTGATACCCTTGTGGAAAAAAAAACTAACTGGTTGAAATAACAATTTCGAGGTAAATTTTTTTTTTTTTTTTCATTTTCACGGCTCAAAGTTATTAACTTTTGTGAAGCCCCCAGAGATTTAAAGTGCTCACTAAACATCTAGATAAATCCATGAGGGGTATAGTTTCCAAAATGGGGTCACTTGTGGGGGAGCTCCATTGTTTAGGCACCTCAGGGGGTCTCCAAACGCAACATCGCATCCGCTAATTATTCCAGACAATTTTGCTTTCAAAAATTCAAATGATGCTCCTTCCCTTCCGAGTCCTGCCGTGCGCCCAAACAACTGATTTCCTCCACATATGATATATCGGTGTACTCAGGAGAAATTGCACAATTAATTTGATGAAAATGCTAAATTATATGGCTAAAGTAACATTTTTGTGTAAAAAAGTTACATTTTCATTTTTTCCTTCCCCATTGCTTTGGTTGCTGTGAAGCTCCTAAAGCGTTAATAAACTTATTAGATGTAGTTTTGAGCAGTGTGAGGGGAGCATATTTTAGAATGGGGCCACTTTTGGGGATTTTCTCTTACCTAGGCCTCTCAAAGTCACTCCAAATGTGATGTGGTACCTAAAAAATTTTTTTTGTAAACTTTGCTGGAAAAATGAAAAATTGCTGATGAAGTTTGAACCCTTTTAACTTCCTAATGAAAAAAAAATTGTTTAGAAAATTGCACTGGTGTAAAGTAGACATGTGGGAAATGTTATTTAGTAACTATTTTATGTGACATATCTCTCAGGTTTATGGTCATAAAATTTCAAATTTTGAAAATTGGGATTTTTTCAAAATTTTTGACAAATTTCCAAAATTTTCACAAATAAACACAAAACATATCGTCCTAAATTTGCCACTGACATGAAGTACAATATGTCATGAAAATTTTTTTTTTAGAATCGCCGGGATTCGTTGAAGCGTTCCAGAGTTACAACCTCATAAACTGACATTGGTCAAAATTGCAAAAAATGGTGATCCACAGTGTCAAAAGCAGCTGAGAGATCCAAGAGAAACAATAGGGAATAGTGGCCATTAGATTTTGCTGTTAATAGATCATTGGAGACTTTGGTTAGGGTTGTTTCGATGGAGTGTAAAGAGCGAAACCAGATTGAGAGTGATCGAGAAGTGAGTTTTCAGTAGGCCAACATTTCTGAGTTTAAAATCATTTTTACAGTTGGTCTTATATAATATTCTAATTTTCTGAAGTAATGACTGTTGGGTTTTCATTGGCTGTAATCCATAATCATCAATATTAACAGAAAAAAAACACTTGAAATAGATCACTCTTTAATGACTTTATATAATATATGCATTTCCTTTTAGTATTGAATTGCTGAAATAACAACTTTTTGATCATATTCCAACTTATTGAGATGCACTTGCATGTATATATACAGTATATACAGTACAGACCAAAAGATTGGACACACCTTCTCATTCAAAGAGTTTTCTTTATTGTCATGACTCTGAAAATTGTAGATTCACATTGAAGGTATCAAAACTATGAATTAACACATGTGGAATGAAATACGTAACAAAAAAGTGTGAAACAACTTATAATATGTCTTATATTCTAGGTTCTTCAAAGTAGCCGCCTTTTGCTTTGATTACTGCTTTGCACACTCTTGACATTCTCTTGATGAGCTTCAAGAGGTAGTCACCGTAAACGGACTTCCAACAGTCTGTCTTGAAAGAGTTCCCAGAGATGCTTAGCACTTGTTAGCCCTTTTGCCTTCACTCTGCGGTCCAGTTCACCCCAAACCATCTCGCTTGGGTTCAGGTCTGGTGACTGTGGAGGCCAGGTCATCTGGCGTAGCACCCCATCACACTCCATCTTAGTCAAATAGCCCTTACACATCCTGGAGGTGTGTTTGGAGTCATTGTCCTGTTGAAAAATAAATGATGATCCAAGTAAACGCAAACCGGATGGAATAGGATGTCGCTGCAAGATGTTGTGGTAGCCATGCTGGTTCAGTATACCTTCAATTTTGAATAAATCCCCAACAGTGTCACTAGCAAAGCACCCCCACATCATCACACCTCCTCCTCTATGCTTCACGGTGGGAACCAGGCATGTAGAGTTCATCCGTTCACCTTTTCTGCGTCGCACAAAGACACGGTGGTTGAATCCAAAGATCTCAAATTTGGATTCATCCGACCAAAGCACAGATTTCCACTGGTCTAATGTCCATTCCTTGTGTTCTTTAGCCCAAACAAGTCTCTTCTGCTTGTGGCCTGTCCTCAGCAGTGGTTTCCTAGCAGCTATTTTACCATGAAGGCCTGCTGCACAAAGTCTCCTCTTAATAGTTGTTCTAGAGACGTGTCTGCTGCTAGAACTCTGTGTGGCATTGACCTGGTCTCTAATCTGAGCTGCTGTTAACCTGTGATTTCTGAGCCTGGTGACTTGGATAAAATAATCCTCCGCAGCAGAGGTGACTTTTGGTCTTCCTTTCCTGGGGTCGTCCTCATGTGAGCCAGTTTCTTTGTAGCGTTTGATGGTTTATGCCACTGCACTTGGGGACACTTTCAAAGTTTTCCCAATTTTTCGGACTGACTGACCATCATTTCTTAAAGTAATGATGGCCACTCATTTTTCTTTACTTAGCTGCTTTTTTCTTGCCATAATACAAATTCTAACAGTCTATTCAGTAGGACTATCAGCTGTGTATCCACCAGACTTCTGCACAACACAATTGATGGTCCCAACCCCATTTATAAGGCAAGAAATACCACTTATTAAACCTGACAGGGCACATCTGTGAAGTGACAACCATATCCGGTGACTACCTCTTGACGCTCATCAAGAGAATGCCGAGAGTGTGCAAAGCAGTAATCAAAGCAAAAGGTGGCTACTTTGAAGAACTTAGAATATCAGACATATTTTCAGTTGTTTCACACTTTTTTGTTAAGTATTTCATTCCACATGTGGTAATTCATAGTTTTGATGCCTTCAATGTGAATCTACAATTTTCAGAGACATGGAAATAAAGAAAATTCTTTGAATGAGAAGGTGTGTCCAAACTTTTGGTCTGTACTGTATATATATATATATATATATATATATATATATATATATAGCAAGGTTTGTTTATATTATTGTTTTAGATTGATTCCTATCCATGGAAATTATTTTTGTAAGACTTCATTCCGTTGTGTGACTTCTTTTCACAAGTGTAAAAAACGAGTCGACGGTGATTTTCAGCTGATATTTATCAGTCTTTGGTCAGTATTTCAGTTTTTACCATCAGTATTTCTTTAGTGATTTTTTTGAAATGTCATCGTGGTTTTTTTTTTTTTGCAGAGCCACTGTCTACAAAAAAACACAGATATGTGAATAACTCCATTGACTGTAACAAGTACATGTTCTATCCATGAAAATTGTGCCTAGAAAACATATCTGATTATTGAACATCTGAATGATTATATGTCACACAGAGACCACCATGCCTATGCCAAGTACACAAGAATCACCAGTGAGCACCACAATGCACAGGGTACACCTTGAACATGATACAACGGTGGGCCCTGGGGCTAGGGAAAGAGGAACAGCCTAACTTAATAAAATCACCTGAGGCTGAAATCTGCACTCCCTAACATTCCTATATGGGTTCTTTAACCCCATCACTGATCATGGTCCTATTAGAGTTGAGCGCGGTTCGCGGTTCGAGGTTCTCCAGTTCTAGGCTCGAGTGATTTTGGGGCCTGTTCTAGATCGAACTAGAACTCGAGCTTTTTGCAAAAGCTCGATAGTTCTAGAAACGTTCGAGAACGGTTCTAGCAGCAAAAAAACAACTAATTCCTAGCTGGCTTTCCACTGTAATAGTGTAAGTCACTCTGTGACTCACACTATTATGACATTTCAGTGTATAGTGTGCGGGAACAGCGCCTTCAGATCACTGCTGTTTCTATAATGGCGATCGCCATTTTTTTTTTTTTTTCCTTGTCTTCCTTCCCTAAGCGCGCGCGTCTTGTGGGGCGGGCCAGCATGTCAGCCAATCCCAGACACACACACAGCTAAGTGGACTTTTAGCCAGAGAAGCAACGGCATGTGTGATAGGATGTCCATGTCACATGTCCCTGCATTATAAAACCGGACATTTTCCTCCAGGACGCCATTATCTCTTCTGCGTCTTTGGTGTCAGACATCACTGTCGCAGCTCCATCCTGAGTCCTATCGCTGATACAGCTGTATGCGCTCCATACACAGCGCTGGAAAGCTTAGGGAGAGCACTTTCTATCAGTCCTTTTAAGGGCTCAAACCGGTAGGGTCAGAGCCATAGGTGACAGGACCTGAAAACAGCGACAGCGTCTGTGTAGCCAAGGTCAGGGATTTCGTCGCTGCATTTCAACATTAGGAGGGAATAGAAAGGCAGGCTTCCATTCCTCTACCCAGAGCCCCACAATCCTGGCACTGTAACCTCCTGTCCTCTGCACACTCCAACTCTTTTTAACTAAGCCATTATGCTAGCAAACAGTCAGTGTACCTAGTGGCATCCTAAACGTGGCTATTGTACTTTTGTCTAGTCACACTATTGCAAAGATATTTGCAGCACGTCTGCCTGCATTGCACACTCAAACTCTTTTTAACTAAGCCATTATACTAGCAAACAGTCAGTGTACCTAGTGGCATCCTAAACGTGGCTATTGTACTTTTGTGTAGTCAAACTAGTGGAAAGATATTTGCAGCACCTCTGCCTGCATTGCACACTCCAACTCTTTTTAACTAAGCCATTATACTAGGAAACAGTCAGTGTACCTAGTGGCATCCTAAACGTGGCTATTGGACTTTTGTGTAGTCAAACTAGTGGAAAGATATTTGCAGCACGTCTGCTTGCATTGCACACTCAAACTTTTTTTAACTAAGCCATTATACTAGCAAACAGTCAGTGTACCTAGTGGCATCCTAAACGTGGCTATTGGACTTTTGTCTAGTCACACTATTGCAAAGATATTTGAAGCACCTCTGCCTGCATTGCACACTCCAACTCTTTTTAACTAAGCCATTATACTAGCAAACAGTCAGTGTAACTAGTGGCATCCTAAACGTGGCTATTGTACTTTTGTGTAGTCAAACTAGTGCAAAGATATTTGCAGCACGTCTGCCTGCATTGCACACTCAAACTTTTTTTAACTAAGCCATTATACTAGCAAACAGTCAGTGTACCTAGTGGCATCCTAAACGTGGCTATTGGACTTTTGTGTAGTCAAACTAGTGGAAAGATATTTGCAGCACGTCTGCCTGCATTGCACACTCAAACTTTTTTTAACTAAGCCATTATACTAGCAAACAGTCAGTGTACCTAGTGGCATCCTATACGTGGCTATTGTACTTTTGTCTAGTCACACTATTGCAAAGATATTTGCAGCACCTCTGCCTGCATTGCACACTCAAACTCTTTTTAACTAAGCCATTATACTAGCAAACACTCAGTGTACCTAGTGGCATCCTAAACGTGGCTATTGTACTTTTGTGTAGTCACACTATTGCAAAGATATTTGCAGCACCTCTGCCTGCATTGCACACTCCAACTTTTTTTAACTAAGCCATTATACTAGCAAACAGTCAGTGTACCTAGTGGCATCCTAAACGTGGCTATTGGACTTTTGTGTAGTCAAACTAGTGGAAAGATATTTGCAGCACGTCTGCCTGCATTGCACACTCAAACGTTTTTTAACTAAGCCATTATACTAGCAAACAGTCAGTGTACCTAGTGGCATCCTAAAAGTGGCTATTGGACTTTTGTGTAGTCAAACTAGTGGAAAGATATTTGCAGCATGTCTGCCTGCATTGCACACTCCAACTCTTTTTAACTAAGCCATTGTACTAGCAAACAGTCAGTGTACCTAGTGGCATCCTAAACGTGGCTACTGTACTTTTGTCTAGTCACTCTATTGCAAAGATATTTGCAGCACCTCTGCCTGCATTGCACACTCAAACTCTTTTTAACTAAGCCATTATACTAGCAAACACTCAGTGTACCTAGTGGCATCCTAAACGTGGCTATTGTACTTTTGTGTAGTCAAACTAGTGCAAAGATATTTGCAGCACGTCTGCCTGCATTGCACACTCAAACTTTTTTTAACTAAGCCATTATACTAGCAAACAGTCAGTGTACCTAGTGGCATCCTAAACGTGGCTATGGACTTTTGTCTAGTCACACTATTGCAAAGATATTTGCAGCACCTCTGCCTGCATTGCACACTCCAACTCTTTTTAACTAAGCCATTATACTAGCAAACAATCAGTGTACCTAGTGGCATCCTAAACGTGGCTATTGTACTTTTGTGTAGTCAAACTAGTGCAAAGATATTTGCAGCACGTCTGCCTGCATTGCACACTCAAACTTTTTTTAACTAAGCCATTATACTAGCAAACAGTCAGTGTACCTAGTGGCATCCTAAACGTGGCTATTGGACTTTTGTGTAGTCAAACTAGTGGAAAGATATTTGCAGCACGTCTGCTTGCATTGCACACTCAAACTTTTTTTAACTAAGCCATTATACTAGCAAACAGTCAGTGTACCTAGTGGCATCCTAAACGTGGCTATTGGACTTTTGTCTAGTCACACTATTGCAAAGATATTTGAAGCACCTCTGCCTGCATTGCACACTCCAACTCTTTTTAACTAAGCCATTATACTAGCAAACAGTCAGTGTAACTAGTGGCATCCTAAACGTGGCTATTGTACTTTTGTGTAGTCAAACTAGTGCAAAGATATTTGCAGCACGTCTGCCTGCATTGCACACTCAAACTTTTTTTAACTAAGCCATTATACTAGCAAACAGTCAGTGTACCTAGTGGCATCCTAAACGTGGCTATTGGACTTTTGTGTAGTCAAACTAGTGGAAAGATATTTGCAGCATGTCTGCCTGCATTGCACACTCCAACTCTTTTTAACTAAGCCATTATACTAGCAAACAGTCAGTGTACCTAGTGGCATCCTAAAAGTGGCTATTGGACTTTTGTGTAGTCAAACTAGTGGAAAGATATTTGCAGCATGTCTGCCTGCATTGCACACTCCAACTCTTTTTAACTAAGCCATTATACTAGCAAACAGTCAGTGTACCTAGTGGCATCCTAAACGTGGCTACTGTACTTTTGTCTAGTCACTCTATTGCAAAGATATTTTCAGCACCTCTGCCTGCATTGCACACTCAAACTCTTTTTAACTAAGCCATTATACTAGCAAACACTCAGTGTACCTAGTGGCATCCTAAACGTGGCTATTGTACTTTTGTCTAGTCAAACTAGTGCAAAGATATTTGCAGCATGTCTGCCTGCATTGCACACTCAAACTTTTTTTAACTAAGCCATTATACTAGCAAACAGTCAGTGTACCTAGTGGCATCCTAAACGTGGCTATTGTACTTTTGTCTAGTCACACTATTGCAAAGATATTTGCAGCACCTCTGCCTGCATTGCACACTCAAACTCTTTTTAACTAAGCCATTATACTAGCAAACACTCAGTGTACCTAGTGGCATCCTAAACGTGGCTATTGTACTTTTGTGTAGTCAAACTAGTGCAAAGATATTTGCAGCACGTCTGCCTGCATTGCACACTGAAACTTTTTTTAACTAAGCCATTATACTAGCAAACAGTCAGTGTACCTAGTGGCATCCTAAACGTGGCTATTGGACTTTTGTGTAGTCAAACTAGTGGAAAGATATTTGCAGCATGTCTGCCTGCATTGCACACTCCAACTCTTTTTAACTAAGCCATTATACTAGCAAACAGTCAGTGTACCTAGTGGCATCCTAAACGTGGCTATTGGACTTTTGTGTAGTCAAACTAGTGGAAAGATATTTGCAGCATGTCTGCCTGCATTGCACACTCCAACTCTTTTTAACTCAGCCATTATACTAGCAAACAGTCAGTGTACCTAGTGGCATCCTAAACGTGGCTATTGGACTTTTGTGTAGTCAAACTAGTGGAAAGATATTTGCAGCATGTCTGCCTGCATTGCACACTCCAACTCTTTTTAACTAAGCCATTATACTAGCAAACAGTCAGTGTACCTAGTGGCATCCTAAACGTGGCTATTGGACTTTTGTCTAGTCACACTATTGCAAAGATATTTGCAGCACCTCTGCCTGCATTGCACACTCAAACTCATTGTTACTAAGCCATTATACTAGCAAACACTCAGTGTACCTAGTGGCATACAAGAAGTGGCTGTTGTACTCCATTAGTGCCCCACTGGTGCAAATCTATGTGCAGCACCTCTGCATGACACCCTCCTGCTCTGTTTTTAATGAGCTATAATGATAGCAAAAAATACTGCCATTTAGTGGCATCATAGAACTGGCTGTTGTATTCCATTAGTGCCCCACTGGTGCCAAGCTATTTCTAGCACCTCTGCATGACACCCTCCTGCTCTGTTTTTAATAAGCTATAATGATAGCAAAAAATACTGCCATTTAGTGGCATCAAAGAACTGGCTGTTGTATTCCATTAGTGCCCCACTGGTGCCAAGCTATTTCTAGCACCTCTGCATGACACCCTCCTGCTCTGTTTTTAATAATCTATAATGATAGCAAAAAATACTGCCATTTAGTGGCATCATAGAACTGGCTGTTGTATTCCAATAGTGCCCCACTGGTGCCAAGCTATTTCTATCACCTCTGCATGACACCCTCCTGCTCTGTTTTTAATAAGCTATAATGATAGCAAAAAATACTGCCATTTAGTGGCATCATAGAACTGGCTCTTGTATTCCATTAGTGCCCCACTGGTGCCAAGCTATTTCTAGCACCTCTGCATGACACCCTCCTGCTCTGTTTTTAATAAGCTATAATGATAGCAAAAAATACTGCCATTTAGTGGCATCATAGAACTGGCTGTTGTATTCCATTAGTGCCCCACTGGTGCCAAGCTATTTCTAGCACCTCTGCATGACACCCTCCTGCTCTGTTTTTAATAAGCTATAATGATAGCAAAAAATACTGCCATTTAGTGGCATCATAGAACTGGCTGTTGTATTCCATTATTGCCCCACTGGTGCCAAGCTATTTATAGCACCTCTACATGACACCCTCATGCACATTTTGCTACGCTAATGTTATAGCAAGCTCAGGGAATTCATTGCTGCATTTGATAATTCGGAGGGATAGAAAGTCAGGCTTCCTTTAGCTTTTCCTTCTGTTCATAGACAGCATCTCCAAGAGCAATTTCTCCTCCACGTCTAAGTGTGGAGAGTAGAGTTGAGCGCGGTTCGTGGTTCGTGGTTCTCCAGTTCTAGGCTCGAGTGATTTTGGGGCATGTTCTAGATCGAACTAGAACTCGAGCTTTTTGCAAAAGCTCGATAGTTCTAGAAACGTTCGAGAACGGTTCTAGCAGCCAAAAAACAGCTAAATCATAGCTTGGTTTCTGCTGTAATAGTGTAAGTCACTCTGTGAATCAAACTATTATCACATTTCAGTGTATAGTGTGCGTGAACAGCGCCTTCAGATCACTGCTGTTTCTATAATGGCGATCGCCATTTTTTTTTTTTTTTTCTTGTCTTCCTTCCCTAAGCGCGCGCGTCTTGTGGGGCGGGCCAGCATGTCAGCCAATCACAGACACACACACAGCTAAGTGGACTTTGAGCCAGAGAAGCAACGGCATGTGTGATAGGATCTGCATGTCACATGTCCCTGCATTATAAAACCGGACATTTTCTTCACGGACGCCATTATCTGCCTTCTGCGTCTTGGGTGTCAGACATCACTGTCGCAGCTCCGTCATCCTGAGTCCTATAGCCGATACAGCTGTAGGCGCTGCATACACAGCGTTAGACAGCATAGGGAGAGCACTTTATAGCAGTCCTTTTAAGGGCTCAAACCGGCAGGGTCAGAGTTAAGGTGACAGGTCCTGAAAACAGCGCCAGCGTCTGTGCAGCCAAGGTCAGGGATTTCCTCCCTGCATTTCACCATTAGGAGGGAATAGAAAGGCAGGCTTCCATTCCTCTACCCAGAGCACCACAATCCTGCCACTGTACCCTCTTGTCCTCTGCACACTCCAACTCATAACTAAGCCATTATACTAGCAAACACTCAGTGTACCTAGTGGCATCCTATCTGTGGCTATTGGACTTTGCTATAGTCCCACTAGTGCAAAGACATTTGCAGAGCACGTCTGCCTGCATTGCACACTACAACTAATTATAACTAAGCCATTATACTAGGAAACACTCAGTGTACCTAGTGGCATCCTATACGTGGCTATTGGACTTTGCTATAGTCCCACTAGTGCCAAGACATTTGCAGAGCGCCTCTGCCTGCTTTGCACACTCCAACTAATTATAACTAAGCCATTATACTAGCAAACACTTAGTGTACCTAGTGGCATCCTATACGTGGCTATTGGACTTTGCTTTAGTCCCACTAGTGCCAAGACATTTGCAGAACGCATCTGCCTGCGTTGCACACTCCAACTAATTATAACTAAGCCATTATACTAGCAAACACTTAGTGTACCTAGTGGCATCCTATACGTGGCTATTGGACTTTGCTTTAGTCCCACTAGTGCCAAGACATTTGCAGAACGCATCTGCCTGCGTTGCACACTCCAACTAATTATAACTAAGCCATTATACTAGCACACACTCAGTGTACCTAGTGGCATCCTATACGTGGCTATTGGACTTTGCTATAGTCCCACTAGTGCCAAGACATTTGCAGAGCGCATCTGCCTGCGTTGCACACTCCAACTAATTATAACTAAGCCATTATACTAGCACACACTCAGTGTACCTAGTGGCATCCTATACGTGGCTATTGGACTTTGCTATAGTCCCACTAGTGCCAAGACATTTGCAGAGCGCATCTGCCTGCGTTGCACACTCCAACTAATTATAACTAAGCCATTATACTAGCAAACACTTAGTGTACCTAGTGGCATCCTATACGTGGCTATTGGACTTTGCTATAGTCCCACTAGTGCCAAGACATTTGCAGAGCGCATATGCCTGCGTTGCACACTCCAACTAATTATAACTAAGCCATTATACTAGCACACACTCAGTGTACCTAGTGGCATCCTATACGTGGCTATTGGACTTTGCTTTAGTCCCACTAGTGCCAAGACATTTGCAGAACGCATCTGCCTGCGTTGCACACTCCAACTAATTATAACTAAGCCATTATACTAGCACACACTCAGTGTACCTAGTGGCATCCTATACGTGGCTATTGGACTTTGCTATAGTCCCACTAGTGCCAAGACATTTGCAGAGCGCATCTGCCTGCGTTGCACACTCCAACTAATTATAACTAAGCCATTATACTAGCACACACTCAGTGTACCTAGTGGCATCCTATACGTGGCTATTGGACTTTGCTATAGTCCCACTAGTGCCAAGACATTTGCAGAACGCATCTGCCTGCGTTGCACACTCCAACTAATTATAACTAAGCCATTATACTAGCACACACTCAGTGTACCTAGTGGCATCCTATACGTGGCTATTGGACTTTGCTATAGTCCCACTAGTGCCAAGACATTTGCAGAGCGCATCTGCCTGCGTTGCACACTCCAACTAATTATAACTAAGCCATTATACTAGCACACACTCAGTGTACCTAGTGGCATCCTATACGTGGCTATTGGACTTTGCTATAGTCCCACTAGTGCCAAGACATTTGCAGAGCGCATCTGCCTGCGTTGCACACTCCAACTAATTATAACTAAGCCATTATACTAGCAAACACTTAGTGTACCTAGTGGCATCCTATACGTGGCTATTGGACTTTGCTTTAGTCCCACTAGTGCCAAGACATTTGCAGAGCGCATCTGCCTGCGTTGCACACTCCAACTAATTATAACTAAGCCATTATACTAGCAAACACTTAGTGTACCTAGTGGCATCCTATACGTGGCTATTGGACTTTGCTTTAGTCCCACTAGTGCCAAGACATTTGCAGAACGCATCTGCCTGCGTTGCACACTCCAACTAATTATAACTAAGCCATTATACTAGCACACACTCAGTGTACCTAGTGGCATCCTATACGTGGCTATTGGACTTTGCTATAGTCCCACTAGTGCCAAGACATTTGCAGAGCGCATCTGCCTGCGTTGCACACTCCAACTAATTATAACTAAGCCATTATACTAGCAAACACTTAGTGTACCTAGTGGCATCCTATACGTGGCTATTGGACTTTGCTTTAGTCCCACTAGTGCCAAGACATTTGCAGAACGCATCTGCCTGCGTTGCACACTCCAACTAATTATAACTAAGCCATTATACTAGCACACACTCAGTGTACCTAGTGGCATCCTATACGTGGCTATTGGACTTTGCTATAGTCCCACTAGTGCCAAGACATTTGCAGAGCGCATCTGCCTGCGTTGCACACTCCAACTAATTATAACTAAGCCATTATACTAGCAAACACTCAGTGTACCTAGTGGCATCCTATACGTGGCTATTGGACTTTGCTATAGTCCCACTAGTGCCAAGACATTTGCAGAGCGCATCTGCCTGCGTTGCACACTCCAACTAATTATAACTAAGCCATTATACTAGCAAACACTTAGTGTACCTAGTGGCATCCTATACGTGGCTATTGGACTTTGCTTTAGTCCCACTAGTGCCAAGACATTTGCAGAACGCATCTGCCTGCGTTGCACACTCCAACTAATTATAACTAAGCCATTATACTAGCACACACTCAGTGTACCTAGTGGCATCCTATACGTGGCTATTGGACTTTGCTATAGTCCCACTAGTGCCAAGACATTTGCAGAGCGCATCTGCCTGCGTTGCACACTCCAACTAATTATAACTAAGCCATTATACTAGCAAACACTTAGTGTACCTAGTGGCATCCTATACGTGGCTATTGGACTTTGCTATAGTCCCACTAGTGCCAAGACATTTGCAGAGCGCATCTGCCTGCGTTGCACACTCCAACTAATTATAACTAAGCCATTATACTAGCACACACTCAGTGTACCTAGTGGCATCCTATACGTGGCTATTGGACTTTGCTTTAGTCCCACTAGTGCCAAGACATTTGCAGAACGCATCTGCCTGCGTTGCACACTCCAACTAATTATAACTAAGCCATTATACTAGCAAACACTTAGTGTACCTAGTGGCATCCTATACGTGGCTATTGGACTTTGCTTTAGTCCCACTAGTGCCAAGACATTTGCAGAACGCATCTGCCTGCGTTGCACACTCCAACTAATTATAACTAAGCCATTATACTAGCACACACTCAGTGTACCTAGTGGCATCCTATACGTGGCTATTGGACTTTGCTATAGTCCCACTAGTGCCAAGACATTTGCAGAGCGCATCTGCCTGCGTTGCACACTCCAACTAATTATAACTAAGCCATTATACTAGCAAACACTCAGTGTACCTAGTGGCATCCTATACGTGGCTATTGGACTTTGCTATAGTCCCACTAGTGCCAAGACATTTGCAGAGCGCATCTGCCTGCGTTGCACACTCCAACTAATTATAACTAAGCCATTATACTAGCAAACACTTAGTGTACCTAGTGGCATCCTATACGTGGCTATTGGACTTTGCTTTAGTCCCACTAGTGCCAAGACATTTGCAGAACGCATCTGCCTGCGTTGCACACTCCAACTAATTATAACTAAGCCATTATACTAGCACACACTCAGTGTACCTAGTGGCATCCTATACGTGGCTATTGGACTTTGCTATAGTCCCACTAGTGCCAAGACATTTGCAGAGCGCATCTGCCTGCGTTGCACACTCCAACTAATTATAACTAAGCCATTATACTAGCAAACACTCAGTGTACCTAGTGGCATCCTATACGTGGCTATTGGACTTTGCTATAGTCCCACTAGTGCCAAGACATTTGCAGAACGCATCTGCCTGCATTGCACACTCCAACTAATTATAACTAAGCCATTATACTAGCCCACACTCAGTGTACCTAGTGGCATCCTATACGTGGCTATTGCACTTTGCTATAGTCCCACTAGTGCCAAGACATTTGCAGAACGCATCTGCCTGCGTTGCACACTCCAACTAATTATAACTAAGCCATTATACTAGCAAACACTCAGTGTACCTAGTGGCATCCTATACGTGGCTATTGGACTTTGCTATAGTCCCACTAGTGCCAAGACATTTGCAGAACGCATCTGCCTGCATTGCACACTCCAACTAATTATAACTAAGCCATTATACTAGCACACACTCAGTGTACCTAGTGGCATCCTATACGTGGCTATTGCACTTTGCTATAGTCCCACTAGTGCCAAGACATTTGCAGCACGTCTGCCTGCGTTGCACACTCCAACTAATTATAACTAAGTTACATTGTCAGGGATATTTATTCTTTATTATTCTGCTGTTAATAAAGCTAGACCAACACTGCAATCTTCACCACCTCTCAATTTTTACTACCACATTTTCAGTCCACAATCTTGTCGCAATCAACATGAGTGGCAAAATGACAGATGCTGGTGGAAAGGGGAAGAGGCGTGGTGGAAAAGGCAAAAAAGGTTTTGTCAGTGGGGAAGGTGGCAAAGCTCCATTATCATCTGCTGCAGATAGACCATCTACTAGCAAAAGTAAGATGTCTACTACTTATTGTGGACAATCCGATGTGCTCCCTTTTTTACGGACACGAACAAGAGGAACAAAGGTAGATGATGGGCAAAAAAGGAAAATGCTTGAATGGATCTCAAGTGGTCCAACAAGTGCCCTCTCAGCCACTTCAAGTACCGCATCCAAAAAACACCAGTCCTCTGAGTTGTCATCCCAATCACACTTGATTTCTCCCAGCTCTGAAGTCTCCATCAGCCCTGCACAGTATGGTGGAACTGAGATGGCTGAGTCTGCAGAGCTTTTCAGTCACACTATAGCCTGGGAATCAGAGGTCTGCTCCCAAGCTACAGTGAGTACAGAACAGGAAATGGTCTGCAGTGATGCCCAGAACCTTTGTGACTCTGATTCAGGCCGTGAGGACCAAGTTTCTGAGCATAATGTTGACCCTTTGTCACAAACTGTAACACCTGTGGTTATAGACAATGAGGAACATACTGATGAAGATGAGACGCAGATACCCGATTGGGATGACAACTTAAATATTCGGTCAGGGCAAGAAGAGGCTCGGTCTGAGGGGGAGGGGAGTGCAAACACAACAATTGATGATGACTTTCTAGATCCCACCTACTGTCAACCCCCAGTCAGGCACTCGAGGAGATCAACAGAGGCGGTGGAGGAGGATGCAACCGACGACGAAGTTACCTTGCGCCTTCCTGGACAGAGTCGGAGCACTGGTAGCACGTCTACAACTGCATCCTCAGCCACCACTCTGCCTATGAGCATTATTCGGGGTGGATCAACAGGTCGCATGGCCTCTAAGCCTTGCCTAGCCTGGTCCTTTTTTCACATCGAAAAAGATCGCCCAACTCATGTGATATGTAACATTTGTCATGATTCTGTTAGTAGAGGTCAAAACCTCAGCAGTTTGACAACTTCTTCCATGAATCGTCACATGACTAAATATCATAAGTCCCGGTGGGAAGCTCACCGTGCTGCAATGCGGCCTAGCGGAGCGAACCATCCACCGCCCGCCCCTTCCAGTGCATCCGCGCGCTCTTCATCTTCTAGGACTGTGGGGACAGCTGTCACACCTGTTTTTCCACGCAAAACTTCCACCACTGTAACCGCAACAGGCAGTTTGCTTGTAAGGTCGTCAGTTGGTTTGGAAGGGGAAACAAGTGAGTGTGTACAGCTCTCTCAGACATCGATAGCACCAACGTTGGATGAAGGCAACATCATGTCTCCGCCTGCACTTTCCTCACAAACCTGCATTTTTCCAGGGACACCCTACTCAACACCGTCTACACACAGCAGCCAGATCTCTGTCCCTCAGATGTGGTCAAATAAAAGGCCACTTCCTCCGACCCATGACAAAGCTAAGAGGTTGACTCTATCCCTCTGTAAGCTGTTGGCTACCGAAATGCTGCCTTTCCGCCTAGTGGACACACAGGATTTTAGAGACCTTATGTTTGTCGCTGTGCCCCAGTACCAGATGCCTAGTCGCCACTACTTCTCTAAGAAAGGTGTGCCCGCGCTACACCAGCATGTCGCACACAACATCACCGCTTCCTTGAGAAACTCTGTGTGTGAACGGGTGCATTTCACCACCGATACTTGGACCAGTAAGCATGGACAGGGACGTTACATGTCGCTGACTGGGCACTGGGTAACTATGGTGATAGATGGTGAAGGGTCTGCTGCACAAGTCTTGCCGTCCCCACGACTTGTGTGTCAATCCTCTGTCTGTCCAAGTTCCGCCACTGCTTCTGCATCCTCCACCTCATCTGGGTCCTCCACCTCCGCCCCAAGCCTGCCTGGTCAGGCCACCAGCGTTCTCACTGCGCAGAAGGAATCACGCACCCCTCATTACTATGCTGGCAGCAGAGCGCAACGGCATCAGGCGGTCTTTAGCTTGACATGTCTTGGGAATAAGAGTCACACAGCTGAGGAGTTGTGGTCAGCTCTGCGGTCCGAGTTTAATAAATGGTTGTCTCCACTCAACCTGCAGCCTGGTAAGGCCGTGTGCGACAATGCTGCAAACCTGGGTGCGGCCCTTCGCCTGGGCAAGGTGACACATGTACCTTGTATGGCTCACGTGTTGAACCTTGTCGTGCAGCAATTTTTAACACAGTATCCCGGCCTAGATGGCCTTCTGAACAGGGCACAAAAACTGTCTGCTCACTTCCGCCGTTCAAGCGCCGCAGCTGAGCGACTTGCATCGCTCCAGAAGTCTTTCGGCCTGCCGGTTCATCGCCTGAAATGCGATGTGGCGACACGCTGGAATTCAACTCTCCACATGTTACAGCGACTGTGGCAGCACCGCCGAGCCCTGGTGCAATACGTCATGACGTATAGCCTGGGCCAACGAGATGCAGGGGTGGGGCAGATCACCCTGATGGAGTGGTCTCAGATCAAGGACCTATGCACCCTTCTGCACAGTTTCGACATGGCGACGAATATGTTTAGCGCTGACAATGCCATTATCAGCATGACGATTCCAGTCATTTACATGCTGGAACACACGCTAAACACTATTCGGAGTCAGGGGGTGGGACAACAGGAAGGGGATGAGCTACAGGAGGATTCATATGCGCAAGACACAACAACATCACCAAGGTCCAGACGTTCATCATCACCAAGGCGCCAGGCATGGGAGCATGGGGTACAGGGATCAACAAGGGCGCATGGTAGCAGGCGAGATGTTGAGGAAGGTGCAGGAGGACATGAAGAAATGGAGGACGAACTGTCCATGGACATGGAAGACTCAGCAGATGAGGGAGACCTTGGTCAAATTTCAGTTGAAAGAGGTTGGGGGGAGATGTCAGAGGAAGAAAGAACGGTTAGCACCTCTATGCCACAAACACAGCGTGGACTTGGTCCACATGGCTGCGCAAGACACATGAGTGCCTTCTTGTTGCACTACCTCCAACATGACCCTCGTATTGTCAAAATTAGAAGTGATGATGACTACTGGCTTGCCTCACTATTAGATCCCCGGGACAAGTCCAAATTTTGTGACATAATTCCAGCCATAGAAAGGGACGCACGTATGCAGGAGTATCAGCAGAAGCTGTTACTCGATCTTAGATCTGCTTTTCCACCAAACAACCGTGCAGGTGCAGGGAGTGAATCTCCCAGTTGTAACTTGACAAACATGGGACGGTCTCGTCATCTTCACCAGTCTACACGTACCAGTAGGACCGTATCTGGTGCTGGTAACAGCAATTTTATGGAATCTTTTCATAATTTTTTTAGACCCTCCTTTGCAAGGCCACCAGAGACAACAAGTCTGACACATAGTCAACGGCTGGAGAGGATGATACAGGAGTATCTCCAAATGAACATCGATGCCATGACTGTGCAACTGGAGCCTTGCTCCTTTTGGGCTTCAAACCTAGAAAAATGGCCAGAGCTCGCAACTTACGCCTTGGAGATTTTGTCGTGTCCAGCTGCCAGCGTTGTCTCTGAACGTGTCTTCAGTGCTGCTGGGTGTGTGCTGACAGATAAGCGCACGCGTCTGTCCAGTGACAATGTGGACAGACTGACGTTCATCAAAATGAACAAGTCATGGATCCAGAAGGAATTTACAACCCCTGTGTCATCCTGGGGAGAGTAAATGCTTGTGGATTTTGAATGTGCTTGATGCAAATCTAGCTGTGAAGTGTACAACTAGGGCACAAGTGCTGCCACTGAATGGGTGGGTGTGTGGGGCCCAATTTTTTGAAAAAAAGGGAGACTCCGCTTGGAGTAACCCTTGCTTACATTGTTTTTAAAAGAAGCCAAGATGAACAGAGCTGGGATCAGGAAAGACTTTGCTACCTACCCCGGTGTCATCCTGGGGACGGATAAGAATGACGTATTTTTGAATGTGCTTGATGCAAATCTAGCTGTGAAGTGTACAACTGGGGCACAACTGCTGCCACTGAATGGGTGGGTGTGTGGGGCCCAATTTTTGGAAAAAAGGGAGACTCCGCTTGGAGTAACCCTTGCTTACATTGTTTTTAAAAGAAGCCAAGATGAACAAGTCATGGGTCAGCAAAGACTTTGCTACCTACCCCAGTGTCATCCTGGGGATGGATAAGAATGGCGTATTTTTGAATGTGCTTGATGCAAATGTAGCTGTGAAGTGTACAACTAGGGCACAACTGCTGCCACTGAATGGGTGGGTGTGTGGGGCCCAATTTTTGGAAAAAAAGGGAGACTCCGCTTGGAGTAACCCTTGCTTGATGTGTTTTTAAAAGAAGCCAAGATGAACAGAGCTGGGATCAGGAAAGACTTTGCTACCTACCCCGGTGTCATCCTGGGGACGGATAAGAATGGCGTATTTTTGAATGTGCTTGATGCAAATGTAGCTGTGAAGTGTACAACTGGGGCACAACTGCTGCCACTGAATGGGTGGGTGTGTGGGGCCCAATTTTTGGAAAAAAAGGGAGACTCCGCTTGGAGTAACCCTTGCTTGATGTGTTTTTAAAAGAAGCCAAGATGAACAGAGCTGGGATCAGGAAAGACTTTGCTACCTACCCCGGTGTCATCCTGGGGACGGATAAGAATGGCGTATTTTTGAATGTGCTTGATGCAAATGTAGCTGTGAAGTGTACAACTGGGGCACAACTGCTGCCACTGAATGGGTGGGTGTGTGGGGCCCAATTTTTGGAAAAAAAGGGAGACTCCGCTTGGAGTAACCCTTGCTTGATGTGTTTTTAAAAGAAGCCAAGATGAACAGAGCTGGGATCAGGAAAGACTTTGCTACCTACCCCGGTGTCATCCTGGGGACGGATAAGAATGACGTATTTTTGAATGTGCTTGATGCAAATCTAGCTGTGAAGTGTACAACTGGGGCACAACTGCTGCCACTGAATGGGTGGGTGTGTGGGGCCCAATTTTTGTAAAAAAGGGAGACTCCGCTTGGAGTAACCCTTGCTTACATTGTTTTTAAAAGAAGCCAAGATGAACAAGTCATGGGTCAGCAAAGACTTTGCTACCTACCCCGGTGTCATCCTGGGGATGGATAAGAATGGCGTATTTTTGAATGTGCTTGATGCAAATGTATCTGTGAAGTGTACAACTAGGGCACAACTGCTGCCACTGAATGGGTGGGTGTGTGGGGCCCAATTTTTGGAAAAAAAGGGAGACTCCGCTTGGAGTAACCCTTGCTTGATGTGTTTTTAAAAGAAGCCAAGATGAACAGAGCTGGGATCAGGAAAGACTTTGCTACCTACCCCGGTGTCATCCTGGGGACGGATAAGAATGGCGTATTTTTGAATGTGCTTGATGCAAATGTAGCTGTGAAGTGTACAACTGGGGCACAACTGCTGCCACTGAATGGGTGGGTGTGTGGGGCCCAATTTTTGGAAAAAAGGGAGACTCCGCTTGGAGTAACCCTTGCTTGATGTGTTTTTAAAAGAAGCCAAGATGAACAGAGCTGGGATCAGGAAAGACTTTGCTACCTACCCCGGTGTCATCCTGGGGACGGATAAGAATGGCGTATTTTTGAATGTGCTTGATGCAAATGTAGCTGTGAAGTGTACAACTGGGGCACAACTGCTGCCACTGAATGGGTGGGTGTGTGGGGCCCAATTTTTGGAAAAAAAGGGAGACTCCGCTTGGAGTAACCCTTGCTTGATGTGTTTTTAAAAGAAGCCAAGATGAACAGAGCTGGGATCAGGAAAGACTTTGCTACCTACCCCGGTGTCATCCTGGGGACGGATAAGAATGGCGTATTTTTGAATGTGCTTGATGCAAATGTAGCTGTGAAGTGTACAACTGGGGCACAACTGCTGCCACTGAATGGGTGGGTGTGTGGGGCCCAATTTTTGGAAAAAAAGGGAGACTCCGCTTGGAGTAACCCTTGCTTGATGTGTTTTTAAAAGAAGCCAAGATGAACAGAGCTGGGATCAGGAAAGACTTTGCTACCTACCCCGGTGTCATCCTGGGGACGGATAAGAATGGCGTATTTTTGAATGTGCTTGATGCAAATGTAGCTGTGAAGTGTACAACTGGGGCACAACTGCTGCCACTGAATGGGTGGGTGTGTGGGGCCCAATTTTTGGAAAAAAAGGGAGACTCCGCTTGGAGTAACCCTTGCTTGATGTGTTTTTAAAAGAAGCCAAGATGAACAGAGCTGGGATCAGGAAAGACTTTGCTACCTACCCCGGTGTCATCCTGGGGACGGATAAGAATGACGTATTTTTGAATGTGCTTGATGCAAATCTAGCTGTGAAGTGTACAACTGGGGCACAACTGCTGCCACTGAATGGGTGGGTGTGTGGGGCCCAATTTTTGGAAAAAAGGGAGACTCCGCTTGGAGTAACCCTTGCTTACATTGTTTTTAAAAGAAGCCAAGATGAACAAGTCATGGGTCAGCAAAGACTTTGCTACCTACCCCGGTGTCATCCTGGGGATGGATAAGAATGGCGTATTTTTGAATGTGCTTGATGCAAATGTAGCTGTGAAGTGTACAACTAGGGCACAACTGCTGCCACTGAATGGGTGGGTGTGTGGGGCCCAATTTTTGGAAAAAAAGGGAGACTCCGCTTGGAGTAACCCTTGCTTGATGTGTTCTTAAAAGAAGCCAAGATGAACAGAGCTGGGATCAGGAAAGACTTTGCTACCTACCCCGGTGTCATCCTGGGGACGGATAAGAATGGCGTATTTTTGAATGTGCTTGATGCAAATGTAGCTGTGAAGTATACAACTGGGGCACAACTGCTGCCACTGAATGGGTGGGTGTGTGGGGCCCAATTTTTGGAAAAAAAGGGAGACTCCGCTTGGAGTAACCCTTGCTTGATGTGTTCTTAAAAGAAGCCAAGATGAACAGAGCTGGGATCAGGAAAGACTTTGCTACCTACCCCGGTGTCATCCTGGGGACGGATAAGAATGGCGTATTTTTGAATGTGCTTGATGCAAATGTAGCTGTGAAGTGTACAACTAGGGCACAACTGCTGCCACTGAAGGGGTGGGTGTGTGTGGGGCCCAATTTTTGGAAAAAAGGGAGACTCCGCTTGGAGTAACCCTTGCTTACATTGTTTTTAAAAGAAGCCAAGATGAACAAGTCATGGGTCAGCAAAGACTTTGCTACCTACCCCGGTGTCATCCTGGGGATGGATAAGAATGGCGTATTTTTGAATGTGCTTGATGCAAATGTAGCTGTGAAGTGTACAACTAGGGCACAACTGCTGCCACTGAAGGGGTGGGTGTGTGTGGGGCCCAATTTTTGGAAAAAAGGGAGACTCCGCTTGGAGTAACCCTTGCTTACATTGTTTTTAAAAGAAGCCAAGATGAACAAGTCATGGGTCAGCAAAGACTTTGCTACCTACCCCGGTGTCATCCTGGGGATGGATAAGAATGGCGTATTTTTGAATGTGCTTGATGCAAATGTAGCTGTGAAGTGTACAACTAGGGCACAACTGCTGCCACTGAATGGGTGGGTGTGTGGGGCCCAATTTTTGGAAAAAAAGGGAGACTCCGCTTGGAGTAACCCTTGCTTGATGTGTTTTTAAAAGAAGCCAAGATGAACAGAGCTGGGATAAGGAAAGACTTTGCTACCTACCCCGGTGTCATCCTGGGGACGGATAAGAATGGCGTATTTTTGAATGTGCTTGATGCAAATGTAGCTGTGAAGTGTACAACTGGGGCACAACTGCTGCCACTGAATGGGTGGGTGTGTGGGGCCCAATTTTTGGAAAAAAAGGGAGACTCCGCTTGGAGTAACCCTTGCTTGATGTGTTTTTAAAAGAAGCCAAGATGAACAGAGCTGGGATCAGGAAAGACTTTGCTACCTACCCCGGTGTCATCCTGGGGACGGATAAGAATGACGTATTTTTGAATGTGCTTGATGCAAATCTAGCTGTGAAGTGTACAACTGGGGCACAACTGCTGCCACTGAATGGGTGGGTGTGTGGGGCCCAATTTTTGGAAAAAAGGGAGACTCCGCTTGGAGTAACCCTTGCTTACATTGTTTTTAAAAGAAGCCAAGATGAACAAGTCATGGGTCAGCAAAGACTTTGCTACCTACCCCGGTGTCATCCTGGGGATGGATAAGAATGGCGTATTTTTGAATGTGCTTGATGCAAATGTAGCTGTGAAGTGTACAACTAGGGCACAACTGCTGCCACTGAATGGGTGGGTGTGTGGGGCCCAATTTTTGGAAAAAAAGGGAGACTCCGCTTGGAGTAACCCTTGCTTGATGTGTTTTTAAAAGAAGCCAAGATGAACAGAGCTGGGATCAGGAAAGACTTTGCTACCTACCCCGGTGTCATCCTGGGGACGGATAAGAATGGCGTATTTTTGAATGTGCTTGATGCAAATGTAGCTGTGAAGTGTACAACTGGGGCACAACTGCTGCCACTGAATGGGTGGGTGTGTGGGGCCCAATTTTTGGAAAAAAAGGGAGACTCCGCTTGGAGTAACCCTTGCTTGATGTGTTTTTAAAAGAAGCCAAGATGAACAGAGCTGGGATCAGGAAAGACTTTGCTACCTACCCCGGTGTCATCCTGGGGACGGATAAGAATGGCGTATTTTTGAATGTGCTTGATGCAAATGTAGCTGTGAAGTGTACAACTAGGGCACAACTGCTGCCACTGAAGGGGTGGGTGTGTGTGGGGCCCAATTTTTGGAAAAAAGGGAGACTCCGCTTGGAGTAACCCTTGCTTACATTGTTTTTAAAAGAAGCCAAGATGAACAAGTCATGGGTCAGCAAAGACTTTGCTACCTACCCCGGTGTCATCCTGGGGATGGATAAGAATGGCGTATTTTTGAATGTGCTTGATGCAAATGTAGCTGTGAAGTGTACAACTAGGGCACAACTGCTGCCACTGAATGGGTGGGTGTGTGGGGCCCAATTTTTGGAAAAAAGGGAGACTCCGCTTGGAGTAACCCTTGCTTACATTGTTTTTAAAAGAAGCCAAGATGAAAAAGTCATGGGTCA
This sequence comes from Anomaloglossus baeobatrachus, assembly GCF_048569485.1. NCBI lineage: Eukaryota > Metazoa > Chordata > Amphibia > Anura > Aromobatidae > Anomaloglossus > Anomaloglossus baeobatrachus. The sequence continues at coordinate 722,365,964 of NC_134353.1, forward strand.
GCAAAGACTTTGCTACCTACCCCGGTGTCATCCTGGGGATGGATAAGAATGGCGTATTTTTGAATGTGCTTGATGCAAATCTAGCTGTGAAGTGTACAACTGGGGCACAACTGCTGCCACTGAATGGGTGGGTGTGTGGGGCCCAATTTTTGGAAAAAAGGGAGACTCCGCTTGGAGTAACCCTTGCTTACATTGTTTTTAAAAGAAGCCAAGATGAACAAGTCATGGGTCAGCAAAGACTTTGCTACCTACCCCGGTGTCATCCTGGGGATGGATAAGAATGGCGTATTTTTGAATGTGCTTGATGCAAATGTAGCTGTGAAGTGTACAACTAGGGCACAACTGCTGCCACTGAAGGGGTGGGTGTGTGTGGGGCCCAATTTTTGGAAAAAAGGGAGACTCCGCTTGGAGTAACCCTTGCTTGATGTGTTTTTAAAAGAAGCCAAGATGAACAGAGCTGGGATCAGGAAAGACTTAGCTACCTACCCTGGTGTCATCCTGGGGACGGTTAATTATGGCGTATTTTTCAATGTGCTTGATGCAAATGTAGCTGTGAAGTGTGCAACTGGGGCACAAGTGCTACCACTGAAGGGGTGGGTGTGTGTGTGGCCCAATTTTTGGAAAAAAGGGAGACTCCGCTTGGAGTCACCTTGCGGTGTTTTACATGATTTTAGGAGGGCGTGCCATGCCTATATCTGTGTGTCCTCCTCTTTTTCCTTGTCCAGCTGTTTTGTTTTCGCATGAGTATATGTCCTTGTCACTTTCCAATGTGTTTGAGTTGTTTGTCACCTTTAGGACACCTTTGAGGGTGTTTTCTAGGTGTTTTTCTGTGTTTGTGATTGCCTGCCATTGTTTCCTATGCAGTTCGAGTTCGGTTCGTCGAACGTTCGACGAACCGAACTCGAACGGGAGGTCCGTTCGGCGAACCAACCTCGAGCCGAACCGCGACCGGTTCTCTCATCTCTAGTGGAGAGGCAGCTAGTGCGCATGCGTGTGCCGATTTACCCCAGCTGCAGCCTAATTACAGTGTTTCGCCTAGTGAGTATGCTCAGCCTGACTGTGCCATTCCTGACGCTAAGTCTTCATTTCGGGATACAGCGCATGCTCCCACACTAAGTGTGAAAAGCCTCTTTGCACAGGTGCTTGCATTCCGTGCCGGGTCTAAGTCCTGTTTTGTGCCTAGACACCATGCTAAAGCTGATAGTCTTTTTTCAGAGACTGTATTTCATGCTACTGAGCATGCTCAGGCACTTACTGCATCAGAGACTAGATCCGGTAATGAACTCTTTGGCCCTGCCCCTGATGTGGGGGTCCCATATAGACCACAGGGCATCAGGTGTCCTCCCAAATGGCTTGCAGAGGCCCACCCCTATGACTTGTCACCGCATTATTGATGGCGATGACTGGTGAGGTGTTTGGGTCATGGCAGCCATGAGGTCATCATTGAAGTTGCGGTTCCAAATAGGACGCTAGTTATGCCACTCATGACGTGTCACTCTACTTTTGTCTCCAGGAGGTTCATTGTGGTTCACCCTGGTTTGGGGCGGACCCAGGTTATAAAAGGGGCTGGAGCCAACAAGGAGGTGCGCAGTATTCTATTATGCTCCGAAAGAGCACACCTCCATGTGTTGAACCCATTGCGGCTTTAGGCCAGAGGTAGGCAGGGATAGGGTGTCGATGCAGGCCACCACCACAGTTGGTAACGCAGAACGGTTAAGACCAGCTCCTGTCCTACCAGTCCTGCTTGTGCAGCCCAGTGGCATTAACAGGCCTGCTGCTGCTGATGCGCCTGCTGTCCACAGGTGTGCCCCTACGCACACGGTCAGCGTACTCAATGGCCCCTGTGTTGTTAACAGGGAGTTCCTGGGCTGGGTGGGCATGTGGACCCTGTGACGCTAACAGGGCTCCCAGTCTCCAGATCCGAATGGCGTCTAACTCGGTTCAGGCTACTATTAGTTTCATAGCCACACAGCTCTGTATCCTCCACCAAACCTTCCAGTTGCCAACCTCTCCTTTTCCAACTAGGAGCACGGTGCACACTGACTGCTGATGGGGATATATACCTTTCTCTTTCTTTTCTTATTAATTTTCGTTATATAGCGGTAACATAGTATATACCACTTTATCCAAATCTGCCAGTCCCACTGTAACAGATGGTGTTTCTTCAGCAAATGTTACTGTTGCTTAACCACCAAATCCATGGACCAAAACTTTTTTCCCCTTTCCAACACACCTGTTCCCCTTTCCACCAGCATCTGTCCTTTTTCAACTCATTTTGGTATATGACCAAAAGTGCAACTCTGCAGGGACACCGTACTCAACGCCAACTCAGCACAGCAGCCAGCCCTCGGTCCCTCAGATGTGGACAAGTAAAAGACCATTTCCTCCTATCCATGACAAAGCGTTGAGATTCACTCTGTGCAGCACTGGTGTTTAGTGGAAAAGCAGATCTAAGATTGCGTACCACATTCTGCAGATACTCCTGTATACGTGCGTTCATTTCTATGGCAGGAATTATTTCGCCAAATTTTGTCTTGTACCGGGGATCTAACAGTGTGGCAACCCATTATTCTGGATTACTTTGAATTCGTACAATCCGAGGGTCATGTTGTAGGTAGTGCAGCAAGAAGGCGCTCATGTGTCTTGTGCATCCAGGAGGACCAAGTCCTTGGTGTGTTGGTGGCAGAGAGGTGAGAATCGTGCCTCCTTCCTCTGCCCTCTCCCCACAACCTCGCACAACCGAAATGTGAGCAAGCTCTCACTCATCTGCTGAGTCTTCCATGCCCATCGCCAGTTCGTCCTCCATTTCTTCATGGGCTCCTGCACCTTCCTCAACACTTTTTGCTGATACTATGCGCCCTTGTTAATCCCTCTCCCTCACCATGACTGCCGCATAGGTGCCGCTGACCATCTGGACCTCATAGATCTTGTTATCCCTTCCGCATATGACTCCTCCTGTACTTCCTCCCCTTCCTCTTGTCCCAACATCTGACTCCGAATAATAATTACAGTGTGCTCCATCATGTAGATGACCAGAATTGTCACGCTGAGAATGACATTGCCAGTGCTAAACATCTTCGTCGACATTTGTAAACTGTGTAGCAGGGTGCATAGGTCCTTGATCTGACACCACTCCAGCAGCGTGATCTGCACCACCTCTGGATCAAGTTATCCCAGGCTATATGTCATAACGTATTGCAGCAGGGTTCGGCGGTGCTGCCACAAACGCTGCAACATGTGCAGATTCAAATTCCTGCGTGTGGGCACATCGCATTTCAGGCGTTTAACCAACAGACCTAAAGACTTCTGTAGCGACGAAAGTTGTTGAGCTGCTGTGTGCGCACGATGGAAGTGAGCACATAGCGAGCGTGCCCGCTGCACAAGGCCATGTAGGCCGTGATGGTGTTTTAAAAATTGCTGGAGAATTAGGTTCAACACGTGAGCCATACAAGGCACGTGTGTCACATTGCCCTGACGATGGCCCGCAGCCAGGTTTGCATCATTGCCGCACACGGCTGTTAAGTCACCAACGGAGTCCGCTCCGTCAATTTGTACTCCGGTCGCCAGGTGACAACGTGTTCCTTTCATGCATAGTGCTGATGATGGGAGAGGAGTCGATGCCAGCGGCGCAGGTGGACGCAGGTTATGCTCACCCACTGGGCTGCATTACCTTGACAGATGCAGAATCTCTGGCTGAATGTAGCTGGTGGGTATCTCACAGATGAAATACCATCATTCAGCTACCTCCAATGGGAAGACACCAAACCCATTTTTATGCCCATCCTGTCTGCAGACCACTACCAGACATAGCTCTGCTTTTACCCCCAGTTCAGTTTTATGATTTTGTGTGCTTGTTACCTGACTACTTTTCCTGCTTGCTGTTTATGTACCTTGTTGGCCGATCCGCATTTAACCTCTGCTTGTTTTCTGATTAAGTCCTGGCCGTCCCATTCTGTTCCTGTTCCTCAATTAATGTTTTGACCCTGCCTGACTACTATTCTCTGGAACTGCAGCCTTCCACAGGTATTAATCACCTTGGGCCCTGTGCAATTCCTAATCCCTGTATAGGGGTTAAAGGGTTTCAGGGTTCTAGGGGTCCTGCTTGGTGAGTGGCTTCCCTCTAGCCTATCATTTACAGCCCATCTGAGTGTGTGGATCAAGGAAGGCGTTACACCGTGCTCTCTGCAGAAGGCCATGTGGGCCAGGATAGTGCTTTAAAAATTGCTGGACAACCAGGTTCAACACGTGAACCACACAAGGCACGTGTGTCACATTGTCACAGCGAAGGGCCGCACCCATGTTTGCATCATTGTCGCACCCGGCCTTCCCTGGCTGCTGGTTGAGTGGAGACAACCATTGATGAAACTCGGTCTCCAGAGCTAACCGTCCACAACTTCTCAGCGGTGTGACTCACATTTCCCATACATTTCAAAGTAAACCTTTGACCGCCTGATGGCATTGAGCTCTGCTGCCAGCATAGTAAGGAGGTGTGTGGTAGTCCTTGTGCGCAGTTACAAGGAAGGGTGGCCTGACCACACAGGGTTTGCGCCAAGGTGGAGGACCCACATGAGGTTGAAGAGGCAGAAGCAGTGTATTAACTTCTACATACAGAAGAAGGATTGAAACAACTCGTGGGGACGGCAAGACTTGTACAGCAGACCCTTCTCCATCTCTCCCCACAGTAACCCATTGCCCAGTCAGCGACATGTAACGCCCCTGTCCATGCTTACTGGGCCAATTCTCTGTGGTGAAATGCACCCTGTCACACAGAGTTTCTCAAGGAATCAGTGATGTTTAGTGCGACCTGCTGGTGTAGCGTGTGCACGCCTTTGTTGGAGAAGGAGTGGCGCCTGGGCATCGGCTCTTGGGGCACTGCGATGGGCATAAGGTCTCGAAAATCCTCGGTTAAAAAGGTTGGAAAGGCAGCATTTTGGTAGCCAACAGTTTCCAGATGCTGAAAGTCAACCTCTAAGCCATGTCATGCCCTTCTAAAAGCATGTAAAACACAGCGAGGGGACTCCAACCACAGTCTCCCTCGTTTCCACTAACTGGGCCACACACACCCCACTTGACTGGCATCGGTTGAGCCCCCTTTTGAAAAAGAAAAAGATGCTTTGCATGAAGCACTCTCAAAAATACGCGTGCCTTTCCCGTCCCCTGGCTGACCCAGGGGAAGAAAAGTCCTCTGAGAGCCATGACTTGTTCATCTTGGTTCTTTTAGAAACACAGTGAGGGGACTCCAACCACAGTCTCCCTCGTTTCCACTAACTGGGCCACACACACCCCACTTGACTGGCATCGGTTGAGCCCCCTTTTGAAAAAGAAAAAGATGCTTTGCATGAAGCACTCTCAAAAATACGCGTGCCTTTCCCGTCCTCTGGCTGACCCAGGGGAAGAAAAGTCCTCTGAGAGCCATGACTTGTTCATCTTGGTTCTTTTAGAAACACAGCGAGGGGACTCCAACCACAGTCTCCCTCGTTTCTACTAACTGGGCCACACACACCCCACTTGACTGGCATCGGTTGAGCCCCCTTTTGAAAAAGAAAAAGATGCTTTGCATGAAGCACTCTCAAAAATACGCGTGCCTTTCCCGTCCCCTGGCTGACCCAGGGGAAGAAAAGTCCTCTGAGAGCCATGACTTGTTCATCTTGGTTCTTTTAGAAACACAGCGAGGGGACTCCAACCACAGTCTCCCTCGTTTCCACTAACTGGGCCACACACACCCCACTTGACTGGCATCGGTTGAGCCCCCTTTTGAAAAAGAAAAAGATGCTTTGCATGAAGCACTCTCAAAAATACGCGTGCCTTTCCCGTTCCCTGGCTGACCCAGGGGAAGAAAAGTCCTCTGAGAGCAATGACTTGTTCATCTTGGTTCTTTTAGAAACACAGCGAGGGGACTCCAACTACAGTCTCCCTCGTTTCCACTAACTGGGCCACACACACCCCACTTGACTGGCATCGGTTGAGCCCCCTTTTGAAAAAGAAAAAGATGCTTTGCATGAAACACTCTCAAAAATACGCGTGCCTTTCCCGTCCCCTGGCTGACCCAGGGGAAGAAAAGTCCTCTGAGAGCCATGACTTGTTCATCTTGGTTCTTTTAGAAACACAGCGAGGGGACTCCAACCACAGTCTCCCTCGTTTCTACTAACTGGGCCACACACACCCCACTTGACTGGCATCGGTTGAGCCCCCTTTTGAAAAAGAAAAAGATGCTTTGCATGAAGCACTCTCAAAAATACGCGTGCCTTTCCCGTCCCCTGGCTGACCCAGGGGAAGAAAAGTCCTCTGAGAGACATGACTTGTTCATCTTGGTTCTTTTAGAAACACAGCGAGGGGACTCCAACCACAGTCTCCCTCGTTTCCACTAACTGGGCCACACACACCCCACTTGACTGGCATCGGTTGAGCCCCCTTTTGAAAAAGAAAAAGATGCTTTGCATGAAGCACTCTCAAAAATACGCGTGCCTTTCCCGTCCCCTGGCTGACCCAGGGGAAGAAAAGTCCTCTGAGAGCCATGACTTGTTCATCTTGGTTCTTTTAGAAACACAGCGAGGGGACTCCAACCACAGTCTCCCTCGTTTCTACTAACTGGGCCACACACACCCCACTTGACTGGCATCGGTTGAGCCCCCTTTTGAAAAAGAAAAAGATGCTTTGCATGAAGCACTCTCAAAAATACGCGTGCCTTTCCCGTCCCCTGGCTGACCCAGGGGAAGAAAAGTCCTCTGAGAGCCATGACTTGTTCATCTTGGTTCTTTTAGAAACACAGAGAGGGGACTCCAACCACAGTCTCCCTCGTTTCCACTAACTGGGCCACACACTCCCCACTTGACTGGCATCGGTTGAGCCCCCTTTTGAAAAAGAAAAAGATGCTTTGCATGAAGCACTCTCAAAAATACGCGTGCCTTTCCCGTCCCCTGGCTGACCCAGGGGAAGAAAAGTCCTCTGAGAGCAATGACTTGTTCATCTTGGTTCTTTTAGAAACACAGCGAGGGGACTCCAACTACAGTCTCCCTCGTTTCCACTAACTGGGCCACACACACCCCACTTGACTGGCATCGGTTGAGCCCCCTTTTGAAAAAGAAAAAGATGCTTTGCATGAAGCACTCTCAAAAATACGCGTGCCTTTCCCGTCCCCTGGCTGACCCAGGGGAAGAAAAGTCCTCTGAGAGCCATGACTTGTTCATCTTGGTTCTTTTAGAAACACAGCGAGGGGACTCCAACCACAGTCTCCCTCGTTTCCACTAACTGGGCCACACACACCCCACTTGACTGGCATCGGTTGAGCCCCCTTTTGAAAAAGAAAAAGATGCTTTGCATGAAGCACTCTCAAAAATACGCGTGCCTTTCCCGTCCCCTGGCTGACCCAGGGGAAGAAAAGTCCTCTGAGAGACATGACTTGTTCATCTTGGTTCTTTTAGAAACACAGCGAGGGGACTCCAACCACAGTCTCTCTCGTTGCCACTAATTGGGCCACACACACCCCACTTGACTGGCATCAATTGACCCAATTTTCAAGATGAAAAAGATGCTTTGCATGAAGCACTCTCAAAAATACGCGTGCCTTTCACCTCCCCTGGCTGACCCAGGGGAAGAAAAGTCCTCTGAGAGCCATGTCCACATTGTCAGTGGACAGACACGTGTGCTTATCTGCCAGCAGACCCCCAGCAGCACTGAAGACAGGTTCCGAGAGAACGCTGGCTGCAGGACACGACAAGATCCCCAAGGCGTACGTGGCGAGCTCAGGCAATTTATCAAGATTGGAAGCCTAAAATGAGCAGGGCTCAAGTTGCACAATAATGGAATCGATGTTTCCTTGCATATACTCATATATCTGTGTGTCCTCCTCTTTATCCTTGTCCAGCTGTTTTGTTTTCGCTTGAGTATATGTCCTTGTCACTTTCCCATGTGTTTGTGTTGTGTTGTGAGTTGTTTGTCACCTTTTGGACACCTTTGAGGGTGTTTTCTAGGTGTTTTTATGTGTTTGTGATTGCCTGCCATTGTTTCCTATGCAGTTCGAGTTCGGTTCGTCGAACGTTCGACGAGCCGAACTCGAACGGGACCTCCGTTCGGCGAACCGAACTCGAGCCGAACCGGGACCGGTTCGCTCATCTCTAGTTCCTATCCCTGTTTTTCCCTGAATGTCATGCAGAGTCCACCGGGGCTCCACCGGGAACATGGTAGCCCCCAGCGAACACCGCAGCAGACGGGGTGCAACAGGAACACAAAACAATTTCGGGACCTGATGCTAGGGAAAGAAGAGCAGGGTCACCTCCTAAACTCACATGAGGTTTATCCCTGCACTCCTGAACATCTCTATTTGGGATCTTTCACCCAGTCTATGATCACGTGCCTATTACTATTTTCCCTGGAACTAGCCCTGTCTAGTCAGCAGGGCAGCAGAATCGCTATTCCCACTATAAGTTAAAGACACAGAGAGGATTAGACGGACAGGGATAAAATAAACAGCAATAAAACAAAGCACTCAATATGACAGGAGGAAATAATGAGGGACAGACCATAGGGGCAAAACCCAAAAAAAGAATAAGGAAGGGAAAAACACAACCCAGCGTTCCAACAGCAAATGATCTCTGAATTACTTTTTGGTCTACAACACATAGGTTCCCTCTAGAGGCAAGCTAAACAGAAGCTATCACCAACATTTATCTAGGCTGGGAGAGGAGTCTTTATAGCAGAATTAATTAGCAACACAGTACAGCTGGCTCTAGCTGTCATCCAGACTTTAGGAGACCAGAAACTACATAACTCTAGCAGCACTGGATAAAAGAGAATCTGCACAAGCAGCAGTTTTAACTTGATCAAGTATGTATGTAGCCGGATGCTGCAATCTTGTGACACACGAAATAGGATAGACCACTCTCCGTTGTGGGACCCTCATTAAAGTAAAGTTAAAACATAACCTTTATTAAGTACAGCAGTAGAAAAAAACACCAGCTCACCCACTTGGAGTTCCATAAGAATCTGACCGGAGCACGGACATCAGCAGGACCCACTGAAGTGTGAATATGAAGAAAGGAATTTCCAGCATCCAGGTTCCAGATTATTTTAAAAAATGAATTTCTTTATTCCAAAATGATTTAAAAGGTCTATCCATATGCATAAAAACAAATGGCAATTATCAAACAGGTACGCGTTTCGGAGGATCACCTCCTTAGTCTGAGACAACACCATTCAAATGAAAAGCCCTTAAAAAAGGTCAAGGGGGAGGGGTAAAATCACAGACAAATGACATCACATGTGTAGAAACACGACTGAGTAGGTAGCACATGAAATAGGCTTTTTACATTACATTTGAAATTTCATTTTTCACATTGAGCCCATACGGCAAACAATACAAACCTATATTATAGAGGTTGCGTTTTTTCTTCTCAAAAACAATTATTTTACTTTTTTGGATGAGTTTTTTGTTCAGACACAGGGTTGTTCCATGGGGTCCAAATTTTCCTCTTCTCTTGCCAATGTCTTTATGGCATGGTGGGAGGAGTACATTTTTACTGATACAAACCCCTTTGAATCTAATATCAATATTTTGAAAGGCAACTGCTGGCAACTCCCTAGTATATGCCTCTAGTTGCCATCCACGCCATGTCATCAATAATTTACCTGTGGGAGAATTCATTAGAGCCAGATCTACATGCACTTCTGAATGCTCTTACCAGAAGCAATGTGATATTATTAAAAACAGATTCAAAAACAGGGGTTATTCCCCAAATGTTATTGACCAAGCAAAGCTAAAATCTGAAAAGAAAAACAGAGCGCAATATTTGGAACAAAAATCCACTTCTTTTTCTGTGTCTGCACAAACCTCTTCTCATGTAGTTTTTTCAACCTGTTTTAGTAGTGATTATTATCATGTCATCGATATTGTCAAGAAATTTGTACCTATCTTGCAGGTTGACAACACCTTAAAAAATATTTTGGCTAATGGCGTGAGATTTGTGTCTAAGCGTAATACTACAATAGCAAATTGCATCTCACCTAGTGACCACACAATGCTCAATAAGAATATAAGTCACTGTTCACATAATTGGTTACCCACATTGGGCTCCTACAAATGTGCTCAAATAAATTGTGGTTTATGTAGGTTCATGTTTAATACTTGTGAGACTGTGACCGGGGTTATCTATGACGGCCGGTATGTCTCGCCCCGGTTGTGCTCACTCCATGATAGAAAGTAAATCCACTCTAGGGTTAATGCTGTTTCCCTACAGGCTGAAGGAAGGGTTAAAGGGAAACAGGAACGAGGGGCAGGTGTGCCGGGTGTGAGGGAGTGATCACAACTCCCTGAGTCTCTGCTGGAGAGACATGTATATTGCTGTGGATTTTTGTTTGGACATTAAACACCGTGTGCTGTGAAACTTAATGCCTGGATCCCGTGTCTTCTGCTGCGCAGCCGACCGCGCTACCTCACATATGGTGGAGAATCGGCGGGCATGCCAGCCCGGTGAGGTGTACTTCCTTTTCTGGTGATCCGGTAGCACATGTCCTGGATTCAAGCAGCTATACTACGGCCCAAACCCAGCGACGCCATGGAGGACATACTAAGGCATTTGGCGCAGGCTAATGCACAGCAGCAGCAGGCTAATGCACAACAACAAGAGGCTAATGCACAGCAACAACAGGTGAATACCCACCTGCTCCGGACGTTGGAGCAACAGCAGCAACAGCACCAGCAATCCTTGAAATTGCAGGAAAAAAGGCACCAAGAACAGATGGTTCTCCTGGCCAAGTCAATCCGTGCCGGACCGGCAGCAACAACCCCGGGACCGGGTGACGACGGCAGCGTCCGGAAAGCGGTGAGACAAGCGTTGCAAAAGATGACCCCGGGGGATGATGTGGAAGCGTTCCTGGCAGTGTTTGAGCGGGTGGCCGAGCGGGAAAAGCTGCCGACCCCCCAGTGGGCTGAGGTATTGTCGCCCTATCTGACGGGGGAACCCCAAAAAGCGTACCTGGACCTCGGTACCGAGGACGCCATTGACTATGTGACCCTGAAAGCCGAAATACTGGCTCGGTTGGGGGTGAATACCTATGTACGGGCTCAGCGGGTAAATCGGTGGTTCTATGAGGAAGCCAAACCCGTACGCTCCCAGGCCTATGACTTATTACATCTTGTAAAAAAGTGGTTGCAGCCTGACACTCTGAGCCCAGCGCAAATGGTGGAAAGGGTAGTAGTGGATCGTTTTGTGCGCACTTTACCCGTCACCGTTCAACGGTGGGTAGGACAGGGTGACCCGAGTACCCTGGACCAATTAGTGTCCCTGGTAGAGCGGCATGTGGCTACGCAGGACTTGATACGGGACACTGAGACTTTGCGTACCGCCCGTCGGTCCGGCCCCTCCAAGCCTAGGGCCAAGGACCCACCGCCGACACCGGTACAGGAGTCCGCTACCATCCTGGCTGAGGCCGCGCCCGCCGTTCCTGAGGTCCGGAAGGCCATGTACCCTAAACGACAACTTGTCAAGGGGGTTTCCTTCCCTATTAGATGTTGGCGGTGCCAGCGGGTGGGACATATGGAAGCCCAGTGTCCCCTGACCACGGAGCCCATGGATTGTGGGGTTACCCGGCGGGGTTCAATGTATGCTCAGGTGGTGTGTACCGCTGACCTGGTTCCCCCAGAGACTGAGCCCCACTTGTGCCAAATACAGGTGAATGGATGTCCGGTTACAGGATTGTTGGATTCCGGAAGCTTAGTGACCCTTGTGCGATCCACCTTGAGGGCTAAAGTAAAGGCCACAGGACGTACCGTGGGGGTGGTTTGCATACATGGGGACCGCCGAGACTATCCCACGGGGATTGTCACCATCACAGCACCTTGCGGTCAGGTGCAACATGAGGTGGGACTGCTTAACACTCTTCCTTATGACGTGATCCTAGGACGGGATCTGCCCTATTTTTGGACTTTATGGAAGGGAACCCCTAGATCCCCTCCGATATTGGTCAGTCCGGGGCCTGAGCCCTACAATCCTGAATCCGGGACACCTGCCGTAGGGGTCCCCATGATAGGGACAGAATGTGAACCCGATAGGTCGCCCCTAGAGGTATTGGCAGGAGAGGCTGAGACGGTCGAGCCCATCCCGGACTTGGAGGCATCCCCGGATGCGTTTGGGACAGCCCAACTCCAGGACCCTACGTTAATACATGCCCGGAATAGGGTGTTAGTAATTGACGGGGTGGCCCAGCTGCCCGGTGCCCAGGTAAGGTACCCCCATTTCGCTCTTAAACAGGATTTACTCTACCGGGTAGATGAAATACGGGGCGTGGGGGTGGAGCAGTTGGTGGTGCCCCAGCCGTATCGCCGGCGGGTCCTCGACTTGGCTCATAAACATCTGATGAGTGGCCACCTAGGGGTCAAGAAAACGCAGGAGCGAATATTGCAAAGGTTCTATTGGCCCGGGGTCTTTGGGGAGGTAAAACGGTTCTGCGAAACCTGCCCGGAGTGTCAGCTTACCGCACCACTGGTCCACTTTCGCAGTCCGTTGGTGCCGTTACCCATTATAGAAGTCCCTTTTGAACGGATAGGGATGGATCTGGTGGGGCCCCTCGTAAAGTCTGCTCGAGGGCACCAACACATCCTAGTGATCGTTGACTATGCCACCCGGTATCCAGAGGCGATACCTCTCAGACATACTGCGGCAAAGCTTATAGCTCGGGAGTTGTTTTCTGTGTTCTGCCGGGTGGGGTTGCCCAAGGAGATCCTTACGGATCAGGGGACCCCATTCATGTCTAAAGTGACCAAAGAACTATGCCGGCTACTCCAGATCAAGCAGTTGCGTACGTCTGTGTATCATCCTCAGACGGATGGGTTAGTAGAACGATTCAATAAAACCCTGAAAACCATGCTAAAAAGGGTGATCTCCAAAGACGGGAAGGACTGGGATATGATGCTTCCCTATTTGATGTTTGCCATCCGAGAGGTGCCACAGGCATCCACGGGGTTTTCGCCTTTTGAATTGTTATACGGGCGACATCCTCGGGGATTGTTGGACCTGGCAAAGGAAACATGGGAGCAAGAGCCCACCCCCCATAAAAGTGTGATTGAACACATTTTAGGAATGCAGAACCGCATAAGCGCGGTCATGCCAATTGTGAAGGAGCATTTACAGGAGGCTCAGGCCGCGCAAAGCGGCCGCTATAATAGACAAGCCACCGTGCGGACCTTTAAACCCGGGGATCGGGTGTTGGTATTAATCCCCACGGCGGAGAGTAAATTCCTGGCTCAGTGGCAAGGCCCCTACGAGATAAAGGAAAAAGTCGGGGTGGTCAACTATAAAGTATTGCAGCCCGGTAGGCGGAAACCTGAACAAATATACCATGTCAACCTATTAAAACCGTGGCAGGAACGGGAAAGCCTGATGGTTGAGTTTCCCCCATCTCCCTCCTCTTCGGGTCGTTCACTCCCGGCTTCAGCGACCTCCGGAGAGGACGAACCGGAAGTAAGGATCGGAGAAGCCCTCACCAAGCAACAGAGGCGAGAGGCCAGACGGCTGGTTCAGCAGAACCCCGATGTCTTCTCCGAGTTGCCGGGTAGGACCAGTCTGATACGACATGACATTGTCACCGAGCCCCACCTGAAGGTACGCCTGAAGTCATACCGCGTGCCGGAGGCTCGAAGACAAGCCATATCAGAAGAAGTGAAGACAATGCTACGCCTGGGGGTCATCGAAAAATCCCGGAGTGAATGGGCTAGTCCCATTGTCCTAATACCAAAACCCGATGGCTCCTTAAGGTTCTGCAATGACTTCCGGAGATTGAACGAAATATCCAAGTTCGATCTCTACCCCATGCCCCGGGTGGATGAGCTGATTGATAGGCTGGGACAGGCGCGATATTTCACCACGCTCGACCTGACCAAGGGGTACTGGCAGGTGCCACTGACGGAGTCCGCCAAGGAGAAAACCGCTTTTGTTACGCCGGAGGGTCTCTTCCACTATGTTGTCTTGCCTTTTGGGTTACATGGCGCTCCGGCCACGTTCCAGAGGTTGATGGACTTGGTGCTGGAACCCCACCAGGCGTATGCATCAGCGTACCTTGATGACATCATTATTTACAGCTCCGATTGGCAGACCCACTTGGAACAGGTACAAGCGGTGGTGGACGCGCTTCGAACAGCCGGATTGACAGCCAATCCCAAGAAATGTGCGTTGGGACTCACGGAAGCCCGCTACTTGGGCTACGTGATAGGCCAAGGAGTGATTAAGCCCCAAATTAACAAGGTTGAGGCGATCCAGAAGTGGCCTAGACCCCTGACCACGAAGCAGGTTAGGGCCTTCCTGGGTATCGTGGGGTACTACAGGAGGTTTGTAAAGGATTTTGCGGGACTATCAGCCCCCTTGACGGACCTTCTCAAAGGCAAGAAGTCCGTCATGGTACGCTGGACTCCGCAGGCCGAGGACTCCTTCCGGGCCCTGAAGGGGGTCCTGTGCGGACAGCCCGTTCTCGTACACCCTGATTTCCGGAAGGAGTTCATAGTACAGACTGACGCCTCAGAGGTCGGCCTGGGGGCAGTGCTGTCTCAGGTGGTTCAGGGGGAGGAACACCCCGTCACCTTCTTAAGTAGGAAGCTCACCCCTCCCGAGCGGAATTATAGCGTAGTGGAGAAGGAGTGCCTGGCGATCAAGTGGGCCTTGGAGTCCCTACGCTATTACCTGCTGGGACGGCAGTTTCGCTTGGTGACGGATCACTCTCCACTGGTCTGGATGAGGTCCGCCAAGGAACGGAATGCCCGGGTTACCCGGTGGTTCCTTTCTCTGCAGAACTTCCGGTTTACGGTTGAACACCGGGCCGGTAGGTTGCAGGGCAACGCCGATGCCTTGTCCCGCGGCCCGTGTTTGCTGGCAGGAGTTCAACCCCGCTCGCTTGAACTGAGGGGGGGGGGTATGTGAGACTGTGACCGGGGTTATCTATGACGGCCGGTATGTCTCGCCCCGGTTGTGCTCACTCCATGATAGAAAGTAAATCCACTCTAGGGTTAATGCTGTTTCCCTACAGGCTGAAGGAAGGGTTAAAGGGAAACAGGAACGAGGGGCAGGTGTGCCGGGTGTGAGGGAGTGATCACAACTCCCTGAGTCTCTGCTGGAGAGACATGTATATTGCTGTGGATTTTTGTTTGGACATTAAACACCGTGTGCTGTGAAACTTAATGCCTGGATCCCGTGTCTTCTGCTGCGCAGCCGACCGCGCTACCTCACATACCACTAAATTTACATCTTGTGCTAATAATCGAGAATTTACCATTAAGTCCTTTATTAATTGCGGTACCGCTGCGGTGGTCTACATCATCACCTGCACGAGCTGCCACGTCCAGTATGTGGGAAATACCTCCCATACATTACGCCGTCGCATCTCAGAGCACGTCTATGATGTAAACCATACCACTACACAGAGCTTGTCTGATGCATCTAAACATTTTTAAATGTGCATGCTGGCAATTTGACATCGCTCAAAGTGAATGCTGCAGAAAAAGTGATCCCCCCCCCCCTAAAAGGGGTGGCGATTTGACAAAATTGTTACACCGCTGCGAAGCAAAATGGATAATTTTACTTAATAGCAGAATGCCGTATGGGCTCAATGTGAAAAATGAAATTTCAAATGTATTGTAAAAAGCCTATCTCATGTGCTACCTACTCAGTCGTGTTTCTACACATGTGATGTCATTTCTCTGTGATTTTCCCCTCCCCCTTGACCTTTTTTAAGGGCTTTTCAGTTGAATGGTGTTGTCTCAGACTAAGGAGGTGATCCTCCGAAACGCGTACCTGTTTGAAAATTGCCATTTGTTTTTATGCATATGGAATGACCTTTTAAATCATTTTGGAATAAAAAAATTCGTTTTTTAAAATAATCTGGAACCTGGATGCTGAAAATTCCTTTTATTAACCCCTTCCCGACCATGGACGGATAGATCCGTCATGGTGCCCTGGGCCTTAAAGACCAAGGACGGATCTTTCCGTCATGGCGGAATCGCGGCACCGGAGCCTCCGGTGATTGCAATCGGGGAACACAAACCGCAGATTCGGGGAGGAGGGGACCTGTACCTGACCTCAGGAGGGGTGGTGCCTCCTCCCCGGACCTACGGAGGCTGTGATTGGCTGACAAACGCCGCTCAACCAATCACAGCCACTGTAATGTTCCAGCCATTTAAAGTGACTGAAACATTGAAATCCAGCCTTGGCCAGTGAAGATATAGCACTGGCCATTGGCTGGAGCTGGGTGACCTTACTGAATCACCCTCCCCCAGCTCCAGTAGCTCTGATTGGAGAGATCGGCCTTGTGACCGATCTCTCCAATCACAGTGGACCTGTTGCCGGTGACTGCCCCCTTCACTTGTCGGCCCTGCAGCACAGTGAGTGTATACAGTGCAATGGCAGGGTGACAAGATCTGGTCCCATGCTGTTATGTGACCGGAGCATGGGACCCGGAAGTTGCCGCGCTGCCATTGCACTGTATGAAACCAGCGAAAAGCCTCCCGATCCGCCGCCGCTGCCCTCCGCGATTTGCCACCTGTCTCCCCAATCTGCTGCCCGCACCCTCACCCCCACACCTACCGATCCTCCGCCGCCTTCCATCTGCCACAGTGCCACCGCTCCCCCCGATCTGCTGCCCGGCCCCTTTCCCTCGTGATCGGCTGCTCGTCCCCTCACCTCCGTGATGTGCTGCCAGCCCCCTCCACTCGAGATCGGCTGTCCGCTTCCTCCTCCGTTATGTGCTGCCCGGCCCCGCCCCCTCTCCTCCGTTATGTTCTGCCCCGCCCCTCTCCTCTGTTATGTGCTGCTCGGCCCCGCCCCCTCTCCTCCGTTATGTGCTGCCTGGCCCCGCCCCCTCTCCTTCGTTATGTGCTGCCCGGCCCTGCCCCCTCTCCTCCGTTATGTGCTGCGCGCCCCCTCTCCTCCGTTATGTGCTGCGCGCCCCCTCTCCGTTATGTGATGCCCACCCCCTCCCCTCCATTATATGCTGCGTGCCACCTCTCCACCGTTATGTGCTGCTCGCCCCCTCACCTCTGTGTTGTGCTGCCCGCTCCCCCCCACCTTTCACCCCCGTGATTGGCTACCCGCCCCCTCCCCTTTCACCCCCGTGATGTGCGCTCCCTCCCGTCACCCCCGTGATCTGTGCTCCCTCCCCTGTCACCCCCGTGATGTGTGCTCCCTCCCCTGTCACCCCCTTGATGTGGGCTCCCTCCCCTGTCACCCCGTGATGTGCGCTCCCTCCCCTGTCACCCCGTGATGTGCGCTCCCTCCCCTGTCACCCCCGTTATGTGCGCTCCCTCCCCTGTCACCCCCGTGATCTGTGCTCTCTCACCTGTCACCCCTGTGATGTGCGCTCCCTCCCCTGTCACCCCCATGATCTGTGCTCCCTCCCCTGTCACCCCCATAATCTGTGCTCCCTCACCTGTCACCCCCATGATCTGCTGTCCGCTCTCCCTCACCTCTTACCCCCATGATCTGTGCTCTGCTCACCTGTCTCCCCCGTGATCTGCGCTGCGCTCCCTCTCCCACGTCTCACCCTCCCTGATCTGCTGCCTCCTTCATCTCCTGTGATCCAGCTGCCTAGATCCATCCTGTAGGGTAACTATCCCCAATCTCACCTCCCACTCCCTTTCCCTCCCATCCCGCCATCCCCCCTTCACCCCATCCACTGCGCCCTCTCCCATCCGCCCCACCCTATCCCAGCCGCCTCCACCCTATCCCAGCCGCCTCCGTCTCACAATCACATATGCTCCCTTTATATGCCGCTGCCACCCCATCTGCCGCCCCCCCCCCATCTGCCGCTGTTCTGATCCATCCTGTAAGTATTGTTCGTGGCTCTTTTCTAACTATCCCCAATCGCATCTCCCACTCCCTCTCACCCACCCTCCTCCCCCACCTGCTTGCCGCCAAGTGCTGATCAGGTACGTAATTGTTGCTCTAGTTTTTGCTTTTTTTGTGCACCCCAAATAAAAAAAAAAAAAAACAAAACTTGAAGAATTAGGTACCTGATCAGCAATCGTCCTGCAGTCGTACTCGACTTTGGACAGGACTTCTTTTTTCCATCCCACCTAGTCCCCCCCCCCCCTTTTTTGCAGAACATTCGTGCGTGCGCCCTGTTTTTATTTTCTATGCCATGGGGGTCTAGTTTCCAAAATGGGGTCACATGTGGGGGAGCTCCTCTGTTTCGGCACCTCAGGGGGTCTCCAAACACAGCATGGAATACGCTAATTATCCCAGACAATTTTGTGTTTGAAACGTCAAATGACGCTCCTGCATTCCGAGCCCTGCTGCGCGCCCAAACATTTGATTTCCACCACATATGAGATGTCAGTATACTCAAGAGAAATTGCAGAATACATTTTATGGTGCAATTTTTCCTGATATCCTTGTGAAAAAAAAGCTACCTGGTTGAAGTAACAATTTTGTAGTGAAAATTTTTTTTTTTTATTTTTACGGCTCAACTCTATTAACTTTTGTGAAGCCCCCAGAGGCTCAAAGTGCTCAATAAACATCTAGATAAATTCCATGAGGGGTCTAGTTTCCAAAATGGGGTCACATGTGGGGGAGCTTCACTGTTTCGGTACCTCAGGGGCTCTCCAAACGCAACATGGTGCTGCTAACGATTCCAGCTAATTTTCTGTTCAAAAAAGTCAAATGGTGCTCCTTCCCTTCCGAGTCCTGCCGTGCGCCCAAACAGTGTTTTTTTGCCACATATGAGATATCTGCGTGCTCAGTAGAAATTGCGCAAAAGATTTTGGGGGTTCATTTAATCCTGCCACCCTTGTGAATATGCAATATTTGAGGCTAAATTAACATTTTTGTTACAAAAAGTAAAATGTTCATTTTTTCCTTCCACATTGCTTTAGTCACTGTGAAGCACCTGAAGGGTTAATAACCTTCTTAAATGTGGTTTTGAGTAGCCTGAGGGGTGCTGTTTTTGGAATGGTGTCACTTTTGGGTGTTTTGTGTCATGTAGATCTTTCAAAATCGCTTCAAATGTGATGTGGTCCCTTAAAAAAGTGGCTTTGTAAATTTTGTTGTAAAAATGAGAAATTGCTCATAAACTTTGAACCCCTATAACTTCCTTATTTTTTTTTTCCCAAAATTGTTCTGATGTAAAGTAGACATGTGGGGAATGTTATTTATTAATTCTTTTGTGTCATATGTCTCGTTGGTTTTAGAGCATAAAAAATTAAAAGTTTGAAAATTACAAAATTTTCGCAAAATTTCTGTTTTTTTCACAAAGAAATGCAAAAAATATCGACCTAAATTTACCACTAACATGAAGCCCAATATGTCATGAAAAAACAATCTCAGAATCACCGGGATCCGTTGAAGCGTTCCAGAGTTATAACCTCATAAAGTGACACTGGTCAAAATTGCAAAAATTGTCCTGGTCTTTAGGGTCAAAATAGGCTTGGGCATGAAGGGGTTAAGTACAGTATATGAAAATATTGTTGATGTTTCCACTGTGTTTCCAAATGCCCATCTTATTTATATATTTATATATAAATGCCCATCTTATTTATATGTATAAATACATGTGTGGTCAATATAAAGGACTGGCACATAACTTATTTCTTCCAAAGACAGTACTAAGGTCCAGGGGGCACTCACTGCGAGTGGAAGAAAAGCGATTCCGGCAGCTAAATAGGAAAGGGTTCTTTACAGTTAGAGCAGTCAGACTGTGGAATACACTACCACAAGAGGTAGTAATGGCAGACACTATAACAGCTTTTTAAAAAGAGCTGAATGATTTCCTCAGTACACACAACATTGTTTGTTATAAGTCACTTAGGAACAAAATGAAGAATTGGTGAAGGAAGGTTGCCCTAGATGGACTTAGGTCTTTTTTCAAAATATGTAACTATGTAACTTAACCCAAAATGGGAAGTTTAGGCACTGAATGAGGAAATAAAGAGATTAAATCGCTTCTCATATACTGTATATACCACACTCCTATAAGGATAATATAAGGGATGTGGTTATAGTTGGCCCTACTGGTAATCCAAAAATACGCAATATATAGGGAGTATATACTTAGCAAATTCTTTATCGATATCATTACTTAATAAAGAAGGGAAGATGACTAGGTCTTTATCTATACCAGCTATATCCAATATGGAAAAAGTTCTGACTAAGAACTGACTGACATCAGCTAGTATATTAATGATAATATTGCAAACTAGCCCTTTAATTGAGGTATACCAAAAGGATAATGTAGTGTGTTAGAATTAGCAGGGTTACTCCATAATTATCAATCTAGTGGTTATCTGGCCAAGATATATTTATTGCCACTTGATAATAGAGTATTTGGCCCTTAAAATATTATGCCTCTGTGAAGGGCAGCATCCATATCAATTGCTTTAGGGTGTACATCAGCCAAAAGGTTAGTAGATATCAAACATGTATCGTTTTACTTTTATTTAAGAGGTGAAATTTTTTTTAGAAGTTTGTCCAAAAAAATAATTGTGCTTTTGTAGCCATTTTCCGAGACCCATAGCGTTCTCATTTTTTTGGATCTGGGGTTAAGTGAGAGGTTTTTTTTGTGACTTGAGATGATATTTTTAATTACACCAATTTTGTGTAGATGAGATGCTTTAATCGCCTGTTATTGCATTATAAAGGCAATATGGCGACCAAAAAAATGTAATTTGGGCATTTGGAATTTTTTTTGTCGCTAAGCTGTGTACCAATCAGATTAATTGATTTTATATTTTGATTGATTAGCATTTCTGAACTCTGCAATACAAAATATATGTATTTTATTTCTTTTGTTATTGTTTTATTCTCAATGGGGCAAAAAGGAGGTGATTTGAACTTTAAGTTGTTTTTTTTTAAGCCATTACTGCCCAGTGATCACATCACGGGGCCACTGATGGCAGTGATGAACAGTGCGGTCCCTTCTGAGCACATTAGATCACGAGGTCAGGGTTTAAAAGCACAATCCAGTGGGTTAACAGGTGCACCTGTCTGCTTATTATATAAGCAAACATGTGCGAGGATTACAGTGGGCTCACCATAGGAAACCGCGGTAATCGGGGGAGGCGATACATACGAAGACATACATATATGCCCTAGGTCATAAAGGGGTTAATAAAAGGTTACATTTTAATGTATTTGTCCTTCCTAAGTCAGTGATATATTTTAATAATAGCGAATTAATTGAGACTTATAAATCCTCGACAATGAATTTTCCAACATGAATGAGGCATAATATTAATATTACAGTTTCACCCACCGGAATAGATACAATATGTGGACACTACTCATGCTACAATATTTACAATTGTTAACAGGGTTCACATTTTGATGAATACAACTATTCAAAAAGTAATTGAGATCCAAAGAATTGCTAAACCTTTTAGATAGTTTACATAGACAGATTTTTATAAGAATAGGGATTTTCTTGTTATTTTTTATTTTTATTGAGTTAGAAAATAATACTGAAATAATAAGGTCACACTAGTTTCTGCTTAGACTAAGCATTGAATTGTGAGCATTTTTTTCCTCAAAAGAGATAATAGAAACTGTAACTCTAAATGGTATTAGTGTATTTAGAAAATGCTCTGAAGTTATAATGAAAATGCACATGAGTAAAAGACAATAAGAACTGAATGCCTTAAACACACTGCATATAATACCGCAAAGTAAAATAAAAAGATGCAGATACAGTGACTTTTAAAAGAATTCACCCCATTGGCATTTTTCATGTCTTGTTCCCTGACATCCTGAAATTTCACTGTTTTCTTAAGGGTTTACATCAGTTCATATAAAGAAAATACCTTAAATTGGAGAATTTAATTTTCTTTTTATTGTGAATAATATAAAGCCTTAAGGCGGCGTTACATGTTACGATTTATCTGACAACATGTCGTCGGGGTCACGGTTTCCGTGACGCACATCCGGCATCATTAGTGACGTCGTTGTGTGTGACACATACGTGCGAGTCCAAGCAATCGCAAATAGGTTGAAAATCGTTGATCGTTGACACGTTATTCAGTTTCAAAATATTCTTCATCTCTTGGATTGCAGCAGACATATTGGTACGTTTGACACCCTGCCAACGACGAATAACATCCAAATGACCACCTTGGTCAAACAATATATCGCTGATCACTGTTGCGTCGTTTGTGAGATCGTTACGTGTGACCGCAAATAAACGACCTATGTGCGATCTCAGCAAATTGTAACTACGATCTGGGCGTGTCCCATCACTTAGATCGTCAGATAAATTGTAGCGCGTAACGGGGCCTTTACTAGTGGATCCAATCTATAATCAAAATGTTAAGCAGGGATAAAGTATAACAATAAAATATACCTTTTAAAAGAATTCTTTAAAAATAATACCTTCCCATACAGATACACCTTGCATAAAGTTATAAGGTTCTCCAAGTGCACCAGTGCACAATAAAAAAAATGGTTCAGTTTCACCATACGTTCTCCAAGAAGAGGCTGTTCATACATGAGGATGAGATCCTGGGCAAAGACAAAGGAAAGACCTATTAGCCCTGTCATACCCCGTGCTTTCTCTCTTGTCGTCACAAGGATAGTACCTAGTATGGTCTGTCCCATTATTGATGTCCCTACTATATAACCCTGCCGATGCATTTCAGCCACTGGTTAAGATGGCACTCCTCAGGGGTGATATTTATGTGAATGTATTGAACCCCTGGTTTATGAGTACTTCAAATCATACAGGGAATGAGTGGGTTAACGTTTTTGGAAAACCACCACAAATAACTGACAGAGTGCTGGACACCACATGATTGAAGCATAGTACTCTCAAAAAAATTGCTAATTTCTTGTCATATCTTGATAAAACCATGTGGCTTGATGCCTTTATTGATTGTGATTCTGCTGAAAATTTTATTGATGGTTCTGCTGCCAATTTTATTATAAGGCTATATGCACACGCTGTGTTTTTTGTTGCATTTTTGTTGCGTTTTATGGTGCAGTTTTGTTGTCAGAACTTTCTCACTTTTGACTTCCCAGCAAAGTCTATGAGAAGTCAGATTGCTGTGCACACTTTGCAGTTCATTTGTCAGCAGTATTTTTTTAAAAAATTTTAGACAAAAAAGAAGCAGCATGTTCATTTTTCTTGCGTTTTTGTCAACTTTTGTCACCCATTGAAAGCAATGAGGGGGTGAAAAATGGGGAAACGCATGGTTACAAATTGTTTGCATTTTGCTTACGTTTTATCCGTGGTTTTGTCAACAAAAACGCAGCTCGAGAGGATAGTTCTAGAATGACAAAATCAATGCTGGAGTGATTTTGGGGTGTTGGTGTCTCTCTCTCTGTTTCTCTCTCTCCAAGCACTTCATTCTCACTGATCACTGGCATGACATGGCTGTCACACTGCTCCCGCGGCCTCTCATTGTTCTTCCCTACCCGCTCATTAGGTTCATACATATTCACTGCACCCGCTCATTAGGTTCATATATAGTCACTGGTTCCCCGGTTTGTTAATGGTTGCAGTCAGATGTGCCCCCATGCTGACTGACAGCTGTCTAACTGCAACCAATCACAACTGCCGGTGGGCGGGTCTATATTGTACAGTACAATAAATAAATAAATAATTTAAAAAAAAAAACAGCATACGGTCCCCCACCAATTTTGATACCCAGCCAAGATAAAGCCTCACAGCTGAGGGCTGGTATTCCCAGGCTGGGGAGACCCACGATATTCAGAGCCCTCCAACCTAAAAATATCAGCCAACAGCCGCCCGTAATTGCCATATTTATTAGATATGACAAAACCCGGAACTTTACCCAGCTCTTCCCGATTGCCTTGGTGCAGTGGCAATTGGGGTAATAAGGGGTTAATGGCGGCCCATAGCTGGCACTAAGTCTTAGGTTAGTCATGGCAGGCATCTAGGAGACACCCCCCATTATTAATCTGTAAGTGCAAGTAAATATACACAAACACCCAAAAAATCCTATATTTGAAATCAATTATAGAAAAACACCCTCTTTCATGCCTTTATTAACCCCCAAAACACCCAGGTCCATGTTATTTTTTTCATTAAATCACGCTCTAACCATATAAAGTCTTTTTTCAAGATAACTACATACTTGTGTTTTTGTTTTTTTTTAAAGCTTGATAGTGGTGCACACAGCATAATTTAAAACACATTCTGGCCAGTTTAATATTGAAAAATTAGGTGACAGGTTCTCTTTAAAAACAGGATATGGATTGAAACATATGATGCGATAAGAAAATAACAATAATGTGCATAGTTTACATAATTTATGATATGAAGAATCAGTTCAAAAACTAATATTGAATATATAACATTTTAAAGTCTCAGTGCTAATCAAAGAATATTAGTACTGGAATCTTGGTATGAAAGTGCCAAATCAAAAATACGTATGTATCTGCAGATATTCCACCATTATCATTAAAAAACATTAACAAGAAAGTGTGCAACAACCATACACACAGATGAGTTATACAGTTGGATTTACATTTCTGGAATGTGGACTTGTTTCTTGGAATTTTTTTCATTCAGTTTCATAAGGAAGAAATCACCAGTGTTCTTTAAAGCAAAAATAATTGCAAAATGCTCTAAAGGACAGGTCCAGGTGTCTTTAGAGCTTAACCATTAACATATTGTAAAGTGTGAGTGGAAAACATCAGAAGAATGGACATGACATTCTTTTAACCACATGGGTTGTTTTTTTTAGAAATATAAAAAGGTTGAAAGTCTTTAAAAGGCCTGAACATGTGTACTGCAAGTCATTTTTAAATAAAAATTCATATGTTAATTATTTTTTTCATTTTTTGACCATCTTTTTGGGCAGTTTCTGCTGATGTTTACTTACTATCTTTAGAGCTGCAGGAGAGCAATACTGCTCATAAGTGATGGGCGAACCCCCTGATTTGTATAAAAACACAAATCTCCATTCTCTGTTCACCATAGCTTTTTCTAATCTATAATCAACTTTTTCGTATATTAGAGCACTCCCTCCTTGTAAAACAGATGTAAACATAGAGTGAAATGTGCGTGCAGCTCAGTGCTTCATGATTCAGTTAACCATATGTTTAACCAATTGAGTTTAAATCAAACTCTATTTTCAAAATCAAAAACCACACTTTATTTCATGCGATCGCCAATCCTTTCCCATTCTAAGTGAACATGTATACAATATCTTTATTACTCATCACTTTAAAAAAAACAAAAACAAAACTTCTCCCACCCAACTAACCCACCAACCCCTATCATTTGTACTGTTGGTTTTTTTTAAAAGAGACAATTTTCTTCTTACCTGCAATATCATCCTCCTGCCTTCAACTTCACAGCAAAATAAAATGTATTTTTTAAAGAACCCCTAGAGACATCTAAAATATAACCAAACATTATTTTTTTTTAACATTCTAAAAAAACAACTACAAATCTATATATATAATTGCCTTATTCTGTCTGTCTGTCTGTCTATCTGTCTGTCTGGCTGTCATGCTCCAAAATTGTGTCCTTTCGGTGACACAAAGCTGATTGGCCGCTGGGCTCGCCATGGCCCCGCCCCCCCACACCGATTGGCCGCTCGCCCAGGCTGCGCCCCCACACGGATTGGCCAGCCGCTCGCCCAGGCTCCGCCCCCCCACAGATTGGCCTCTCGCCCCGGCACCCTGCAGGCATTGGCAATTCGGCCACGCCACGCCCCGCCCCCCTCACGCAATGCACGCTAGCTCTGGCCCCGCCCCCTCCCTCCCCCCGCGCATTCCCCGAACTGACACGGCTGTCACGGAGGTGAGTACTGTACTCTCCCCCTCCCCCCCGCGCATTCCCTGAACTGACACGGCTGTCACGGAGGTGAGTACTGTACTGTACTCCCCCCCGACCCCCACCCCCCCCCCGGCCCCCGCTCGCACGGGAGTGGTGTGGATACGTTGGTAACCATGCTCGCATGGTTACAAGCGCATCAAGGTCCTACTGCAGCGGAAGATCCACACGCACACACATAACAGCACACACACAAACATACACACACATCAGATCACACTCACTCACACACACACACCTCACACACACCTCACACACACCTCACACACACCTCATATCGCATCCACATACTCACAGCATCCGGCGATATCGCTTGCTTCTCGGCCTCGATACTGTGCTGTTGTGATCTTCCAGGACCTGACGGAGGATCACATGGCCAGAGGCATGTGGTATGTCTGGATGTTGTGAGTATCAGCGCGTATGTGCGATATCGTCAGTGTCTGTGTGTGTGAGTGGATGCGATCGGGTGTGTGTGAGTGGATGCGATCGGGTGTGTGTGTGTGGATGCGATCGGGTGTGTGTGAGTGGATGCGATCGGGTGTGTGAGTGGATGCGATCGGGTGTGTGTGAGTGGATGCGATCGGGTGTGTGTGAGTGGATGCGATCGGGTGTGTGAGTGTCGGCAGAGGAGCACGGCGTGCTGGAGGAGGCTGGGAGCAGAGAGGCTGATCATGGGGAAGGCTGGGAGGAGAGAGGCTGATGCTGGTGGAGGCTGATGCTTGGGGAGGCTGATGCTGGGGGAGGCTGGAAGGAGAGAGGCTAATGCTGGTGGAGGCTGATGCTTGGGGAGGCTGATGCTGGGGGAGACTGGGAGGGGGAGGCTGGGAGGAAGGAGGCTGGGAGGAAGGAGGCTGGGAGGAGAGAGGCTGATCCTGGGGAAGGCTGGGAAGGGGAGGCTGATGCTGGTGGAGGCTGGAAGGAGAGAGACTGATGCTGGTGGAGGCTGATGCTTGGGGAGGCTGATGCTGGGGGAGACTGGGAGCGGAAGGCTGATGCTGAGGGAGGCTGGGAGGGGGAGGCTGTGAGGAAGGAGGCTGGGAGGAGAGAGGCTGATCCTCGGGAAGGCTGGGAAGGGGAGGCTGATGCTGAGGGAAGCTGGAAGCAGAGAGGCTGATGCTGGGGGAGGCTGGAAGGAGAGAGGCTGAGGCTGGGAGGAGAGAGGCTGATGCTGGGGAAGGCTGGGAGGACGGAGGCTTGGAGGAAAGAGGCTGATCCTGGGGAAGGCTGATGCTGGTGGAGGCTGATGCTTGGGGAGGCTGGGAGAGGGAGGCTGATGCTGAGGGAGGCTGGGAGGAGGGAGGCTGGGAGAGGTAGGCTGAGAGAAGAGAGGCTGATGCACACACACACACACACACGCACACACACGCGCGCGCGCACTGCACAACACACCACACACACACACTCACACACTGGGAACCACAAACAACTGCCCTACACAGACACCCACACACACAGACAACGCTGCACACACACAACACCCAACACACAAACACCGCGGCACACACAAATATACGCACATACCGCACAACACACACATTGCACAAAACATACCTCCCCCCAAAACACACCACACACACACAAACCGCGCAACACACACACAACGCTACAGACACACAGCGCTCCACAAACAACGCAACACACGCAACACACATACAACACTGCTCTCACCCCCCGTCACACCCAGACAACACCCAGAACATGTACAGCGCCTACACAAACACTTGGTAACTACACACAACAACATCTCTATATATATATATATAACAAAAATCATACATGAACTACACAATACGTAAATTCTAGAATACCCGATGCGTAGAATCGGGCCACCTTCTAGTACAACAATATTTTTCCATAACTCGGCAGCCGCACAAAAATATTGCAACTGTGGGCATTTGCATGTCAGCCCTAGTCAGCTACACCATTATGGGCGTTGCATGGGCAGGATGTGTTTACCAGCCTTCAGCTGGTATAAATTTCTGGCAGTGGCAAATGCTGGGTACCAAACACACTTGATTCATTGAGCAGAGATCGGCACTCA
Organism: Anomaloglossus baeobatrachus; assembly: GCF_048569485.1. Taxonomy (NCBI): domain Eukaryota; kingdom Metazoa; phylum Chordata; class Amphibia; order Anura; family Aromobatidae; genus Anomaloglossus; species Anomaloglossus baeobatrachus. The sequence goes on from NC_134353.1 coordinate 722,393,769, forward strand.
GTGAGTCAGGTAAGTGTACTCCAGGAAGTGATTCACTAAGACTGGCATGTATTATATCAGTCTTAATGAATTGTCTCTTTCTTTTTTGGTGTCTCCTGAGAAAAGTCTGACAAGATAGAAATGTTGACAGGATACAATACTATACGCTCTCTCAATTGCCTTAGGATTGCATTCAGAGCATTAAGAGAGCATAAGGACATAACAAATAAAAGTTGGGGTAGGCTGCCCATTAGTGATCTGTGGGGATTGATGGGCTCTTTTTGTGAAAACATTATAACTTATAGTCATAGGTTGACACCTAGATTATTATAGGCTATAAATCATGTGCATGTAGTGCTATCCCCAGAATATAACTAGTGTCCTTCAACATTAGATAAGAAAGAAAGAAAAGGAAGGGGGTAACTCTGATATGATCAACTCTGTCATCTCTTAAGGTACCGTCACACTAAGCGACGCTCCAGCGATCCCACCAGCGATCTGACCTGGCAAGGTTCGCTGAAGCGTCGCTACATAGCCGCTGGTGAGCTGTCAAACAGGCAGATCTCACCAGCAACCAGCCACCAGCGACCCGTGTAATGACGCTGTGCTTCATAACCATGGTAAACATTGGGTTACTAAGCAAAGCGCTTTGCTTATAGTTACCCGATGTGTACCATGGCTACGTGTGCAGGGAGCAGGGAGTGGGCTTCTAGAAGCTGCGGACGCTGGTAACCAAGGTAAATATCGGGTAACCAAGCAAAGCTTTTTGCTTGGTTACCCAATATGTACCTTGAATACCAGCGTCCGCAGAATATGGCTCCCTGATCCCTGCACATTCAGATCGTTGCTCTCTCGCTGTCAAACACAGCGATGTGTTCTTCACAGCGGGAGAGCAATGACCAAAAAATGGTCCAGGACATTCAGCAACGACCGGCGACCTCACAGCAGGGGCCAGGTCATTGCTGGATGTCACACACAGCGACATTACTAGCAAGATCACTGTTGCGTCACAAAAATTATATATAAAATTTTTATATATACCTTGTGAGTTGAGTGCTTTTCTGGTCCATGCTTTTTCTCCTTCCTTCTATATAATCTTTTTGGACTTGCACCCTCATAATAATTCTACCTTGCTGCTATTACATAGCTGTGCTTTCCATATGTTTTGTTTAGCGTCACAAAAACCGTGATTCAGCAACGATGTCGCTAGCGATGTCCCTTAGTGAGACGTGGCCTTTATTCTAAGCTCATTTCCATCCAGTGTGCAAAAGACTGTTTTAGATAATTCAAAGAATTGATTCCTTCCAAAGGCCATCTCCATCATCAACCATGTGGACAACATAGCACTGATCACTTTATCCACTCCTGAAGAACCTATTGCCAGGAGAAGCGCGTTGAGGCTATGGCAGAGAAATATACCCTCTCCGGATAAGTAATCCTTTTTTTTTGTTATCGTTGACCTTTACTACATATTCAATGCAGGGTCACGTCAGGGTCAGACAAGAGAGAACCACTGTGGAACGGGAGCACCACAACTTTAGGATGAATCCTTTGTAGATAGGAGAGGTGCAATTATTTTAGGTGCACTATAGGGAGAGGGTAGGAATTATCACATTTTTGAATTTGCATATTTATGTGATGTTTGTCCTATTATAATGCATATCATTAAATTTATGGTTTTATATTGAAATTCAGGGATTGGTCTGTTATTTCTGAATATATCTGAATACATAATTCTTACATGATATTGTTTGTCCGTGCAATGATCCCCCCAAGAGCCACCACCTGAAGTTGAGCCAAATACAGCATGGATTATGCTAATTCTAAGGACTTCATATACCTTTTCACTTTCGTAAATTGAGAGCTTAGCTTAAAAATCCTTAGCTCTGCTGAAAAAGCCATAAATACTGAAATCTTTTTGCCATGAATGGACATGTTGGTATTATCTCTCGACTTTATGTAGAAGTGTGTTCCAGTCCTTGTAGTGTAATATTTTAATCAGAATGGATCGAGAGGCCACTGCTGGTTAAGCTGGTCTTGTAGGTACTGTACTGTATATACCTGCTCAATGACAAATAGAGAAGACAGCATGTCTTTTCCAAAAATATTTATTAGCTAACTCAAAGTATTCTACAGGGTTTCCAAAGTTTTTGATCTTTGGTATTTTCTTGAACACCCATAAGATGTATTTTATTCCAGAAAAGTCTATTTTCCAGGTCATCTCTTTTACTGAGCAACACAGCACTACTTTGTCAGGGTTTCTAGATATTTTTCATTCTGTGAGGCAATGGATCCCTCATGATACTGAGCCTACCATCTGTTAATATCATTTGGTTTTTTAATATCTTTTCACATTGAACAAGTAACAAAGGAAAGTCCAACTCAAACTAAGTTTCTTCTTTATTTCTTGAGAATTTCAAGTACATGGGACAACAAAAGTTTCATGAGAAAGCCGCTATATTGGCAAATGCATCAACGCGTTTCTGGTGTGTTTCCACCCTTCATCATGATACTACTACAAACTAAGGTTTACAAATGATATATGAGTCCCAAAAAGAACCACATACACATAGGAGTATAAATTTCCAAAAAACATCGATTTTTATTAAACATATAAATGTACACAAATATAAAATCACATGATTCATTAATCAAGAGGTATACGGAGGACCTCTACCAAACATCCACCCCACACAAAAGTAGATCTGTGTGTCTAGCTAGCGTAGAAATAAAGGACAAATAACATAATGAGTCCCATATCCTAGTTACAGCTACCAAAAATGTACGCTGTCAACAGACAATAATGCAGCTCCCAACTAATCCAGGGAAAATGCCATCTAAAAAGATCATACAATTGGTATAAGGCTAAATTCAAGGCTTACCCATAAATTGGACAATAGTAGGAGCTCCAAACACACAGCAGTGGGGGGAAGGAATGCAGCTCCCAGTCCCGGACGCGTGTTGCTTAATGCTTCTTCAGCAGGATGGAGGCAGGGGTGGAAGTGCGCTCATTCCCCAGATGTCAATACTAAATACCCATGTGTCGTTTAGTTAAACACCAGGTGATATGTGCGTGTCAGAGTGGCGCACGCGCAGTGAACAGCCTCAAGTGTTCATGTGAAACAAGCCACAGCATTCCAACGCCAACGCGCAGACTCAGGGAGAATTCTCCCACTGACGTCACCGAGCATGCGCATTGGATCAACGGAGGCAGTGAAGTGTCTTATCTCCAGAGGACTGTCAGAGAGCGCGCGCCCAGAGACGCACATATCACCAGGAGGTAACCAGGGGCTAATGCAACCCAGATCACATCGTACCTATGTCCCAGATCGCCCTATATGTACAAATCAGCAAATTTTGAAACATAAACATAGCATAAAGAATGCGCAATATACCAAAGTCATACCACATTCCCACTGTGACAGAACCGCATCAACCAGATAGAAATAATATCACTAGGTCATAATTAAGTCCCTACAATACAGTTCAATCCTTCAATAGTCCCAGATATAACTATCATAGAAAAACAGCCCAGCATAATATGTACAATATTTCACTATCATAATTGCCAGGAGGTTTCAAAAAGTCTCAATTGATGACCATAAATTTTATTTTAGTCTTTCACCAGGGTTTAGAAATACAAGAAGATTAAAGAACAACTCTACATTCCCTGTATATATATATATATATATATATATATATATATATATATATATATATACATATATATATATATATATATATATATAAAAAAAACCCGGGCAATAATTCTCTTATTAACCGTCAATACACAGCTATAGCAGTAATTCCATGAGAGCCAGTCTCCAGAATCTTCCAAATCCTGAAACAGTTTTCTGTTAGGCTAAGTTCACATTTCCGCTAAAATCTATCAGTCACAATCCGCTGCTCTTGTAAACAGCGGAATCTGTTTAGCGGATTCCGCTGCTCCCATAGACTTGTATGAGCAGCGGATTGTGACTGATGATGCTGCGTTGCACCCTCCGCCCGACTGATCAGTCGTGGAACGACTGACCGCCGGGCGGGGGGACCGCAGCATGTAACGTTTTTTGAGCAGCGAGATCCGTCGGATTTCGCTGCGCATGCTCTCTGGCTCCCTGCACACGTCACCAGCTTTGGTTGGTTACCCGATATTTACCCTGGTTATGGTGCAAGGAGCCAGCGCTAAGCGGTGTAGGCCCGTAACCAAGGTAAATATCGGGTAACCAAGGTAAACATCGGGTGCTTTGCTGTTACCCGATATTTAGGCTGGTTACGTGTGCAGGGAGGCCGACACTTCCCCGCTCGGCCCCGCCCCCTCCCGCACTCCGCACATGTGTGTACACACACACACACACACACACCTGTCCCCAGCCATGCAGACAAGCACTGACACCCTCGTCTGGCCCCGCCCCCTGCTCGGCTCCGCCCCCTCCCGCACTTTGCATGTGCACACACACACATACATACATACATACATACATGCACATACACACACTCACTCACACATACACTCACCTGTCCCCAGCCATGCAGACCGCAGCACTTCTACTGACATCCTCAGCGCCTGGCCCCGCCCCCCGCTCGGCTCCGCCCCCTCCCGCACTTTGCATGTGCACACACATACATACATACATACATACATACATGCACATACACACACTCACTCACTCACAGATACACTCACCTGTCCCCAGCCATGCAGACCGCAGCACTTCCACTGACATCCTCAGCGCCTGGCCCCGCCCCCCGCTCGGCTCTGCCCCCGAACTCCGCCCCCCGCACACAACGGAATCCGACAAAGAATTCTGTTCTTTGTCATCCGTTGTACAGCGTTGAACAGCGCATCAGTCACATGCGTCAAGCGACGCATGTGACTGATACAAATCAACGGAAATGTGAACTTAGCCTTACTAGGGGGACCCGGGGAAGCGTGCCAAGATGGGAAATGGACAGCTTCCGCCGGTCAAGGTCCACTGTGCGGTGTAAGGGACCGCCGCTATGGTGGGTGAAGAGTGAGCGGGTTGCTGCTAGCGATCGTCTGGAATGTCACAGACGATCTATGTACACTGATCTGCCCTAACCCGTGAGGGTTGTATGGCACGGATCTCACGGCTCGGTGTACCTGTTGCACGGGGAAGCACAGAGGTGCCCACGCACGTGTGCCAGTGGAAGTCACGAGAATATGGCACGAGGGTAGCACAGAGGTGCCCACGCACGTGTGCTTTCAATAACCATGTGAGTCCGGTGGAGACTCGAGGAGCTCACCTGGGACAGGAACACGGCCTGTTGAAGGGGATACTGCCAGAGCAGCAAGGCAGGAACACGGCCTGCAAACGAGGTACTGCCGGAGCAGCAAGGGCCAAGCCCACAAGAGACAGTAATGCCTGAGCAGTGGCGTGGAAGCACGCTGCCAGACATCCAAACATAGAAGGACGGTCGCGCGCCGCCATGATGGCAGGGGGAGCTTTTAAGGAGGTGCAGCTCCACCCGAGGGCGGGCGCAAGGCGGAGATGACGGACTTGACCGAATCAGGGTCCACGACGTCCCAGCCTGGCCAGTCAGGATTCACCACGTCACCAGCCTTGTCATCAAGCCGTTTGACGTCAGTGAGCGAATCAGGACCCACCACGCATTGCACATGCTCACCCTCCTGCCTCTGGGAAATAGAGGCGGGATCCTCGGTCTCACAATGTGCAGAGATAACGGGAAGCTCACTGCTTCCCTGAGCAGTAAACCTCTGCACATTGCGCAGCCTCGCAGACCTTCGGGGCCGCTGAGCAGGAGAGTCTGCGGCATGCCAGGAATGGGAGACCGCTTCACTCCTTGTAACAGGAGAACCACTAGGTGTCACCCTTCTGCTGCCTCTCTGAGAAGGTATCTCCTGCACACTGCGTAGTCTGGCAGACCTTCGGCGCCGCTGAGCAGGAGTGCTCGTGGCAGGCAAGGAATGGGAGACTGCCTCAGTCCTTGCCTCAGGAGAGCCACGAGATGTAACAGTTTTCCATATGGTAGACTTTTTATCAATGGTCAGATGGTATGCTTGAGGTCAAGGTTCACGACGAGCCGCAGAAAACCACCGATCACGAAGAAACACATGGGTACAGATTCATAAGATGAATAAATCACTATTAAAACAAGGAGAACAAACAAACACAATTAAAAAAGAATCAAAAAACACCATAAAAACACCATAAGGATGTATATCACTGATTTTCTATAGAAATAGGACAAAGCTAAGTTTTTCATTTAGCCCATTTGGCATCATTGTGCCCAGAGTGACAATCCACCGGCACTCAACTTGTGCCAATTGCTTCTTCCAATCACCCCCTCTGATGCCACAGTGCAAAATGTCAATACCCATAAGTTTCAACCCCGAGGCATCACAACCATGAAAGGTCTTGAAATGCCTCGTGATTGTCCTAAGGGGAGTATCATCAACCACCTGTTTTGAATTACGGATGTCTCGAACATGTTCCCTTGTCCTAGTCCGAAGCTGCCTGGATGTTAAACCAACATACAGCTTCGGACAAGGACATGTTGCTAAATATATGACAAAAGAGCTCTTGCACGTAATATACTTCTGGATTTTGAAATACTTTCTGCCGTCGGCCGATCGAAAATCGGATCCTGGAATAAGATTGTGTTCTCTACAAGCCAGACACTCCCCGCATACATAGCAACCCTTCCTCTTAGTTGGTTCATTTACAAGGAATGGATTAGACACAGGTGCCACATAATGGCTGTCAACCAGAATGTCCCTGAGATTTTTCCCTCGCCGAGGTGTCATCAAGGGATTCTCAGAGACATTCTGGGACAGGATCTTATCTGTCTTAAGAATCGCCCAGTGTCTTTTCAGGCAATCTCTCATTTTGTCCCACTGGCAATTGAATGTTGAGATGTATCTAATCTCATTCCCTTTGTTTTTATCTTTCTTTGTATTGGTTGAACTGTACAAAAGCTGCTCTCTCGGAGTGCGTCTGGCTCGCAGGTAACCCCTCTTTATATTGCGGTTACTGTATCCCCTTTGCTGGAAATGTAACCTCAGGTCTTGTGACTCACTTTCAAAACTTTGGTCTGTCGAGCAGACACGCCTCGCCCTCAGAAACTGCCCCGTCGGGACGGCCCTAATCGTGGACTTAGTGTGAGCCGATGACGCATGCAACAGAGAATTCACGGAAGTTTCCTTCCGATGAATATTAGTGTGCAATGCGCCATCAGCCCCCACTTCAAAATGAATATCTAAAAAATCCAATTGTTTTTGACTAGCAACATAAGTTAATTTGATGTTTAAATTATTCCTGTTTAAATAAATCATAAATTCATCTAACAGAGACGCAGCACCCTGCCACAGGAACAGCACGTCATCTATATATCTATGCCAACATATTACATGTTGGGAGAAGAGATCGTCCACATGGAATAATCCCCTCTCCCACATGCCCAGAAATAAATTTGCATATGATGGCGCACATGCCGCCCCCATGGCGGTGCCACGTCTCTGTAGATAATACCTATCCTTAAATAAAAATGCATTATGAGTCAAAATAAAATCCAATAGTTCCAAAATGAGTCCACGAGTAGGTCCGTCCAGACGGCTGCCATCCAAAAAGAGACGCGCCGCCTCCAGGCCATCCTGATGCGCTATACACGTATAAAGAGACTCCACATCTGCCGCCATCAACCACATATCTGGCTCAATGTGGAGTCCCTCCATCTTGGCAAGCGCATCAGTAGTGTCACGTGTGTATGAGGGCAGATCCTGTACAAGGGGTTTAAGGTAAAAATCCACAAATTTACAAATGGGGTCACAGATGCCACCAATCCCCGAGACAATTGGACATCCAGGAGGATTGGTGGCATCCTTGTGGACTTTCGGCAGCAAGTAAAAGGTTGGAGTCCTGGGGTGTTTAACTAGGAGGCCATCCATCACTTTCTTGGGAATAATTCCCCGTATACAGGCCCTGTCTAGGATCTCCTGTAGTTCCAAGTTGAATTCAGGAATAGGGTTATGACTCAAACGCAAATAAGTTGTTTTGTTGTTCAATTGACGAAATGCCTCGCGTTCATATAGATTTACTGGCCAGATAACAATGTTACCCCCCTTGTCGGCATTTTTGATCACAATATCCGTCATTTCTCTTAATTCTCCCATTGCTTTCCGTTGACAATTAGAGAGATTATCCCCATGAGTAAATCTAGAGATTCTACCAAAGTCCTCCATGACTAATTTGGTAAAAATTTCAATTTGTGAACATACCGACAAGGGGGGAAGGTCACCAATCTGGGCAGCAAAGTCATCGGAAATCGTTGTACAGGGTCTGTAGTCTGTTCGCTTAATAATTCCTCCAAAGTGTGGATGGCCTCCTGTTCCACCTCAGTCAAACGCATACCAGGCTCCTCCCTCTTACAGTGTAACTTCCTTAATATTAACTTGCGAGAAAAAAGAAAGAGATCTTTGACTGCCATCAAAAGTTTCATGAGAAAGCCGCTATATTGGCAAATGCATCAACGCGTTTCTGGTGTGTTTCCACCCTTCATCATGGTACTACTACAAACTAAGGTTTGCCTTAAAAAGCAGCCCAATTCCGGTGAAACACCAGTGAACTGATTAAATAAACATTTAAGTGAGTACTTTTAACACATTGTTCACACAGCAAAAAAAAGTGAAACTGTGAAATCACAATAAAACATACAAAATTTGATACAAAAAAGTTAAAATTAAAATAGGACATAATGGTTCAAATATACTGATACTACAATATCATGGGAATCAGCCCTCAATCAATACATAAAGTTTGTTTAAATAATATAATTTTATATTTAATTTATTCAATAAACATATATAGTTATCAAAACAGAATACATTGATTTAAAATTTTCAAATGATTAGAATAATACATGGGTGTACATAAATATATAAACCTATGAAGATATTAACTGAGGCTGCTTCCATGATTGACAATATTTAGCTTGAAATTAGAGTAACAGTACAGAAAATAATTACTTAAATACAAGCACAATCAACATGACTTATACTATAGGCCCGTGTACTTGAAATTCTCAAGAAATAAAGAAGAAACTGTTAATTTGAGCTGTACTTTCCTTTGTTACTTGTTCAATTGTTAGGCCGTGGCATGGGTTTTGTCCGGGCTCTGAACAGAGAGTGGATGCAGAGATGGTGAGCTGGATTTGTTTTTACTTTTATCTTTTCACATTAAAGATTGTAGAACATGGTGCATCTACTAGAGCATGTTTTTTTACAGGTCATCTTAGAGATTACATGAAGTCTAACACAAGTTCATCACTTTGGAAACTCTATCTTTAATAAGGTTATCTGTACTCTTCATGACTGAAGACTACCGAAATGTGGTAGTATGCAGTATTATAATAATAATAATAATAGTAATAATATTTATTCCTTTATATAGTGCTATTAATTCCACAGCACTTTACATATATTGGCAACGCTGTCCCCATTAGGCTCATAAACTAGAGTCCCTATCTGTGTGTATTTGGTGTGTAGGAGGAAACCAGAGTACCCAGAGGAAAACCACACAAACACTGGGAGAACATACAAACTCCTTGCAGATGTTGTCCTTCATGGGATTTGAACTCAGGACCCCAGCACTGCAAAATTGCAGTGTGTTACGAACCGGCGCTGCCATAGCCGCAAGCAGCCTGCTGCGGTTCCTGTTGTGCCCAGGCGCCGGCTGCCTCGGGTCGGCCAGTTGGCTGTTCCTTCCACCACGTCTAAGTGTGGAGAGGCGGCTAGTGCACATGCGTGCGCCGATTTACCCCAGCCAGAGTTTAAGCCCAGTGTTTTGCCTAGTGAGCATGTTCAGCCTGTTTGTCTTATGTCTGATACTAAGTCCTCAGTTCAGGCTACTGAGCATGCTCCCACAATTAACCCTAACAGCCTCTTTGCACAGGTACTTGGACTTTGTGCTGTTCTAAGTTCTGGGATGTGCCTACTGAGCATGCTCAAACTGATAGTCTGCTTTCTGAGCCTGTTTCTCAGGCTACTGAGCATGCTCAGGCACTTAGTGCATCAGAGGCTAGGTCCGGTAAGGACCTCACTGAGCATGTCCGTGAGGTGGCAGGCCCTGATAGGGCAGAGGGTGTCAGGTGTCCTGATGATGTGGCACCTCCGGACTGGCTCGCAGAGGCCCACCCCTATGATCTAGCACCTCACCATTGGTCGTCAGACGATGACTGGTGAAGTGTTTGGCGCGTGGCTGCCATGAGGTCATCAATGACGTGGCAGTTCCGGATAGGTTGCATGTGACGTCACTGATGACATGGCACTCTGCTATTGGACCTTGGTGGTTCCACCCTGGGTTTGGGGTGGACCCCGGTTATAAAAGGGGCTGGAGACAACATGGAGGTGTGCAGTCTTCATTTAGAGTTCTTGGTGTCATAAGCCTTGTTGAAAGTGGTAGGTAGGGCTAGGCGAACGGTGCCTGTCACGCCAAGATTCGTGGCTCAGCACATGAGGGTCAGGCGCCGTGCTTCCTTGCTACCATTCCTGTTGTGCTAGAGCAGTCCAGTGGCGTTAACTGGGCTGCGGCTGCTGCGTCACCTGTTCAGTTGTGCCTCCTAAGCACACGGACAGAATACCTGTTGCGTCACCTGTCCGAGAGTGCCCTCTACGTACACGGACAGTGTACCTGCTGCGCCACCTGTCCAGTTGTGCCCTCTACGTGCATGGACAGCGCATCCCAGAACCCCTGTGAAGTTAACAGGGTGTTCCTGGATTGGGTGTGTGAACCCTATTATCCTCCTCGGCTTCCCAGTCAAATGCTACTGGTGTGACTACCTGGTCTGACGTGTCCTTTACACACGTGGCTGACAGGGCGCTGTCACAAATGTCTTCTCGGTCAACGCTAACTGGTTACCATTCGGCCTGACGTGTTGTTACACACGTGGTCAGAGTAGTGTCCGCTCCACCGAAACGCTAACTGGGTTGTCGTCCGGTCTGACGTGTCCCTACACACGTGACCGGTTCCTTGAGTTATCTCAGAGCCATCTAGCTCTATAGTCTCCGCCTAACCCACAGGGTGCCAGCAGCTCCATTACCATCTGGAGCACGGTGGGCCCCGACTGGCGATTGGGATATATACCACTGGTCCTAATCTGCCGGCCCCCCCGTAACACAGTGCTAACTACTGAGCCACTGTGCCGCAGTATGCATACTATTGCTATTTCCCCTGTTTTCCTCCCCCTTTCCTTTTCATGGATTTTCATAAGCAGTTGTAATATGAGTAGAGTTGAGCGCGGTTCGCGGTTCGAGGTTCTCCAGTTCGGGGCTCGAGTGATTTTGGGGGCTGTTCTAGATCGAACTAGAACTCGAGCTTTTTGCAAAAGCTCGATAGTTCTAGATACGTTCGAGAACGGTTCTAGCAGCAAAAAGCAGGGCTTTTTACAGCTACAGTGTGCAGGAGCCATCGCTGGCAGCCTGCCACAAGCTGGTAACCAAGATAAACATCGGGTATCCAAGCAAAGCGCTTTGGTTAGTAACCCGATGTTTATCCTAGTTACGTGCAGGAAGCCCACACTTCCCCGCTCAGCTCGCTCCGCCCCCTCCTGCCCGCGGCATGTACACACGTACACACACACACACACACACTCTGCACACACACTCTGCACACATGGTCCCGCTCGGCTTACCTGCGGTGATGAAGTCCCACCATCCCGACCTCAGCGCTGTCACTGTCCTCCATGGCCGCCGCTTGTCACATCACCTTCTCTCGCTTCCGACCCGAGACTGACTAGCGGTGACGTCACGGGCCTCTCGCGATACTTGGCTGTGAAGGCAGCGGTCATTGAACTCAGTGTCAGGTGCTGTCAGCAGTGCAGGAGATCAACGCAGGTAATGTACCTCGCTGACAGCAGCACTTGTCATCCCCTGCAGTGACCTGGGCTGACCCATTGATGTTAGCTCAGGTCACTGCATTGCTCTCCCAGCCAATGGGGAACATTTTGCTCTTCATTGACTGGGACAGTGTGGATCGTCATGGCAACCCCTTGGATTACACCAGACCTGCATTTGTTTTTCTTTCTAATAAATTGGTTAAAGAGGGAATGTTTTGGGGAGTGTTTTTTCAAATAAAAATGTGTTTGTCGTCTATTTTTTTTTATTACTAACAAGGTTGGTGATGTCGGGTATCTGATAGACACCTGACCTCACCAACCCCAGGGCTTGATGCCAGGTGACATTACACATCTGGTATTAACCCCATATATTACCCCGTTTGCCACCGCACCAGGGCGCGGGATCAGCTGGGGCGAAGCATCAGGATTGGCACATCTAATGGATGCGCCACTTCTGGGGCGGCTGCGGCCTGCTATTTTTAGGCTGGGGAGAGTCGAATAACCATGGACCTCCCTAGTCTGAGAATATCAGACCCCAGCTGTCTGCTTTACCTTGGCTGGTGATCCAATTTTGGGGGGACCCCTACGTGTTTTGTTTTTTTTAATTATTTAATTTAAAATAACAGCGTGGGGTGCCCTCAGTTTTGGATTACCAGCCAAGGTGAGGTTGCCAGCTGTGGTCTGCAGGCTGCAGCCGTCTGCTTTACCCTAGCTGGCTACAAAACTAGGGGGAACCCTACGTCATTTTTTTTTTCATTTTTTTGGCTAAATACAAAGCTAAGCACCCCTTAGTGCCACATGAAAGGCACCAAAGGGTGCAAAATTACAAAATGCAGGAGAGTGGGACATTATGTGTCTTTCTGCCATTATAATGACAGAAAAGACTGATATGAAGTGCACAAGCACAAGAAAATCACCAGAGCGCTCTACGCTGTGAAAAGCAGTAGAAAATGGCACTGGAGTGAACATGTGACCGCCTCATGTAGGATGAAGCTATGGACCCTGGGTAAATTTATGCATTTACCCTCCTTCAGTTTTTTTGCAGTACACAAAAAAAACGGAAGGCACACGGATGACAAACAGATGACATACGGACCGTCTACGGAACGGAAACGGATGCCACACGGATGCACCTGTGAAAAAAAACGGACTGTTTTTTGCAGACCGCAAAAATGGATCGGTCGTGTTAATGTAGCCTTATTCTGATCTGCCGTTTATAAACAGCAGGCAGAAATAAGCGAATAACGCCCCCCGGCGTCAGAAAATCTCCGGGGTTTCAGGGCTAGCTGAGAACCTGGAGATCATGATTCAGGACGGTTTTTCCGGTCCCCGCTCACGTGATCACAGGTATACACCGTACACCGATGATCACGTTACAGTAAATGACAGCGTCGGTAAAAAATTATTTATCTCCCATCTGGCATGAACAAACACTTCTCCACTTCTTCTCCACTTCTCCACTTCTCCACTTTTTCTCCACTTTTTCTCCACTTTTTCTCCATTTTTTCTCCATTTTTTCTCCACTTTTTCTCCACTTTTTCTCCATTTTTTCTCCACTTTTTCTCCACTTTTTCTCCACTTTTTCTCCATTTTTTCTCCACTTTTTCTTCATTTTTTCTCCACTTTTTCTCCACTTTTTCTCCACTTTTTCTCCACTTTTTCTCCACTTCTTCTCCGCTTTTTCTCCACCTTTTCTCCACTTCTTCTCCGCTTTTTCTCCACCTTTTCTCCACTTTTTCTCCATTTTTTCTCCACTTTTTCTACATTTTATCTCCAGTTTTTCTCCATTTTTTCTCCATTTTTTCTCCACTTTTCCTCCACTTTTTCTCCACTTTTTCTCCACTTTTTCTCCACTTTTTCTCCATTTTTTCTCCACTTTTTCTCCACTTTTTCTCCATTTTTCCTCCACTTTTTCTCCACTTTTTCTCCACTTTTTCTCCATTTTTTCTCCACTTTTTCTCCACTTTTTCTCTGTTCTTTTTCTATGGTCGGTCTACCCATTAGCTCTGTCATGCATACTGTAGCTCTACACCTACTGCACATGTTACTTTATGATTGACATCTCTTTCGTACCAGAGCTGTCTAAGCCTACTCTGACCCCATATTTGTCATTACTATATTGTCCTTGTACTGTATTATGACATTTGTATCATGTGTTTCATTTCTTGTTGTGTTGCAATTTTTTTGCTGCATCCCAATTGTACCTCTACATTGTACGAGTTTATGTTATTGTTCTCTCACTCTTATGTGATACTGATTATTGTCATTTTTCAGGATTACATGCAGATAAGTCCAATCTGATGAAGGCTCAGGCCGAAACGTCATTTGTAACTTGTTTTGGACAAAAACATATCTGCTTATGACATTTTTTTTTTTCTTAATACGGACCAATAAAGAGTGATTTTGCATTACTATCCGTTGTGACTTACTGACTTAGTCTGGGAGATTTAGAGTGCCGAGGTTACTCACTAAATTTAGTCATTTTTCTTTTAACTATTTTTTAAATAGAAAAAATTAATGGGCTTCCCTGTATTTTGATTGCCAACCAAGGTAACGGCAGGCAGATGGGGGTGGCAACCCATAGCTGTCTGCTTTATCTGCGCAGAGAATCAAAAATACTGTGGCGCGCTACGTCATTTTTTTTAAAGATTTATTTTTACAGCACTGTGATGTCCAGCAATCAAAATACAGGGAACCCCATTTTGTTTTTAGTTATTTAAATAAATATTTAAAAAAAATATATATGGGCTCCTGCTGCATTTTTTGTATTGCTAGCTAAGGGTAATCCAAGCAGCTACTGGCTGCTAACCCCCACTGCTTGGTGTTACCTTCACTGGCAATGGAAAATCCAGGGAAGCATTTTTTATTTTTTTTGCCAAAAAACTACAAAAAAAGGACGTGAGCTTCGCCATATTTTTGTATGCTAGCCAGGTATAGCAGGCAGGTGTTGGAAGATTTGGATACAGCGCCAGAAGATGTCGCTTCTATTAAAGTGCCATTTTCTGAGGCGGCTGCAGACTGCAATTCGCAGCAGTGGGGCCCAGAAAGCTCAGGCCAACCTGTGCTGCGGATTCCAATCCCCAGCTGCCTAGTTGTACCTGGCTGGACACAAAAATGGGACGAAGCCTACGTCATTTGTTTTCTAATTATTTCATGAAATTCATGAAATAATAAAAAAAGGGCTTCCCTTTATTTTTGGTTCCCAGCCGGGTACAAATAGGCAACTGGGGGTTGAGGGCAGCCGTACCTGCCGGCTGTACCTGGCTAGCATACAAAAATATGGCGAAGCCCACATAATTTTTTCAGGGGGCAAAAAACTTCTGTATACAGTCCTGGATGGAGTATGCTGAGCCTTGTAGTTCTGCAGCTGCTGTCTGTCTGTATGGAGAAGAGCAGACAGCAGCTGCAGAACTACAAGGCTCAGCATACTCCATCCAGGACTGTATGCAAAAGTTTTTTGCCCACCAAAAAAAGACGTGGGCTTCGCCATATTTTTGTATGCTAGCCAGGTACAGCAGGCAGCCACGGGCTGCCTCCAACCCCCTGTTGCCTATTTGTACCCGGCTGGGAACCAAAAATATAGGGAAGCCCGTTTTTTTTTAATTATTTCACTTATTTCATGAAATAATTAAAAAACAAATGACGTGGGCTTCGCCCCATTTTTGTGTCCAGCCAGGTACAACTAGGCAGCTGGGGATTGGAATCAGCGACACAGGTTAGCCCAAGGTTTCTGGGCGCCTCTGCTGCGAATTTCAGTCCGCAGCCACCCCAGAAAATGGCGCTCTCATAGAAGCGCCATCATCTGGCGCTGTATCCAACTCTTCCAACAGCCCTGGAGTCGGGTGGCTTGTTGGGTAATCATGAGTTAATACTGGCTTTGTTTTACTAGCCAGTATTAAGCCACAGATTCTTAATGTCAGGCACGTTTCACCCGGCCATTAAGAATCTCCAATAAAGGGTTAAAAAAAGACACCACACAGAGAAAAAATACTTTAATAGAAATAAATACACAGACACATTAGAGACTCCATCTTTATTACCCCCTGTCAGCCCAATAAATCCCCAATAAACCAGCGCTGATAAGAGGTTTTTAATAGAGGCTTAAATTATAATCAGCAATTTCAGCGTTCCAAGTGCCTTTAAATGAATTTGAAGAAACTGCACATCAGGATTGTAGTGAGGATTGTAGTGAGGATGAGGTGCCCCAGCCCATCACTTGATGAGCTGGGGCACCTCATCCTCACTACAATCCTCACTAGTGTAGTAGTAGTGACGATTGTAGTGAGGATGAGGTGCCCCAGCCCATCACTTGATGACCTGGGGCACCTCATCCTCACTACAATCCTCACTACAATCGGGAAGCAGCGTGTAGCCTTCACTCTGTGAGAGATCAGTGCTGCTGGCTGTCAGCGGTAACAGCGGTAACGCTGACAGACGCGTTACCATGCTCTCGGAGCCGCGGTTAGCGGTGTCGTCACCGCTAACTGCGTTGCTATGGCAACGGTGATCTCCGATAATGACCGGCTGTGTCAGCTGGTCCCTAACGGACGGGGAGTCGACCGTGTGCTAGAGCATGTCGCCGGTACACGGCGATACACATATGTGCACCGTGTACCGGAGAGTGCAATGACAGGTCCTACATGACGCGTCATAGTCATGTGACCAGTCTGTAGCCAATGAGATAATAGCCACGTGACTGGTCACATGGCTATTTTGACGTCACGATAGGTCCTGCATCACTGCTTGCAGTGCCGGTCACCGGGAGGATTCAGCGATCATCGGATGGAATAGTGGCAGGTGACAGAGTGCAGGAGGGATCGCGGGAACCGGTAAGTGTTATGGTAATGTTTATTAACTGTTTGTGTACATTTATCATGCATTTTTATGTGTTTGTGATTGCCTCCCATTATAGCCTATTGGCTCGAGTTTGGTTTGTCGAACGTTCGACGAACCGAACTCGAACGGGACCTCGAGCCGAACCGCGACCGGTTCGCTCATCTCTAAATATGAGTCCTCAGTAAGCTAGCAATTTCTTTTCTTTTGATGGATTTTAGCTATTATTTCAGAATGAACACCATGTTTAGTAGGTGAGGTGGGGTAGTCACTCATAGGTGAAGAAAGACGTAAATTGCTTTGATCAAATATATAATAACAATTCTTAGAATTGCTTGTACTTGTTTTATGCTCAGTTTGTTTAAATAACATTAACCATTTAGGCTAGGTGACCAGGAATTGTGGAGCCTACCTGGAGCGACTGCTACAGTCAACTGTATTGATGTCCACAGGATAAAAAATACAGTTAATAATGTAGTAGAGGAGGAAGCGATGGGTTAAGGCCTCTCTGCTCTACCAGTCTTTAATTATAGGCCCTAAATTGTTTTTAGGCTAAAGTTTATAGAATGGTGACAAAACATACAAGATGGAAGCAGACAGGTGGAGGGTACAGGCAATGCTATAAAGTCAATGCATTGAACAACTAGCACTTGCATGCTACTTTTCCCTGAGAGAATTCAACCAGTGGATGTTGGAATCTGTGGATAGATGAGAAAATTATTTTCTTTTTATCTTGTGAGCCATTCATTTTTTTTAAGGCATCACTAAGGACACTATTATTTTTTACTGATAATAAGGGTATTTTAAATTTTTTTGAAAAGGGTATCACTCGAGGACATGATTACTACTAGAGATGAGCGAACCGGTCACGGTTCGGCTCGAGTTCGGTTCGCCGAAAGGGCGTCTCATTTGAGTTTGGTTCGGCGAACGTTCAACGAACCGAACTCGAACCGCATAGGAAACAATGGCAGGCAATCACAAACACATAAAACCACCTAGAAAAAACCCTCAAAGGTGTCCAAAAGGTGACAAACAACTCACAACACAACACAAACACATGGGAAGTGACAAGGACATATACTCATGCGAAAACAAAAGAGCTGGACAAGGAAAAAGAGGAGGAGACACAGATATAGGCATGGGACGCCCTTCTAAAATCATGTAAAACACCGCAAGGTGACTCCAAGCGGAGTCTCCCTTTTTTCCAAAAATTGGGCCACACACACACCCACCCCTTCAGTGGCAGCAGTTGTGCCCCAGTTGTACACTTCACAGCTAGATTTGCATCAAGCACATTCAAAAATACGCCATTCTTAACCATCCCCAGGATGACACCGGGGTAGGTAGCAAAGTCTTTCCTGATCCCAGCTCTGTTCATCTTGGCTCCTTTTAAAAAATACAGCAAGCAAGGGTTACTCCAAGCGGAGTCTCCCTTTTTTTCCAAAAATTGGGCCCCACACACACCCACCCATTCAGTGGCAGCACTTGTGCCCCAGTTGTACACTTCACAGCTAGATTTGCATCAAGCACATTCAAAAATACGCCATACTTAAACGTCCCAAGGATGACTCCGGGGTAGGTAGCAAAGTCTTTCCTGATCCCAGCTCTGTTCATCTTGGATCATTTTTAAAAACAATGTAAGCAAGGGTTACTCCAAGCGGAGTCTCCCTTTTTTTCCAAAAATTGGGCCCCACACACACCCACCCCTTCAGTGGCAGCACTTGTGCCACAGTTGTACACTTCACAGCTAGATTTGCATCAAGCACATTCAAAAATACGCCATACTTAACCGTCCCCAGGATGACACCGGGGTAGGTAGCAAAGTCTTGCCTGATCCCAGCTCTGTTCATCTTGGATCGTTTTTAAAAACAATGTAAGCAAGGGTTACTCCAAGTGGAGTCTCCCTTTTTTTCCAAAAATTGGGCCACACAGACACTCACCCCTTCAGTGGCAGCACTTGTGCCCTAGTTGCAAACAGGATGTTTTGATTTGCATCAAGCACATTCCAAATCCACAAGCATTTACTCTCCCCAGGATGACACAGGGGTAGTATATTCCTTGTGGATCCATGACTTGTTCATTTTGATGAACGTTAGTCTGTCCACATTGTCACTGGACAGACGCGTGCGCTTATCTGTCAGCACACACCCAGCAGCACTGAAGACACGTTTAGAGACCACGCTGGCAGCTGGACACGACAAAATCTCCAAGGCGTAAGTGGAGAGCTCTTGCCATTTTTCAAGATTTGAAGCCCAAAATGAGCAAGGCTCCATTTGCAAAGTCATGGCATCGATGTTCATTTGGAGATACTCCTGTATCATCCTCTCCAGCCGTTGACTATGTGTCAGACTTGTTGTCTCTGGTGGCCTTGCAAAGGAGGGTCTAAAAAAATTATGAAAAGAGTCAATAAAATTGCTGTTACCAGTACCAGATAAGGTGCTACTGGTACGGGTAGACTGTTGAAGATGACGAGACCGTCCCATGTTTGTCAAGTTACAACTGGGAGATTCACTCCCTGCACCTGCACGGTTGTTTGGTGGAAAAGCCGAGCTAAGATCGAGTAACAGCTTCTGCTGATACTCCTGCATACGTGCGTCCCTTTCTATGGCTGGAATTATGTCACAAAATTTGGACTTGTACCGGGGATCTAATAGTGTGGCAAGCCAGTAGTCATCATCACTTCTAATTTTGACAATACGAGGGTCATGTTGGAGGTAGTGCAGCAAGAAGGCACTCATGTGTCTTGCGCAGCCATGCGGACCAAGTCCATGCTGTGTTTGTGGCATAGAGGTGCTAACCGTTCTTTCTTCCTCTGACATCTTCCCCCAACCTCTTTCAACTGAAATTTGACCAAGGTCTCCCTCATCCGCTGAGTCTTCCATGTCCATGGACAGTTCGTCCTCCATTTCTTCACGTTCTCCTGCACCCTCCTCAACATTTCGCCTGCTACCATGCGCTCTTGTTGATCCCTGTCCCCCATGGTCCCATGCCTGCCACGTTGGTGATGATGAACGTTTGGACCTTGGTGATGTTGTTGTGTCTTGCGCATATGAATCCTCCTGTAGTTCCTCCCCTTCCTCTTGTCCCACCCCCTGACTCCGAATAGTGTTTAGCGTGTGCTCCAGCATGTAAATGACTGGAATTGTCATGCTGATAATGGCATTGTCAACGCTAAACATATTCGTCGCCATGTTGAAACTGTGCAGAAGGGTGCATAGGTCCTTGATCTGAGACCACTCCATCAGGGTGATCTGCCCCACCTCTGCATCTCGTTGGCCCAGGCTATACGTCATGACGTATTGCACCAGGGCTCGGCGGTGCTGCCACAGTCGCTGTAACATGTGGAGAGTTGAATTCCAGCGTGTCGCCACATCGCATTTCAGGCGATGAACCGTCAGGCCGAAAGACTTCTGGAGCGATGCAAGTCGCTCAGCTGCGGCGGTTGAACGGCGGAAGTGAGCAGACAGTTTTCTTGCCCTGAACTGAAGGCCATCTAGGCCGGGATAGTGTGTTACAAATTGCTGGACAACAAGGTTCAACACATGAGCCATACAAGGCACGTGTGTCACCTTTCCCAGGGGAAGGGCCACACCCAGGTTTGCAGCATTGTCGCACACGGCCTTACCAGGCTGCAGGTTGAGTGGAGACAACCATTTATTAAACTCAGTCTCCAGAGCTGCCCACAACTCAGCCGCTGTGTGACTCATATTTCCAAGACATGTCAAGCTAAAGACCGCCTGATGCCGTTGCGCTCTGCTGCCAGCATAGTAATGAGGGGTGCGTGATTCCTTCTGCGCAGTGAGAACGCTGGTGGCCTTACCAGGCAGGCTTGTGGCGGAGGTGGAGGACCCAGACGATATGGATGAGGTAGAAGCAGTGGCGGAACTTGGACAGGCAGAGGATTGACACACAAGTCGTGGGGACGGCAAGACTTGTGCAGCAGACCCCTCACCATCTATCACCATACTTACCCAGTGCCCAGTCAGCGACATGTAACGTCCCTGTCCATGCTTACTGGTCCAAGTATCGGTGGTGAAATGCACCCGTTCACACACAGAGTTTCTCAAGGAAGCGGTGATGTTTTGTGCGACATGCTGGTGTAGCGCGGGCACACCTTTCTTAGAGAAGTAGTGGCGACTGGGCATCTGGTACTGGGGCACAGCGACAGACATAAGGTCTCTAAAATCCTGTGTGTTTACCAGGCGGAAAGGCAGCATTTTGGTAGCCAAGAGCTTACAGAGGAATAAAGTCAACCTCTTAGCTTTGTCATGGGTCGCAGGAAATGGCCTTTTATTTGTCCACAGCTGAGGGACAGAGATCTGGCTGCTGTGTGTAGACGGTGTTGAGTAGGGTGTCCCTGGAAAAATGCAGGTTTGTGAGGAAAGTGCAGGTGTAGACATGATGTTGCCTTCATCCAACGTTGGTGCTATCGATGTCTGAGAGAGCTGTACACACTCACTTGTTTCCCCTTCCAAACCAACTGATGACCTACCAAGCAAACTTCCTGTTGCGGTTACAGTGGTGGAAGTTGTGCGTGGAAAACCAGGTGTGACAGCTGTCCCCACAGTCCTAGAAGATGAAGAGCGCGCGGATGCACTGGAAGGGGCAGGCGGTGGATGGTTCTCTCCGCTAGGCCGCATTGCAGCACGGTGAGCTTCCCACTGGGACCTATGATATTTATTCATGTGACAATTCATGGAAGAAGTTGTCAAACTGCTGAGGTTTTGCCCTCTACTAACAGAATCACGACAAATTTTACAGATCACATAATTTGGGCGATCTTTTGCTATGTCAAAAAAGGACCAGGCTAGGAAAGGATTAGAGGGCATGCGACCTGCTGATCCACCCCGACTAGTGCTCAGAGGCACAGTGGTGGCTGAGGATGCAGTTGTAGACGTGCTACCAGTACTCCAACTCTGTCCAGGAAGGCGCAAGGTAACTTTGTCGTCAGTTGCATCCTCCTCCACCGTCTCTGTTGACCTCCTCGAGGGCCTGACTGTGGGTTGACAGTAGGTGGGATCTAGAACTTCCTCATCAATTGTTGTGTTTGCACTCCCCTCACCCTCAGACCGAGCCTCTTCTTGCCCTGATCGAATATTTAAGTTGTCATCCCCATCTGGTATCTGCGTCTCATCGTCATCAGTATGTTCCTCATTGTCTATAACAACAGGTGTTACAGTTTGTGAAAAAGGGTCAACATTATGCTCAGAAACTTGGTCCTCACGGCCTGAATCAGAGTCACAAAGGTTCTGGGCATCACTGCAGACCATTTCCTGGTCTGTACTCACTGTAGCTTGGGAGCAGACCTCTGATTCCCAGGCTATAGTGTGACTGAACAGCTCTGCAGACTCCGCCATCTCAGTTCCACAATACTGTGCAAGGCGGATGGAGACTTCAGAGCTGGGAGAAAGCAAGTTTAATTGGGATGACAACTCACAGGACTGGTGTTTTTTGGATGCTGTAGTTGAGGTGGCGGAGAGGGCACTTGTTGGACCACTTGAGATCTATTCAAGCATTTTCCTTTTTTGGCCATCATCTACCTTTGTTCCAGTTGTTCGTGTCCGTAAAAAAGGGAGCACATCGGATTGTCCATGGTAAGTAGTAGACATCTTACTTTTGCTGAAAGATGGTCTATCTTCAGCAGATGTTAATGGAGCTTTGCCACCTTCCCCACGGAAAAACCCTTTTTTTTCCTTTTCTAACATGCCTCTTCCCCTTTCCACCAGCATCTGTCATTTTTCCACTCATTTTAAATTGTGACAAGATTGTGCACTTAAAATGTGGTAGTAAAAATTGAGAGGTTGTGTAGATTGCAGCGGTGGTCTATCTTTATTAACAGCAGAATAAAAAACAATAACTATCCCTGACAATGCAACTACGGCCCTTAAACTGGCAGGATAGTTTGCTAGTATAATGGCTTAGTAACAATGAGTTTGAGTGTGCAATGCAGAGGTGATGCACATAGATTTGCACCAGTGGGACACTAGTGGAAGTCCAACAGCCACTTTTAGGATGCCACTAAGTTTACTCAGCGTTTGCTAGTATAATGGCTTAGTAACAATGAGTTTGAGTGTGCAATGCAGAGGTGATGCACATAGATTTGCACCAGTGGGACACTAATGGAAGTCCAACAGCCACTTTTAGGATGCCACTAAGTTTACTCAGTGTTTGCTAGTATAATGGCTTAGTAACAATGAGTTTGCGCGTGCAATGCAGAGGTGATGCACATAGATTTGCACCAGTGGGACACTAATGGAAGTCCAACAGCCACTTTTAGGATGCCACTAAGTTTACTCAGTGTTTGCTAGTATAATGGCTTAGTAACAATGAGTTTGAGTGTGCAATGCAGAGGTGATGCACATAGATTTGCACCAGTGGGACACTAATGGAAGTCCAACAGCCACTTTTAGTATGCCACTAAGTTTACTCAGTGTTTGCTAGTATAATGGGTTAGTAACAATGAGTTTGAGTGTGCAATGCAGAGGTGATGCACATAGATTTGAACCAGTGGGACACTAATGGAAGTCCAACAGCCACTCTTAGGATGCCATTAAGTTTACTCAGTGTTTGCTAGTATAATGGCTTAGTAATAATGAGTTTGAGTGTGCAATGCAGAGGTGATGCACATAGATTTGCACCAGTGGGACACTAATGGAAGTCCAACAGCCACTTTTAGGATGCCACTAAGTTTACTCACTGTTTGCTAGTATAATGGCTTAGTAACAATGAGTTTGAGTGTGCAATGCAGAGGTGATGCACATAGATTTGCACCAGTGGGACACTAATGGAAGTCCAACAGCCACTTTTAGGATGCCACTAAGTTTACTCAGTGTTTGCTAGTTTAATGGCTTAGTAACAATGAGTTTGAGTGTGCAATGCAGAGGTGATGCACATAGATTTGCACCAGTGGGACACTAATGGAAGTCCAACAGCCACTTTTAGGATGCCACTAAGTTTACTCAGTGTTTGCTAGTTTAATGGCTTAGTAACAATGAGTTTGAGTGTGCAATGCAGAGGTGATGCACATAGATTTGCACCAGTGGGACACTAATGGAAGTCCAACAGCCACTTTTAGGATGCCACTAAGTTTACTCAGTGTTTGCTAGTATAATGGCTTAGTAATAATGAGCTTGAGTGTGCAAAGGGCAGGAGGGTACAGTGGCAGGGTTGTGCGTCTGAGTAGAGGAAAGGAAGCCTGCCTTTCTATCCCTCCTAATGGGGAAATGCATCGAGGAAATCCCTGACCTTAGCTACACAGACGCTGTCATCTTGTGTAGCTGTTAAAATCTGTTTTCACGGACCTGACTGTCACCTATGGCTCTGACCCTGCCGGTATTAGCCCTTAAAATGACTAATACAAACTTATATCCCTATTCTGTATATCGCTGTGTATAGAGCATACACTGCAGTATCGGAGACAGGAGCTACGCCAGCGGTGACTGACACCAGGACGCAGAAGGCAGATAATGGCGTGCTGTAGGAAAATGTCTTTTTTTATAATGCAGGGACATGTGACATGGACATCCTATCACACATGCCGTTGATTGTCTGGCTAAAAGTCCACTTAGCTGTGTGTGTGTCTGGGATTGGCTGACATGCTGGCCAGCCCCACTACACGCGCGCGCTTAGGGAAGGAAGACAAGAAAAAAAAAATGGCGATCGCCTTTATCCATACAGCAGTGATCTGAATGCGCTGTTCCTGCACACTATACGCTGAAATGTCATAATAGTGGGAGTCACAGAGTGACTTACACTATTACAGCGGAAAGCCAGCTAGTAATTAGCTTGTCTTTTTCTGCTAGAACCATTCTCGAACGTATCTAGAACTATCGAGCTTTAGCAAAAAGCTCGAGTTCTAGTTCGATCTAGAACAGCCCCCAAAATCACTCGAGCCGCGAACTGCAGAACCTCGAACCGCGAACCGCGCTCAACTCTAATTACTACTTGTAAGACACTCAAGAACATTATTACATTTTGGAGTGGCATTAGAACATTAATAATTGTTAATTCTACAGTCAGGGGGCAATATTGCTTTTTAAATGGCACTCTGAGGGAATGATTATTTTTATGAGATGCTCTGGGCAAAAGATATGGGATCACACAGGAGGCAATGATACTATTTAGAAGACACTCACAGGACAGTATCACTTGGTTGTTAAGGGAGCACTCATGTAATATAGACCTTTACAATGAAAAAGAATGAATAATTACTTTCTAAGGGGCAAAAAAGTCACTATTACTGAATATGGTACACACAGGGAATAATTTTACATTATAAGTATTATTACCACGTGGGGGACTAAGATAAGTGTAGGCACTGTTATAGGGTACCAAGAAGATCACAACTACTGTGGAGCACAAAAAAATTGTACTTATACTGTGTTGTGCACTATACCTACTATTTTGGACTACAATCAGGCATTATTGATTTCAGGGGAGCTTTATGTTTGTCATAAATTTTAGGAAGAAGTTATAGTAATGGCTAGAGATGAGTGGACCGATGCATAGAGGATTGAGTTTGATTTTAATTTCTTGAAATTTGTGGTTCCTAAACACTTACGATTTGTAACATTGATGTAGCGTAGGAGAGCAGGCCAACATCCTTTTGTCTTGTCATGCAGGCCTCCTCTTTATGCCCTGCAGCTATGACATATTACAGCTTATCATACCTTGTACACTACATGGGCAGAGTCATTTTCTGTCTCCAGAGTCACTGAGTATTTCTCCCTCTCAAGTATTGTGCAAGTTCTAATGGTCAGCAGGTTCTGCTCTTCCCCTATCTCCCTTCTGTAATGTGTAAACTCATATGGTCAGTGAGGTGTTCTCTCTCTTTCCAAATGAGTTTAAGCTTTTATGGTCATCACGTTCCTCTCTTTTTCAGGATGAGTTTAAGTTCTTATGATCAGCGTTGTCATTTCTCTTTTTTGATGAGTTTTAGCTCTTATGGTCAACGAGGTCCTTTCTCTTTCATGAGGAGTTTAAGCTCTTATGATCAGTGGGGTCCTTTTATCTCTTTCCTGATGAGTTTAAGCTCTTTTGGTCAGCTGGGTCTTCTCTCTCTCTTTTTCCTGATGAGTTTAAGCTCTTAAGGTAAGCTGGGTCTTCTTTGTTTCATAATGAGTTTATGCTCTTTTTTCAGCGAGGACCTTTCACTCTCTTTCATGATGCGTTTAAACCTTTATGGTCAGTGGGGGTCCACTCTCTCTCTTTTTCATCTGTAAAATTGAATTTCTTATGATCAGTTGGGTCCTTTCTGTCTATTTCTCACCTTTAAAGTGTATAGAGGAAATCGGGAATCTTGCCACGCTATCACCAACACACGGATAAGGTAAAGATTATTCCATGTCTTTATTAAATTGCCAGGTTCAGATCAACGTGTTTCGGAGGTGGCAGCCCCCTTCCTCAAGATATCAAGCAATGACAAAGAATTATTGGGACTATTGTAAGGCCTTTTCAGGGCTTCAGGTTCCCGCTCAGTGACAGGTGAGGAACCTGTATAGGGACTGGCTAGGAGTGCAGGGTACAGCGGTAGGTAAGTGGAGGAGGTGTCCATCTTCCCTCTCACTAGTGCTAGGGCCCACTGTTGTTAGTGGCCTGGTGTAACCCTTGTTGTTGTGTGTTTTGTCTCACGTGGACTCTCTGCTAGTCTATGTCATGACAGCAAATTTGTAATTTAAAAGATCCACTCATCTCTAGGAATTATACCAATGTTTCTAAAGTACAGTACTTAGGGTATCGTGCAACATATGATTTATGACTTATGCATTAAATACCAAAATATAAGCAATATTATTTGGAGCTGTCATTTTAAAAATGTGTTTATAGAAATGCTAAATGCTTGACTACTAGCTTTTTTCTGATTAATGAAAGTTACTTAGATCAATTACCTTATGCTTAGGAATATCCATCTGAAGCTTTGAAATGCTATTTTTTACAGCCCTATTAGGTGATCATACCTTGGGGAACCAGTCATTCAGAAAGCACATAGCCAACAGGGAATTTTATTAGAGCAAAGCAACTAACATTTTCACAGGTCCATTAAGCAAGTGCTAATAAAACTGCATTTCCAAAGAGCACAAGTTGAAAAGGAATAAATACAAGGGACCACATATAAATATCATTTATAGATGATGGTCAGGTGATAAATTGAAAGTAGGTTATATATAAATTACTAGAATAAGTGTTTTGTTGTAAATTCTATAACTAGACTTTACTTTATCATTTTTCTTTGGTTTATTGACTTCATTATCCTAAATGGCTTTAAAGAACTTAAATAGCACATCTATAACAATTTATTATTATATGCCAGTGCCACAATTACTTTATTAACTAAATTTACAGTGACATTTTTTAAAGAGGGGGCGTATAACAGGAAATAAAATCTATAGATCATAATGTTACATACAGTAGCATGAAAAGACCTAGGTTCATCAAGTTCAACCCTCCTTCACCAATTTAACATATTTGTCACAAAATTATCAAAAACCCACAATGTTGTGTGTACTGAAGAAATCAGCTGTCCCTTTATTTAAAAGCTGTTATAGTGTTTGCCATTACTATTACTTGCAGTAAGGCATTCCACAGTCTGACTGCTCTAACTGTAAACAACCATTTCATATATAGCTGGTGAAACCACCTTTCTTCCACCCACTGTAAGAACTTTGAAATGTTTCTGCGATTCATCCTTTTATGTAATATGAGTAATGTATTTATCCCCATTTTGTATTAGTTTAACACGAATAATCCCAGTATTTCGTTCCTTTGACCAAATACAATACCAGATCAACTGTTAATACAGGTGCATCTCAATAAATTGGAATATCATCAAAAAGTTAATTCATTTCAGTAATTCAATATAAAAAGGGAAACATTTATATTATATAGTCATTACAAACAGAGTGATCTATTTCAAGTGGTTTTTTTTCTGTTAATGTGATGATTAAAGCTTACAGCCAATGAAAACTTAAAAGTCATTATCTCAGAAAATTAGAAACATTACCACAAAAAACCTGCAAATGCTTCCTAAGCATTTTAAATGGTCCCTTAGTCTGGTTCAGTAGGCTACACAATCATAGGGAAGACTGCTGACTTGACAGATGTCATTGCTGAAGACACTGGCTGTTCACAAAATGCTGTATCCAAGCATATTAATGAAAAGTTAAGTGGAAGGAAAATGTGTGGTAGAAAAAAGTGCACAAGCCACTGGGATAACCGCAGACTTGATAGGATTGTTAAGAAAATGGCATTCACAAATTTGGGGGAAATTCACAAGGAGTGAACTGCTGCTGGAGTCAGTGCTTCAAGAGCCACCACACACAGACATATCTAGGACATGGGCTACAACTGTTGCATTCCTTGTGACAAGCCACTCATAACCAATAAACATTGCCAGAAGCGTCTTACCTGGGCCAAGGAGAAAAAGAACTGGACTGTTGCACAGTGGTCTAAGTTGTTGTTTTTAGATGAAAGTATATTTTGCATTTCATTTGGAAATCAAGGTCCCAGGGTCTGGAGGAAAAGTGGAGAGGCACACAATCCAAGCTGCTGCTTGAGGTCTAGTATGACGTTTACACAATCCGTGATGGTTTGGGGAGCTATTTCATCTGTTGGTGTAGGTCTACTGTGTTTTATCAAGACCAAAGTCAGTGCAGCCATCTACCAGAAAAATTTAGAACACTTCCTGCTCCCCTCTGCCGACAAGCTTTTTGAGATAGAAATTTCATTTTCCAGTAGGACTTGAAACTGGTGATGGGCGAAACCCCGATGTCTGAGCCTCACCCGAACATTTTGTAAAGATCGAGTTCGAGTTCTAAGATAACGCAAAATTGCGTCCGAACACCAAACTCGGACTTTACAGTTATGGGATGGGGCAGGGGGGATGTAAAATAAAGAATATAGTTAATAATAAACATTGTCATTTACTGATAGGTCCTGCGACGCTTCCCGCAGTCTGTCTCCCGGCCACTTCTGCTTCCTCATCCAATCATTGCTGTGCCCTCCCTGTAACCAGCACCGACTTACAGGAACTTCCGTGACGTAATAGCCATGTGACCAGTCAGGTGGGAATGTTGTATTACCTTATTGGTTACAGACTGGTCACATGGTATGACATCACGGAAGGTACTGTTAACTGAACTTTGACTGTCAATGTGCGAGTGTCGCATCGCATCACCTGACATGGTGCACACTGTCCTGACAGGTGCGGTTGGCTGCATGTATTTCCATGCAGCTGAGGAACTCATATCCAGAGAGCGTCAAGCCGTACTGGCTGATACCGATGCGAGACGTAAGTGGAATTATCCCCTCACTGTCAGCTGCTTCTCACTCTGTAATGTAACAGAGCTGACAATGCTCTCCCTGCTTCTCTCTCTGTAGAGCTGCTTGTCTTTATAAGCAAAGCTGACATTGCTCTCCCTGTGGACTACGTCAGACTGAGGATTTTTTTATAAGGAAGATGAAGTCTCAATGTTTTTTTGTTTTATTTCTAATAAAAAAAAATTCTCTGTGTTCTGTTGTTTTTTACTGTTTACTAGAAATTCATGGTGGCCATATCTAATATGGCATAACACCATAAATTTTGAGCTTAGTACCATCTGAGAATACAAAGCTGGTATTAACCCCTTTATTACCCAGCATGCCACCTCCACCAGGGCCACAGGTTGAGCTGGGAAAAGGGTCTGGAAATGTCACCAAGAAACAATGCGCCATTTCCAGGGGCGGCTGCAGGCTGTGGCTGTTTTTTACAGCCCCTGGAACAAACTGGACCTGAACTGTAACAAGAACTTCTCAGAAAGCTCGTGTTCGGGATCATGTGCATGAACACCATGTGTTCGGTACGAACCCCAAACTTTACAGTTCGGGTTTGTCCATCCCTACTTGACGCCTGTCCACACTGTCAAAAGTACCTATATCTGGTTTAATAACAACAGTATCACTGTGCTTTATTGGCCAACAAACTTGCCTGACTTAAACCCCATAGAGAAACTATGGGGTACTGTCAAGATGAAGATGAGAGACACCAGACCCAAAAATGCAGATGAGCTGAAGGCTACCATCATAGCAACCTTGGCTTCCATAACACCTGAGCAGGGCCACAGGCTCATCGCCTCCATGCCACGCCGCATTGATGCAGTAATTCATTCAAAAGGATCCCCAACTAAGTATAGTGTGCATTTACTGTACATACTTTTCAGTAAGCCAACATTAATGAGGTTAAAATCATTTTTTCAGTTGGTCTTATATAGTATTCTAATTTTCTGAGGTAATGACTTTTGGGTTTTCATTGGCTATAAGCCATAATCATCAATATTAACAGAAATAAACACTTGAAATAAATCACTCTGTTTGTAATGCCTCTATATAATATGTGTTTCCCTTTTTGTATTGAATTACTGAAATAAATGAACTTTTTGATGAAATTCAGATTTATTGAGATGCACTTGTATATAATAACTGAACACAGCTTTGTGTACAAAACTAATTTGCACTATATTCTAAAATACTATACTTTATTAAACTGACATTTGGGTACATTGCATACACTTTCAGTAGAGATAGGATTTTTTTTAAATTTTTGCTTAATTCATCCTCAGGTCAGTTATAATTTAATAAATATGCATATTTATCTAAGGGCTCTTTCACATGTTCGTGCCTCCGATACGTGTTTCACAGTTTTCTCACGTACCAGAGACTTGTACACACGTAGACCTATGTATTCCTATGGTTTCGGGCACACGTAAGTATTTTTGCACGGAACGTGTGTCCGTTCCGTAATTACGTGTGCCCGTGTGCTCCACACACCGACATGTCCGTTTTTCTCCGGCATCACGGGTGTCACACGGAACGCAAACGGGCACACGTAACACACATGGACCACACGTGACACGTGTGACACGCACCGTAAAAAAGACATGTGTCTATTAAAAAAAAAAAAAAAATTACTCACCTTCTACTGCCCTTCTGTCTCTGCCGCTGCTGTCACTTGCTGCCGACCGCTGCTCATTATGCTCATTTAATATTCACTTCACTGCGGCCGGAAGCAGCAGCAGTGGGGAGTCATCAGGACCGGAGACCGAAGATCAGCACCACGGACAGCGACGCCAGGGACAGGTGAGTAGAAAGTTCCCGTTCTCTGTGTGTTATCACGGAGTTCACACGTGCGCCATACACACAGCTCACCGAGGGCAATACGTATCTTTGACACGTCCGTGAAACACGTGCGTGATTTTCACGGGCATATGAAAGAGGCCTTACATATATTAAAAACAACCCTTCAGGGCTTGTCCAACTTTAAGGACATATCACCGTTCACCAAGGGAAAAAGTGGCTAGTGTGTGCTCTTATTTGCTTACTTAGCATGCAAGCTGCTCACAATTAGAGATGAGGAAACCTGTCAAAGTTTGGTCTGTTTGTGTTCACTGACCTTCCCGGTGATCACCGAACTGTTCGACGAACATATCTGAATACCATTGAATTCAATAGAAGGCACAATTAATGTGTCAGTAAAATCTAGGGAGGCTGGTCTTAGTAAAGGCTGAGGGGCTGGTGTTAGTAAGGGCTAGGGGTGCTGCAAAACAAAGAAAATAAGGAATAAAGCAGGACAGGTCTACTTAACAAGTCTCCTTCATGGCTGTCACATTACTTCTGGGTCCACTCATAACGCTCATACATATTCACTGCCTCCCTCACCCAGCTCGATGTCTCTGATTGGTTGCAAAATAACAGTTGCACTTTAAGTAAAGAGAAGGAGAAAAAAACTGAAGGATGTAAATGGTGAACAATAAAATGTGAATATGCACTACTGCCCAGAAAACATGAAAAAAATTGTTTGTTTGTTTTCTAAAAATGAGTTACTTTGAAAATAAAAATGGCCAAATTTACTTGAGCCCAGTTATCATGCCAAGGTGTAACTTTCAACTGAGTCCTAATCTAATTTATGCCGCTCTTCATGTCAAAACTGCCCTAATACATGGGCTACAAAAGAAAAAATTAAAACACCTGAAGTAAGTGGGAGGAGTGTGCAGACAAAGGACATGACTCCATAACACAACATACAACATAGAATTGCCGGAACTTCCTAAACTTATAGTCTGAATTGCTGCAAACTGAACATAACATGTATTATCCAAAATAACAGTTGCACTCAAGTAAAGGGAAGGAGAAAAAAAACTGAAGGATGTAAATGGTGAACATCGAAATGTGAATATGCATAATTGCCCAGAAAAAAATGAAACAAATAAAAAGTAAATTTTTTGTTTTTAAAAAAATGAGTTATTTTGCAAAAATAAATGGCCAAATTTACTTGAGCCCAGTTAACATGCCAAGGTGTAACTCTCAACTAGGTCCTAATCTAATTTATGCCTCTTTATGTCCACACTGACCTCTTACATGGCTTAGAAAAAAACCTGCAAAAGAAAAATTAAAACACCTGAAATAACTGGGAGGAGTGCACAGATAAAGGACAGGACTCCATAAAACAAAATAGAAGAATTGCCGGCACTTCCTAAACTTATAGCTTCAACTGGTGCAAACTAAACATAACATGCATTATCCAAAATAACTGTTGCACTCAAGTAAATGAAAGGAGAAAAAAACTGAAGGATGTAAATGGTGACCACTGAGATGTAAATATGCATTACTGCCCAGAAAACATTAAAAAAATATTATTTTTTTTAAAAAAGAGTTACTTTGCAAATAGAATGTCCAAATTTGCTACAGCCCAGTTACCACACAAAGGTATAACTCTCATATGGGTCCTAATCTAACTTATGCATCTCTTTGTGTCCATACTGACCTCTTAAAAAAGTAATGGCATCCTTTTAACCCCTTAACGACCCATGACGTACTAGATACGTCATGGATCGTGTGCCGGTAAGCCCCGCCCCCTGCCGCCGGCAGGCGGCTGCGATCGGCGAACATATCAGCTGTTATCAACAGCTGATATGTGTGCCTGCTAGCCACGGGTGGAATTGCTTCCACCCGCGGCCATTAACCCCTTACATTTCGCTGCCAAAGTCTTGGCAGCGATATGTATATGGGCGCCGCCATGACAGTGACTTACCCCGCCCCCACCGGAAGTCACGTGACATGATCACGTGACTTTCGGCGGTTGCCATGGTAGCACAGGGTCATGTGATGACGCCTGTAGCTAACATGAGTCACTTCCTCTCAATGCCGGAATACAGCCGGCATTGAAAGTGAAGCAGCAAATCTGCAGTTCTCAGCTCTGTAGCTGAGATCTGCAGATAGTGCAGAGCGATCGGATTGCTGATTGCTATAGCCCCCTAGGGGGACTAGTAAAATAAAATAAAAAAGTAAAAAAAAAAGTTTTAAAAAATTAAAAAAAAATAAAAAAACCTAAAAGTTCAAATCACCCCCCTTTCACCCCATTGAAAATTAAAGGGTTAAAAAAATAAAAAATACACACATATTTAGTATCGCCACGTTCAGAAATGCCCGATCTATCAAAATATAAAATCAATGAATCTGATCAGTAAACGGCGTAGCGGCAAAAAAATTCCAAACGCCAAAATTATGTTTTTTGGTCACCGCAATTTTTGCGCAAAATGCAATAACAGGCGATCAAAACGTAGCATCTGCGCAAAAATGGTACCGTTAAAAACGTCAGGTCGAGACGCAAAAAATAAGCCATCACTGAGCCTCAGATCCTGAAAAATGAGAACACTACGGGTTTTGGAAAATGGCGCAAAACGTGCGCCACGTTTTTTGGACAAGCTTGTGAATTTTTTTTAACCCCCTTAGATACAAGTAAACCTATACATATTTGGTGTCTACAAACTCGCACCGACCTGAGGCATCATACCCACACATTAGTTTTACCATATAGTGAACACGGTGAATAAAATATCCCAAAAACTATTGTACAATCCCACTTTTTTTGCAATTTTTCCGCACTTGGAATTTTTTTGCCGTTTTCCAGTACCCTATATGGTAAAACGTATGGTTTCATTTAAAAGTACAACTCGTCCCGCAAAAAACAAGCCCTCATATGGCAAGATTGATGGAAAAATAAAAAAGTTACGCCTCTCGGAAGAAGGGGAGCAAAAAACAAAAACGCAAAAACGGAAAGTGCCCGGGGGCTGAAGGGGTTAAACTACAGCTCTTTTTGCAAAATCATGCCCTTACAGATATGCTAACAGTAATATAGAAATTAAAGCACAAGAACAGGGAAAAAAGCAAGAGTAAAAACAAGTTCCTTGATTGATAACCCTTGCTAAAACCATAGCTCGGTGCTATGATATCAGCATTGTTTTGTGATTAGACTCCAATTACAAATAGGTAATAAATAAGTTTTTGGATTTTTTTTATTCAAAGTTAGAAATTATAGAACAGATAGAAATTTAGTAAATCAGATATTTTATATATATATATATATATATATATATATATACGGTATATATATATATATATATATATATATATATATATATATAAATCTTTATATATATATATATATAAAATATATATATATATATATAAAAATAAGGACAGCTATCTTTTTTCTATTTTATGATTTAAACAACAATTTCCATTTATAAAAAAAATGTAGGATCCTTGGATTTGTTAATAATTTATCAGGCTTTGACTGTTGATTCCACACATATCATAAATAATATTTCAGCACTAAACTGGAAATCACTTTAAGGGAAGTGCTCAATATCGAGCTTGCCAGTAAATAAAACCCATGGGAATTAATTTTCATAATGAATCATAAGAATTGCCAAGATAAAACATAAGCAAATAGGGTAAAAGTAATGTGCTCTAATTTAGTTATATTGTGCAGCACAGTAGATTACATTACCTAAGTGATGTTTACATACCGTATACAGCTTGTAGAGCCAAGTTGTGGCCACAATAAATTGACATAAGTGTAAACAAATGAACACCATTTGAGAGTAAATAAGTGTATAAGGTGTGTTCTTATTTGTTTATGTGTTTATTAGGCTATGTGCGCACGTTGCGTACTAGCCCTGCAGATATTTCTGCAGCGATCTGAAGAGCACATGTGCGCTTTAGATCGCTGCAGAAATGTCCGTAGTGAGCGCCGGATTCCATGCGCTCTGCCTGCAGCTCCTGCCATAGACAGAGCAGGAGCTGCCGGCAAAGCGCAGGAAAGAAGTGACATGTCACTTCTTTTTGCGCAGCACTTCGGCAGTAGCCGAAGCGCTGCGCTCTTAGACGCCACGTGCGCACGGCCCCTGCACAATCTCCATAGACTGTGCAGGGGACGCAGGACGCATGCAGTTACGCTGCGCTACAAAGCGCAGCGTAACTGCATGTTTTTACGCAACGTGCGCACATAGCCTTACACAGCACTGGACATGTGATATTAGGGAATGTTTACACGTTGCGTTTTTACTGCGCTTTTCAATGAAAAATGAGGCATTGTTTATGCAACACTTTTTCTGTTCAGAGACACATTTTTCTTCATATGTGTCTGTTTTGGCTTAAAGGGAACCTGTTACCAGATTTGGGCCTATAAGCTGTTGCCACCACCAGTGGGCTCTTATATACAGCATTCTAACATGCTGTATATAAGAGCCCAGGCCGCTGTGTAAAACATAAAAATCATTTTATAATACTTACCTAAACGGTCGCTGCGGTGGAGTTGGGTCATATGGGCATCTCTGTTCTCCAGTGCCGAAGCCTCCTCTTTCAGCCATCTTCATCCTCCTTCTGAAGTCT
The DNA here is from genome assembly GCF_048569485.1 of Anomaloglossus baeobatrachus. Classification (NCBI taxonomy): domain Eukaryota; kingdom Metazoa; phylum Chordata; class Amphibia; order Anura; family Aromobatidae; genus Anomaloglossus; species Anomaloglossus baeobatrachus. The sequence continues at coordinate 722,429,157 of NC_134353.1, forward strand.
GTGTGCATTACGCGTCCTATGTCATATACACTCACCGGTCCTGCGCAAGTGCACTACAATACTTTGATCAGGGCAAATCAAAGTGCGTCTGCGCAGGACTTTGATGCCGGCAAGTATGTATGACGTAGGACGCGTCATGCAACCCGGCTTCAGAAGAAGGACGACAAAGATGGCCGAAAGAGGAGGTGACAGCACCAGAGAACGGAGATGCCCATATGACCCAACTCCCCCTCAGTGATCATTTAGGTAAGCATTATAAAGTGATTTTTACGTTCTACACAGCAGCCTGGTCGTTTATGTACAGCATGTTAAAATGATGTACATAAGAGCAAACTGGTGGTGGCTGCAGCTTATAGTCACCAAATCTGGTGACAGGTTCCCTTTAATGTGTTCACATATCCTCTTTGCTTAGTTTTAAAGGGAACCTGTCAGCAGAAATTTCGCCCAAAAGCTAAAAGATTCCCCCTCTGCAGCTCCTGGGCTGCATTCTAGAAAGGTCCCTGTTATTATTGTGCCCCATGTGAGACCAAAATAAAGAGTTTATAAAGTGGTACCTTTTTGTTTGCAGATTCTGTAAATGTGACACGGGGGCGGGCTCTCTGCCGTCCGTTATTCTGCCTCCTGGTCCTGTATGCCGCCCCCATCGCTCCTTTCCATAGCTAATGCACCGCCCACTGCTCCAGCCATCCCCGCACATGCCCAGTGCCAGTCTCACGGGACTAAGCAGTGTGACCACTGGTGACGTGTGCGCAAGCAAGTGATTATGGGCGGGGCTGTGATTGTTATCAGCAAGTACCCGCCCATAATCTTGTGAGCGCGCAAACCTCTCCAGCGGTCACACTGTGCTCAGGGTAGTGCTAGACTGTATGGGCTGCTTCCAGGGATGACGTCCCTTTTGTCACGTGATAGTATTTTGAACATGCCCCTATCTCGTGACAAAAGGGACGTCATCCCTGGAAGCAGCCCATACAGTCTAGCACTACCCTGAGCACAGTGTGACCGCTGGAGAGGTTTGCATGCTCACGAGATTATGCGCGGGTACTTGCTGATAACAATCACAGCCCCACCCATAATCACTTGCTTGCGCACACGTCACCAGCGGTCACACTGCTCAGTCCCGTGAGACTGGCACTGGGCATGCGTGGGGATGGCTGGAGCAGTGGGCGGTGCATCAGCTATGGAAAGGAGCGATGGGTGCGGCATACAGGACCAGGAGGCAGAATAACGGACGGCAGAGAGCCCGCCCCCGTGTCACATTTACAGAATCTGCATACAAAAAGGTACCACTTTATAAACTCTTTATTTTGGTCTCACATGGGGCACAATAATAACAGGGACCTTTCTAGAATGCAGCCCAGGAGCTGCAGAGGGGGAATCTTTTAGCTTTTGGGCGAAATTTCTGCTGACAGGTTCCCTTTAAAATATCATTATCTTATACTAAAAATAAATTATTATGGCCTGGTTGTTATACGTACAAGGCCATCTAAACAAATATGCCAAAGCATTGTCTTGACTGAGCACCTACCCTGGATTGTTTGTACAAATGGCCAGACCCTGAACATGTAAGCACAATCATTCTTTGGATGCCTGCCCAAGTTACTAGCTGCTTGGTTTGCTGTGTCTTTGGTGTCTATGATCGGGCAAGTCGGTGGCCTTTTTTTTTCACAAAATTAGACCTTTACAAAAAATTAGACCTTTACACAAAATTAAATTACACAAAAGACTACAGTTTGTTTTTGAATTGTTCCACATTGAAACTTTCAATTTGCTGCAATGCGTTAAAACTTTTGTAACTTGCATGTCAGTCAGATGACTTGCACAATTCACTTATATCATGCTTCGATATAACAGCAGCATAGTGGGATTTTTGGCCGACGAGATGTATAATGCTGCCAGAGTCACTGTATAGCCACTTCTTAAATATGGGAAGCTTTTCTCCTTCAAGAATAAGTGATCGCCAGGCTTTGAGCTCACAACTGGCTGAGCAATAAGGCAGTATGATATGAAGTGGACCTCTATTTACAGTATACATTGAATTATCATGTTTGTTGTGCACTATATAGATTATATAGATCTATTACTTTTGTATTCCATAACATTTTTACGTTCATACTTTTATAACTGTGACTTGTGCACAACATGGCACTTTTACTTGTGCACAGTAGAACAGTTACATTGTTGTCTTCATATTTTGCATGGTTATTTTTTTTTTTTTTTACTCTCATTTTTTACTGACCTCACTGTTCGATGTGTGGGGCCCCGAGGTTCGATGTCGGTGCAGCGGTGCATTACCTGCAGGGACTCCACGTGGCTGGATCTCGTCACAGGTAGGAAATCCTCTATTTTGATTGTCGTGACGCCACTCTCAGAATTGCGGTCAGTGGAGACCGCCACTGCAGGTTAGGGGTGCCTGGGGCTGATGGTAGGTGCAGTCAGTTGTAATAGCCTCCTGAGAGTGAGGCATGCCCCAGGGTCCCGAGTAGGTGTGTGGAACTACAAGTCGCAGAATGACTCACACGCACAAGCAGGATGTCTTTCAGGGATTTTACTCACTGATGGTGGCAGGGTGAGTAACCCGGGCGTAGCTGGGATGAACCAGGCTGGAACCAGGTGTCCTTCAGGCTGACTTATGAGGGTGGCTACCAACTCGCCTTCCTTAGCCCGTTGTGTTTTGGGGTAACCCCTGATTGAAGCCCTGCTGGGGTCGCCCAGGGAAGTTGCTGGTGCCTCTCTCCCCTTGTTTTTGGCCCGTTTGCTTGTAGCCTGGACCAGGTCACTCCGGCTGCTTGCCTCCTGTGAGCTATGGGCCCTAACTTTGGCTACGTGGCTGCGGACTCTGTGGTGTTGTCTTGGGGGTGTAAAGTGCCCCCTCATGCAGGTTTGGCAAAGGAAAGGTGAATCTATCCCTGCACTGGGACCTGCTACCCGTTTGGGCCTGGTTCTCCCTGACAGTCTCCTTACTTTCCACTCCGTTGCTCTCTCTTTAGCTGTGTGTGGATTTCGGGCAGCACTCCCAGGTGACCGTTCTCCCCCGTTGGTAGTCACTGCGCGGACGCTGTTAGACTGCCACAGCCCCAGGGTCTGCTCCTCACGTCTGCTTTCCCTGAGCTGCACACTAAACTGGCTCACTGCTCCTCCTCTCCTATTCTTGCCTACGTCACCTAGCAACCAGGCTCTCTACCACACCCCTCGAGTGGAGATGGAGGCTTCGCCCCCCTCCACCCCTCGAGTGGAGATGGAGGCTTCGCCCCCTCCTGGGATCCCCAGGGGTCCTCTCAAAGGTAAATGTGTGAGACCTGATCACTATGCGCCTGTGTAGTCACACACCTCGGTCAGCCTTCTGGATTACCTGTTTTGTACTGTCCCCAGCATGAGTGCAGTACTCAGTGGTGCCTGACCAGGTCAGGGGCGCCACATTCCCCCTTAGTTATCACCAGCACGTCCTCGGGCTGCAAGACAACATTTTAAAATGCATAAAACAGTAAAACATGGTAAAACGTTTTAAAACCATCAGGTACCATACATCACCACCCTCCACCCACAAGTCCGTCAACCCACCCTAAACCCTCTCAGGCGGCAGGTCACCGGTTTCTTTTGGTAACCAGGTCTTGGCCATCAGCTTCCCCAGACCTTTCTTCCCCTCTGCCTCTCCCGTTGGCCGCGCCTTCAGCCACTTCTGGCAGGATGTAGAGGCGGCTTTCATGGTCTGGTGGTTTCAGGGTATACCTGGCCTGGTGGAGCCGCGCCTTCAGCCTCTTCTGGCAGGATGTAGAGGCGGCCTCCACAGTTGGTGCTGACCAGGTACCCTCTTTGTGGTGGAGAGCCAGGCCCCATAAACAGGCGTGCTCCCTGGTAGTGGTTGTACCTCTGGGGTAACTATAAACACTGCGAGAGTTTGTGGCTATAGCCAGTTCATAGCCTTAAGGTTCATTTTTCAAAGTGCAAAAAGAGGTTTCTCACATTAGTTCATGTGGGCACATTTCTTGAACATGTAAACGTTGCGAAACTTGTCAAAACTTGTAACTGCTGTACTTTACTTTACTTTACATGAACTTTGCTCCTTCTTCCTCCTTACCAGGGCTTGGGCCTGTAGGGCTGCGGCACCTGTTGCTTTCTCCATCTCTGTCATCATCTGTAGTGGTTTCATCAATGAGTTCTTTGTATTTTCTTTCCTCTTCTTCTGTGTCTGTTTCTTTTTCTGTATCTTTATCTTGTAGTGTTGAGACAGCAGGGTTACTGTAGGGATTTCTGGAGCAGGGTGTGACATCTAGTGCATACCATCCGCGTTCTCCTTGGTGCTTTGTAAATTCTACTGAGTCTCCTATCTGTAGGTTTCTTCCTGGATGTCCTCTAGGTAAATGTGCTCTAACATCCCTTCTGTTCCCAAATATGCCCTCTTTTACACCAGGTGCTACTATGAAGCCATATCCAGACCTTAGATTGAAGTCTTCTACAATTCCTCGACAAAGTGGGCCTCTGACCTGTGATTTGGCTCTTCTCAAGGACCGCTTTTCCTCTAAGTCTCTGGCTGTTACTTCGTCTTTTCTATCTGGAGATTGCTGTGCAGGTGGATCCCTTGTCCTGCTGCGGCGCCGTGTCCTGCGGGCTGGGTTCTGCCTGGCTGCCACCTCACCGCTTGCAGGCTCCCAGGTGAGGTATCTGGACAAATCTTCCTCAGCGGAGGATGTCGGGCCCTCTTCATCCCAGCGGGAGTACGGCAGCATCTCTGGCTCTTGGACTGGTGCTGCATCCACTGCTGATGGCTCTGGGGTCAGCTTCTCAGCTTCCTGGCCTCCCCTCCCCCTTAGTTCTTCTGGGCACTCCTCTTGTGGCAGCGCTAGGGATGGATTTCCATCAGCAGGCCAGGGCGGGGGACCCTCTGGCATGAATGTTGCAGGAGTCTTCCTGTGAGTATGCGGAGGGAGCAGATACCGGTCCACCATCTCCTTTGGGAAGTGGGCCTCTAGATCAGCCTTCAGCTTCCAGTATTCGGGGTCCTCCCCCAGCAGGGACTTCCTAGCAGGGACTTCCTTGGGCTGAGGAGCGGTGTCTGCTCTGGCCTTGCAGGCCGGGGTAAATAGTTGTACGGTCTTGTCTTGGCGGGCCGAGCCTGGCGTGGCAGCGGCCTGGTCTTGGCGGGCCGAGCCTGGCGTGGCAGCGGCCTGGATTGGCGTCGCAGCTGCGATGGGATCTGTGCGGGCCGGACTGGGCGCTTCTGCGGCCTGGATTGGCGTCGCAGCTGCAGCCGGTCCTTGGCGGGCCGCACCTGACGTGGCTGCGGCCTGGTTCAGCACCTCACTTGCGGCGCGGACGAGCGTCGCTGCTGCGGTGGGGTCTTGGCGGGCCGGGCCTAGCATGGCGGCGGCCTGGGTCAGCGTCACGCCTGCGGCGTGGAGGAGGGTCGCGGCGGCAGCCGGATCTTTGCGGGCCGGGCTGGGCATCGTTGCGGCGGCCTGGGCTCGGCGGGCCGCACCTGGCGTGGCTGCGGCCTGATTCAGCGTTGCAGCGCCGGGCGCCTCTTCAGGGACCGCGGGCATGGCAGCAAGGGTCGGGGCACTCGCGCTAACAGGGGCAACACAGGACTCACCCATCGGTAACATCGTCGGGGCCTGAGTCGTCGTCGCTCGGTCTGGCACTCGTCGTGCGGTTCCCCTCTCGTAGGCCTGAACCGCCGCAGCCATCTCCTGCAGCTCCGCACGTCCCTCTCGGATCTGCTGCACGATCCTCGCTTCCAGTCGGTTACTGAACTGGGCAAGCTCCCAGGACCACCAGGCAGCGGAACCCAGCTCTGGGCTCCTATCTTCAGACGCCATCTTCACCACGTCGTCGCCGCTCTGCAGATCTTTTCTTAGCAGCAGACCTCCGACTCTTCCTTGCAGTCTCAGTGCCAGTTCCTTCACTGCCTTGAACTCTTCTCCCAACAGCAGGCTTATCAGTTTCTGCTCTGCCTTTTCCAGCAGCAGGCTTCTGGCTCCCTTTCTGTCCCGACGTCTCTGAACGCCTCCACTCTCATCACTTGCGAAGCCAGGACTCTCCAGGGGATCTCTGGGTAGCCACACCTCTTCGTGGGCGGTAACTTCTCCCAGCGCGGGCTGCTGTTGTTTTTCAGCGCGCTTTTCATGGTGGCAATATGGCGGCGCTTCCAATTTTCCAAGCGGACCGCCCAGGCACATGGTCACCTGTCTGAACAGGTCTAGTCCTTATCCTGTTCGTGACGCCAGATGTGTGGGGCCCCGAGGTTCGATGTCGGTGCAGCGGTGCATTACCTGCAGGGACTCCACGTGGCTGGATCTCGTCACAGGTAGGAAATCCTCTATTTTGATTGTCGTGACGCCACTCTCAGAATTGCGGTCAGTGGAGACCGCCACTGCAGGTTAGGGGTGCCTGGGGCTGATGGTAGGTGCAGTCAGTTGTAATAGCCTCCTGAGAGTGAGGCATGCCCCAGGGTCCCGAGTAGGTGTGTGGAACTACAAGTCGCAGAATGACTCACACGCACAAGCAGGATGTCTTTCAGGGATTTTACTCACTGATGGTGGCAGGGTGAGTAACCCGGGCGTAGCTGGGATGAACCAGGCTGGAACCAGGTGTCCTTCAGGCTGACTTATGAGGGTGGCTACCAACTCGCCTTCCTTAGCCCGTTGTGTTTTGGGGTAACCCCTGCTTGAAGCCCTGCTGGGGTCGCCCAGGGAAGTTGCTGGTGCCTCTCTCCCCTTCTTTTTGGCCCGTTTGCTTGTAGCCTGGACCAGGTCACTCTGGCTGCTTGCCTCCTGTGAGCTATGGGCCCTAACTTTGGCTACGTGGCTGCGGACTCTGTGGTGTTGTCTTGGGGGTGTAAAGTGCCCCCTCATGCAGGTTTGGCAAAGGAAAGGTGAATCTATCCCTGCACTGGGACCTGCTACCCGTTTGGGCCTGGTTCTCCCTGACAGTCTCCTTACTTTCCACTCCGTTGCTCTCTCTTTAGCTGTGTGTGGATTTCGGGCAGCACTCCCAGGTGACCGTTCTCCCCTGTTGGTAGTCACTGCGCGGACGCTGTTAGACTGCCACAGCCCCAGGGTCTGCTCCTCACGTCTGCTTTCCCTGAGCTGCACACTAAACTGGCTCACTGCTCCTCCTCTCCTATTCTTGCCTACGTCACCTAGCAACCAGGCTCTCTACCACACCCCTCGAGTGGAGATGGAGGCTTCGCCCCCCTCCACCCCTCGAGTGGAGATGGAGGCTTCGCCCCCTCCTGGGATCCCCAGGGGTCCTCTCAAAGGTAAATGTGTGAGACCTGATCACTATGCGCCTGTGTAGTCACACACCTCGGTCAGCCTTCTGGATTACCTGTTTTGTACTGTCCCCAGCATGGGTGCAGTACTCAGTGGTGCCTGACCAGGTCAGGGGCGCCACATTTGTATATGCATAATACTTGGTTTCATAAAGTCTATATAATTGTTCTTTGTAAATCTTTGCAACTTATTTAAATTTTGTTTTGCAATTGGAATTTACATGAAATTTATTGAGCATTGTCATGAAATTCTGGTACCTTATTGAATTTATTAGGTTCTTAGGAGCAATGGTAAATTACAGTATTATTTGCACACTACAGAGACATAGTAATTGTTTTTTACAATCTAAAGGGAACCTGTCATTTTCAATATGCACCTAGAAACACGAGCAGTTCTGGGTTCATATTTCTAATCCTTGCCTAAGTGTCCCTGTATCTAGTAGCATAGCTAAAGAGATATGCTAATGAGGCCAGGGACTAGTTATTTCCTAGTTATTATTATTATTATTTCCTAGTTAGGACTAGTTATTATAGCAAGAGCGTTATTTCCTCCAACTAGTCCGCCCTCTTAGCATGTTAGCACACCCACAGGGGCGTGCCAACATGGCATTCAATACCCATTGCCCAACGTCATCAGCAGTGACGTGAGTACCTGTGTCCAGCCTCAGATGCTGGGCTTAGGTGCATGATCAGAAGTCACAGCACTTCCGGTCATGTGAACTGTGAAGCCACGTGTACGAGTCCTGGCTTCAGAGAGCTCTAGTGCCGGACATTCTGATCATGCACATTGAGCCTAGCCCTGGCATCTGAGGCGATGACAACAGACACAGGTACGCGCATCACCACCGTTGACTCTGGACATTGTATAGCATGTTAGCACGCCCACAGGGGCATGCTAACATGCTAAGAGGGTGCACAAGTCCGGGGAAATAATGCCCTTGCAATTAATCCTTTCCCTCATTAGCATATTATAAAGGATCTTTAGAAATACTGTTTCTAAAGATCTCTTTATCTATGCTACTAGTTACAGGGACGGTTAGGCAGAGATTAGATATATGCACCCAGAACTGCTGATGTTTCTGGATGCATATTGCACCTGACAAGTTCCGTTTAAGCCTTATAAAAGATTCTAATGTGTTCAATATATGGCACAATCTTCTTAGAATTCTGTGGCTATATTAAATGGAATCTGTCAGCATGTATTTGCTATGTATTTCCAGACAGCATGCTGTAAGAGTTAACACAAAGAAAACTTTGATGCCTCTCTTGTCAAGGTGTGTGAGGTTTATTTACAATGTTTGTTTTAGCAGCAGGACCTTATCATTGGATTGATGAGCTGGCTTCTGCATGTTGTACTACACACATTCCTCTGATTGGTACCTCACTGTCAATGTACAATGTCTATAGAGAGCCTGGTGTTGGCTGGACAGCTCTCTCAGCTATACTTAATGGCTCAATCTTAAAATTCTGATTGTGTCAGAACGGCTATACCAGTAATCTTAGTGATACATTGTTGGATTCGGGGCCTCTTTGCCTATGCCATGCTGCTCTCAGGTGAGGTAGCAATAGCCTGATTCCCATTAAATGCATACTTTTCTTAACATAGTAAGTACCATGTTGATTTAGTTCTCCTTAACCATTTGGTCGAGTGGAGATTTTGATAGTGTAGGTTTTTGTAAAGAAATATATATGTGAAACAAGTATATTAGCTAAAACTAATTGCTTGATTAGTTTGTTAGCCTTTGCCTGTAAGGGTAGATAATTTGTCTTACCATTAAAGCTCACCAATGAATGAAACATGTTGCAACTAAGAGAAATAAGGAAACCATGGATTTGTGCTTTTCTTTATTCTTCCTTGGTTATGCCTATATGATGATTTTCCAATAATAAATACATACAGTGCAGACCAAATGTTTGGACACACCTTCTCATTCAAAGAGTTTTCTTTATTTTCATGACTCTGAAAATTGTAGATTCACATTGAAGGCATCAAAACTATGAATTAACACATTTGGAATTAAATACTTAAAAAAATGTGAAACAACTGAAAATATGTCTTATATTCTAGGTTCTTCAAAGTAGCAACCTTTTGCTTTGAATACTGCTTTCCACACTCTTGGCATTCTCTTGATGAGCTTCAAGAGGTAGTCACCAGAAATGGCTTTCACTTCACAGGTGTACCTTGTCAGGTTTAATAAGTGGTATTTCTTGCCTTATAAATGGGGTTGGGACTATCAGTTGTGTTGTGTAGAAGTCTGGTGGATACACAGATGATAGTCCTACTGAATAGACTTAGAATTTGTATTATGGTAAGAAAAAAGCAGCTGAGTAAAGAAAAATGAATGGCCATCATTACTTTAAGAAATGAAGGTCAGTCAGTCTGAAAAATTGGGAAAACTGTGAAAGTGTCCCCAAGTGCAGTGGCAAAATCCATCAAACGCTACAAAGAAACTGGCTCACATGAGGACCACCCCAGGAAAGGAAGACCAAGAGTCCCCTCTGCTGCGGAGGATAAGTTTATCCGAGTCACCAGCCTCAGAAAACGCAGGTTAACAGCAGCTCAGATTAGAGACTATGTCAATGCCACACAGAGGTCTAGCAGCAGACACATCTCTAGAACAACTGTTAAGAGGAGACTTTGTGCAGCAGGCCTTCATGGTAAAATAGCTGCTAAGAAACCACTGCTAAGGACAGACAACAAGCAGAAGAGACTTGTTTGGGCTAAGGAACACAATGAATGGACATTAGACCAGTGGAAATCTGTGCTTTGGTCTGATGAGTACAAATTTGAGATCTTTGGATCCAACCACCATGTCTTTGTGCGATGCAGAAAAGGTGAATGGATGGACTGTACATGCCGGGTTCCCACCGTGAAGCATGAAGGAGGAGGATCTGGATTGGTTTGGGGGTGCTTTGCTGATGACACTATTGGGGATTTAGTCAAAATTGAAGGCATACTGAACCAACATTGCTAACACAGCATCTTGCAGTGGCATGCTATTCCATCCAGTTTGCATTTAATTGGACCATCATTTATTTTTCAACAGGACAATGACCCCAAACACACCTCCAGGCTGTGTAAGGGTATGTGCGCACGTTGCTTTTTACCTGCTTTTTACCTGCTTTTTTGCTGCTTTTTCTTCTGCGCTGTTTAATGACAAAATGGATGTGTTCTTCTATTCAAGCAAAGTCTATGGGAATTTGGGTTTCTTGTTCACACTATGTTGTTCAAAATGCTGCCTTTTTGTGGCAGAACTTTGGTCAAAAACTCAGCTTTTCAAAGAAGCAACATGTCAATTGTTTTTGCCATTTGGGTTTTGCACTGCAAAGCTGAGTTTTTGACCAAAAAGGCAGCATTTTGAACAACATAGTGTGAACAAGAAACACCCAAATTCCCATAGACTTTGCTTGAATAGAAGAACACATCCATTTTGGCATTAAACAGCGCAGAAGAAAAAGCAGCAAAAAAGCAGGTAAAAAGCAACGTGCGCACATACCCTAAGGGCTATTTGACTAAGAAGGAGAGTGATGGGGTGCTACGCCAGCAGGGCCGGATTATAGGCGGGGCAGACGGGGCTTCAGCCCAGGGGCCCCCACCACAAGAGCCTCTAAGGGGGCCCCCACCACCATCTGTGTGTCCGCCATTTTATGAATGCCACAGTGGTTCAAGATCGCTCTGTACCTTTAAGGTATTTCAATCCCGGCCATCACTATACTGCAGACACGCCCACTGCACGCTGTGTGGGCTGCGTCTGCCAGGATGACGTCACCGCGCTGCTGTTTCTTCCTGCCGTAGAGGAGCTTGTGGGAGGACCGGAGGTCTCAGTGGATCCCGGTAAGTATGAGGTCATTAATCATGGTGCCGGCCGGGCAGGAGACTGCAGTGAGGAGGGAGCAGGACGCCGCTGATAACTCCAGACCGGTTCCATAGTGTCAGCACAGCGGCCACTCTGCTATCAGTGTGAGTTATTGCAGGAGTGTGAGCTGCAGCAGATCAGGTCGGGCTGTCAGTGCCGGGTCATCGGCCTCATCCCTCCCCTGCAATAACTCACACTGATCTCCAGCAGAGACATCACTACACAGAATCCTGCAGTGATCACATCTGAGCCTGCAGCACACATTACACTATATGGCCCATATTACATATAGAATATGTTACATCCTGTCCTGTAGGCCCAGGTGTGATCAGTGCAGGGGATTGTATATCTGTGCACATGGAATACCACATCCAGTGTACAGAGAGAGTAGTGTGATACACTGTGTACACACATCAGATGGTATATAATAATGTGTATATTGTATAACCTCTGATGTCTGTATCACAGTATATTGTGTACCAGTTATGTATTCTCCTGTACACTGTACAGGGGCGTACCTTTGGGGGGCATGCGGCATATGTTCCCCTGCACGGCAATCAGGGGGGCACCATTAAAAAGTGTGAGGCAGCAGTATGGTGGGAGAAAATTGTAAGTGGAGAGTATTGGTGGAAAAAAGTGTGAGGGACATAGTATAGAGCCTGGGTAGTGGGGAACATAAGCAGTATAGAGAAGGGGCAGCATGGTGGCCAGTGTGAGGACACAGTATGCTGAGCTGGGGGAATGTGAGACTGAGGTGCGGTATAGTGACTGTATAGTGAAGGAGGTAGGCAGTATAGAGAAGGGGCGGCATGGTGGCCAGTGTGAGGACACAGTATGCTGAGGAGGGGGAATGTGAGACTGAGGTGCGGTATAGTGACTGTATAGTGAAGGAGGTAGGCAGTATAGAGAAGGGGCGGCATGGTGGCCAGTGTGAGGACACAGTATGCTGAGGAGGGGGAATGTGAGACTGAGGTGCGGTATAGTGACTGTATAGTGAAGGAGGTAGGCAGTATAGAGAAGGGGCGGCATGGTGGCCATTGTGAGGACACAGTATGCTGAGGAGGGGGAATGTGAGACTGAGGTGCGGTATAGTGACTGTATAGTGAAGGAGGTAGGCAGTATAGAGAAGGGGCGGCATGGTGGCCATTGTGAGGACACAGTATGCTGAGGAGGGGGGATGTGAGACTGAGGTGCGGTATAGTGACTGTATAGTGAAGGAGGTAGGCAGTATAGAGAAGGGGCGGCATGGTGGCCAGTGTGAGGACACAGTATGCTGAGGAGGGGAAATGTGAGACTGAGGTGCGGTATAGTGACTGTATAGTGAAGGAGGTAGGCAGTATAGAGAAGGGGCGGCATGGTGGCCATTGTGAGGACACAGTATGCTGAGGAGGGGGGATGTGAGACTGAGGTGCGGTATAGTGACTGTATAGTGAAGGAGGTAGGCAGTATAGAGAAGGGGCGGCATGGTGGCCAGTGTGAGGACACAGTATGCTGAGGAGGGCGAATGTGAGACTGAGGTGCGGTATAGAGAAGGGGCGGCATGGTGGCCAGTGTGAGGACACAGTATGCTGAGGAGGGGGAATGTGAGACTGAGGTGCGGTATAGTGACTGTATAGTGAAGGAGGTAGGCAGTATAGAGAAGGGGCGGCATGGTGGCCAGTGTGAGGACACAGTATGCTGAGGAGGGGGAATGTGAGACTGAGGTGCGGTATAGTGACTGTATAGTGAAGGAGGTAGGCAGTATAGAGAAGGGGCAGCATGGTGGCCAGTGTGAGGGCACAGTATGGAGGGCACAGTATGCTGAGGAGGGGGGATGTGAGACTGAGGTGCGGTATAGTGACTGTATAGTGAAGGAGGTAGGCAGTATAGAGAAGGGGCAGCATGGTGGCCAGTGTGAGGGCACAGTATGCTGAGGAGGGGAATATGAGACTGAGGTGCGGTATAGAGAAGAGGCAGCATGGTAGCCAGTGTGAGGGCACAGTATGCTGAGGAGGGGGAATGTGAGACTGAGGTGCGGTATAGAGAAGGGGCGGCATGGTGGCCAGTGTGAGGACACAGTATGCTGAGGAGGGGGAATGTGAGACTGAGGTGCGGTATAGTGACTGTATAGTGAAGGAGGTAGGCAGTATAGAGAAGGGGCGGCATGGTGGCCAGTGTGAGGACACAGTATGCTGAGGAGGGGGGATGTGAGACTGAGGTGCGGTATAGTGACTGTATAGTGAAGGAGGTAGGCAGTATAGAGAAGGGGCGGCATGGTGGCCAGTGTGAGGACACAGTATGCTGAGGAGGGGGAATGTGAGACTGAGGTGTGGTATAGTGACTGTATAGTGAAGGAGGTAGGCAGTATAGAGAAGGGGCGGCATGGTGGCCAGTGTGAGGACACAGTATGCTGAGGAGGGCGAATGTGAGACTGAGGTGCGGTATAGAGAAGGGGCGGCATGGTGGCCAGTGTGAGGACACAGTATGCTGAGGAGGGGGAATGTGAGACTGAGGTGCGGTATAGTGACTGTATAGTGAAGGAGGTAGGCAGTATAGAGAAGGGGCGGCATGGTGGCCAGTGTGAGGACACAGTATGCTGAGGAGGGGGGATGTGAGACTGAGGTGCGGTATAGTGACTGTATAGTGAAGGAGGTAGGCAGTATAGAGAAGGGGCGGCATGGTGGCCAGTGTGAGGACACAGTATGCTGAGGAGGGGGAATGTGAGACTGAGGTGTGGTATAGTGACTGTATAGTGAAGGAGGTAGGCAGTATAGAGAAGGGGCGGCATGGTGGCCAGTGTGAGGACACAGTATGCTGAGGAGGGGGAATGTGAGACTGAGGTGCGGTATAGTGACTGTATAGTGAAGGAGGTAGGCAGTATAGAGAAGGGGCAGCATGGTGGCCAGTGTGAGGGCACAGTATGGAGGGCACAGTATGCTGAGGAGGGGGGATGTGAGACTGAGGTGCGGTATAGTGACTGTATAGTGAAGGAGGTAGGCAGTATAGAGAAGGGGCAGCATGGTGGCCAGTGTGAGGGCACAGTATGCTGAGGAGGGGAATATGAGACTGAGGTGCGGTATAGAGAAGAGGCAGCATGGTAGCCAGTGTGAGGGCACAGTATGCTGAGGAGGGGGAATGTGAGACTGAGGTGCGGTATAGAGAAGAGGCAGCATGGTGGCCAGTGTGAGGGCACAGTATGCTGAGGAGGGGGAATGTGAGACTGAGGTGCGGTATAGAGAAGAGGCAGCATGGTGGCCAGTGTGAGGGCACAGTATGCTGAGGAGGGGGAATGTGAGACTGAGGTGCGGTATAGTGACTGTATAGTGAAGGAGGTAGGCAGTATAGAGAAGGGGCGGCATGGTAGCCAGTGTGAGGGCACAGTATGGAGGCACAGTATGCTGAGGAGGGGGAATGTGAGACTGAGGTGCGGTATAGAGAAGAGGCAGCATGGTGGCCAGTGTGAGGGCACAGTATGCTGAGGAGGGGGAATGTGAGACTGAGGTGCGGTATAGAGAAGAGGCAGCATGGTGGCCAGTGTGAGGGCACAGTATGCTGAGGAGGGGGAATGTGAGACTGAGGTGCGGTATAGTGACTGTATAGTGAAGGAGGTAGGCAGTATAGAGAAGGGGCAGCATGGTAGCCAGTGTGAGGGCACAGTATGGAGGCACAGTATGCTGAGGAGGGGGAATGTGAGACTGAGGTGCGGTATAGTGACTGTATAGTGAAGGAGGTAGGCAGTATAGAGAAGGGGCAGCATGGTGAGCAGTGTGAGGGCACAGTATGGAGGGCACAGTATGCTGAGGAGGGGGAATGTGAGATTGAGTTGCACTTTCAGTGATTTTGGTACTGAGGGTGAGGGCAGTATAGAGAGGAGATAGCATGGGGGACATTGTGAGGGCACAGCTCAGGAGGGGGAGTACGAGGAGGGGGCACAGTATAGACATTTGGAAGTATAGTGGGTACACATTGTACAGGACGGTGTGAAGAGGGGGCACAGTACTGAAAGAAGAGGCCATGTACCATAAGAATGACATTGTGTTGGTCATTTTGTGCAGGGAGCACAGTGAGGGGCAATTATTTATTCAGGCGCACAGCGTAGGTCATATATTTATATTTAGGAGCATTATAATCATTCTGCTATTTATTTTAAGGGCATAATGTCGAGATGTGCTGCAGAAAGCCCGGGAAGTCTGCAGAGAGGAGCTGTGGATGTGAATAGTCATCATGACGTCTGGACAAGATGGAGAAGAAAGAATAAGATGACTCCGATAAGGGAAGATGTCACCTACAAGGTACCTGAATGTATGTGTGTGATACTCAATGCTTCTCATCAGGACTGTGGTTCCTGTATGGTCCAAAGTCTGATAAATACTGATAACAATTCCCAGCATTTTCTCACAATTGTTAAGGACATACTGGGAGTTGTTAATTCATGTGATACAAATGTATATGGGGATGTGACATTACAATATATTGTTGTAGTAAATTTGGTACTGTAGTCATGTATTGGTGGTTCTGGTGATATATTCGTTTACTGATGAGGGTGCTAGTGATGTATTTTGGTATTGCTTTTGGTTCTGGTGCTGTACACCGTGTGCATAATTTTTAGGCATTTTGTATTTTAGAGGATTTTTTTTTATTATTGATCAACAACTATGTTCTCAATTAGCCCAAAAGACTCATAAATATCAAATCTTAATATTTTTGGAAGTTGGGGTGGGGTTTTTTTTAGATTTGGCTATCTTAGGAGGATATCTGTCTGTGCAGGTAACTATTACTGTGCAGAATTATTAGGCAACTTAATAAAAAGCAAATCTATTCCCATCTCACTTGTTTATTTTCACCAGGTAAACCAATATAACTGCACAAAATTTAGAAATAAACATTTCTGACATGCAAAAACAAAACCCCAAAAAATGAGTGCCCAATATCGCCCCCTTTCTTTCTGATGACACTCAGCAGCCACCATCCATAGATTCTGTCAGTGCTTGATCTGTTTACGATCCACATTGTGTGCAGCAGCCACCACAGCCTCCAGACACTGCTCCCAGAGGTGACTGTTTTCCCTTCCTGTAGATCTCACATTTTATGAGGGACCACAGGTTCTCTATGGGGTTCAGATCAGGTGAACAAGGGGGCCATGTCATTATTTTTTCATCTTTTAGACCTTTACTGGCCAGCCACACTGTGGAGTAGTTGGATGCACGTGATGGAGCATTGTCCTGCATGAAAATCATGTTTTTCTTGAACGATACCGACTTCTTCCTCTACCACTGCTTGAAGAAGTTGTCTTCCAGAAACTGGCAGTAGGTCTGGGAGTTGAGCTTCACTCCATCCTCAACCAGAAAAGGTCCCACAAGTTGATCTTTGCTGATCCTAGCCCATACCAGTGCCCACCTCCACCTTGCTGGCGTCTGAGTCGGAGTAGAGCTCTCTGCCCTTTACTGATCCAGCCTCTGGCCCATCCATCTGGCCATCAAGAGTCACTCTCATTTCATCAGTCCATAAAACCTTTGAAACATCAGTCTTCAGATATTTCTTGGCCCAGTCTTGAGGTTTTATCTTATGTCTCTTGGTCAGAGGTGGTCGTTTTTCAGCCTTCCTTACCTTGGCCATGTCCCTGAGTATGGCACACCTTGTGCTTTTTGATACTCTAGTAATGTTGCAGCTCTGAAATATGTCCAAACTGGTGGTAAATGACATCTTGGCAGCTTCATGCTTGATTTTTCTCAGTTTATGGGCAGTTATTTTGCGCCTTTTTTGCCCAACACACTTCTTGCGACCCTGTTAGCTATTTGCCATGAAACGCTTGATTGTTTAGTGATCACGCTTCAAAAGTTTGGCAATTTCAAGACTGCTGCATCCCTCTGCAAGACATCTCACAATTTTGGACTTTTCAGAGCCCGTCAAATCTCTCTTCTGACCCATTTTGCCAAAGGAAAGGAAGTTGCCTAATAATTAAGCACGCCTTATATAAGGTGTTGATGTCATTACACCGCACCCCTCCTCATTACAGAGAGGCACATCACCTGATTTACTTAATTGGTAGTTGGCTCTCAGCCTATACAGCTTGGAGTAGGACAACATGTATAAAAGTATCATGTGAGCAAAATACTCAATTGTCTAATAATTCTGCACACAGTGTATTTATGTACATTTTACTGATTCTGATCCTGTACACATGTAGCAAGCCATGATTTGTAAAATTACATGACCGCAAGGGTTTCTACATTATGTTAGTAGCATTAAAGGGGTTGTCCAGGTTTGTGATGAAAGTTTCTATGTGACTGCAGACTTCTGAATCCTCAGTGTGCACACTGCACACAGTCAGGAATCTCCGATGCCAGCAGTGAGAGCTTGAGGGCATGTAACTATTGAGTGAGGCTGCAGACGTCTAATTTGAATGTGGCCGGAAGTAAGCAAATCGCATACTTGCAGTCCCATGACTACTTGCTCATGGCACGGGAAAATCATGACAGTGTGCAGTCCGCAAGCTGTGAGAATTCAGAAGTCTGCAGTCATATAACTATAAATTTTCCTTGTTGAGCTGGACAACCCCTTTAATAATAAAAGTAAGCCCCGTAGCATGCCCAACCCAACAACCTGTAATATACTCAATGTAAGGATTTAGCTCTGCTTGCTAATTTTAGAAGTGGTCACATGACCACTTGCAGGTCATTTTAATACTTTGAGTCACAATTAGCTTCTCTTCCTGCTTCTCTTTATGGGCTGTAGTATTTCACTGAACATCGAGAGAATTAGGAAGAGCAGCTCATCGGCACGTGTGAAAATGGCGTATGAGCGGTTACATGACAACTACTCAAACCGCATAAGCCGTGTATAGAAGGGGGCGCCAAACTGACCTCCTACTCCATGGACAGGAAAACCTAGATCCACCTCTGATACTGTGTATGGCATACCGTGTACAGACATCAGCTGCTATGGACTACTCCGGAGACAATACAATAGAGAGCACATTGTGATTTTCAGCAACCATTGCTGCCAGTGAGAACTTTCCCTTTATTTTTACTATTACTTGGCTGTCTTAACATTGGGATCAATAAAAAAATATGAGTAACTTTATTTTCTGTGTATAAGTGTAAATCTGAATGTGGCAGAACAGGATACGATCCATGCTCAGTGGATTTATATCTAAATGCTACAGTTCGTGCTCTACTGTTACGGCTAAAAATGTTAACATTATGGGGCCCCCACCAGATTTTCTGCCCAGGGGCCCCCACCAACCTTAATCTGGCCCTGTACGCCAGATGACCTGGCCTCCAGTTACCAGACCTGAACCCAATCGAGATGGTTTGAGGTCGCTGGACCGCAGAGTGAAGGCAAAAGGGCCAACAAGTGCTATTCATCTCTGGGAACTCCTTCAAGACTGTTGGAAGACCATTTCCGGTGACTACCTCTTGAAGCTCATCAAGAGAATGCCAAGAGTGTGCAAAGTAGTAATGAAACCAAAAGGTGGCTACTTTGAAGAACCTAGAATATAAGACATATCTTTAGTTGTTTCACACTTTTTTGTTAAGTATTTCATTCCACTTGTGTTAATTCATAGTTTTGATGCTTTCAATGTGAATCTACAAATTTCAGAGTCATGAAAATAAAGAAAACTCTTTGAATGAGACGGTGTGTCCAAACTTTTGGTCTGTATTGTATCTAAAGGAAGTTTATTCCTCACTTACTCTCATTATGCAGATATGAAAAAAGAAATAACTACTGTATAGTAAAAGTAAACACAGGCCTTTCATGATTACCAAAGAATTGTAGTTTCCAATCATATTCTTATTGAATTGCACATCAATATTAGATAGTGGTAAAATTGTTGAAGAGTCGTCTGTATAATGATCAGTTTAAACCTTATACAAAGGCATTCTTTATGGTAAAAATAATTCCCCGCTATGTTTATTAATAAGCAATGCTTTGTGAATGTAATTGCATTTATTTATGCAAGGAAAATGAATTTATGTTTTTTTAAGAGCTGCATTTGTAATTTGTTTTTTTTTGGGGGGGGGGCATATACCATCATTTTACAACAACCTTTAATGTGATTATCCCTCCTTCTTATAGAGTCATAAAAGAACAGTTTCACTCATCTTATATAGCATGATACAATACTGAAATCAGCATTCATTTAGAAATATTAGAACTAGAGTGATACACGTACCAGCATTACATACAACTGATTGAGCCTTGAAAAGAAAATACATTGTTAGCTCAAATTCCATATTTATTTACTAGTGTCAATTTTTGTTTACGGTTAGCTTTCATACAACTTTTATACATGGTACATTCTTAAATAGGGGAACCTTTTCTTATTGCGGAGATGGTCACCCTTCAAGATGGTATACTGGATTAGACTGGTCTGCCCTTAGTCCATGGGTTGTTGGCTAAAGGCTTGTAGGTGCTTAAGTACTCCTTGAATCTGTTCATCCAGAGTGGTATCATCACCACCATTCAATTTGGCCAACCAGGGTGGCAAGGCAAGATCTTTAGCTGCATTTTCTGCTGAGTATCCTACTTGTAACGCCAAAAAGTTTGCTAGATGCAGTGTATGTCATATCTGGATAGTAGGAGAAGAAAGCATTATTAGGTCTGAATGTAGGTGCCGAGCAGTGGTATTGCTGTTCTGTGACATTGGGCAGTTTGGAGTGTCATGGTGCTGTTACCTGGTGCCAGGCACTCTAGACCTTTTCCCAAGGTACATCTAGATGATTTAGCGTTAGTCTGGAAAAAAGAAGACAGGCCAAACCTTGGTTTAAACAGCTATAATGGTTTAGTGGGTCACAAATTATTAATGCAAAGCTTCTTCCACATTTAGCCACAGCGTTAGATTTACATGCAGGTAGTGGACCAATAATCTGATGTGGCAAATCAATCCTTACAACCCTTGTACCCTGCTCCACCCTTCTAGTCAAGGCTATCTCTCCCCTTCAATTGCCCACTGGGAACTCTAGAGTATAGAGAATGTTGATTAGAACAGCATAAACCCCCTCAAGTGACCAAATTTTGGAAATTACACCCCTCTGGGAATTAATCTAGAAATGATTTAGTTCCTGTAAAACACCCATGGAGTCAAACGCAAAGAACGTTGCTGAATTAAAATTTGCAAAAATGCCCTTGTAATGCCTGTATATTGTGCCCAGCTTATGCATCTGGAAACCTGCACCCCATAAATTAAGTGGGCTCTCCTCACTACAAAAATGCCAAACATCTGGAAGTTAACTGTGATTTAGTTACATTCTGGTGCTCAAAATGGACAGGAGGCATTAGGATTTGGGAGCGCAGATTTTCATGGATTTCTTTTTTGAGGGGAGCCATAGCATTGTCAGAGCTTTTGTGCTACCAGTAACATAGAAACCAGAAAATTTTGGATAAGTTCACATTTATCCTGTGCTCTATGCTGAACATTAGGGTTTCCAACTACATCTCCAAAATACGCGATTCAGGTGAAAGCCCTAGCAAATACATTCACTACAACGAGACAGCATAGGTACTCCGGAATCTGTTTGACCTCTGTTTGTCTTTTTATAAGGTAAACAAAACTGTTACTGACCGAACTTTTGTTCATGCCTAAAAAACACGTAAAAAAATGAACACCGCTGGATCATAAGGCCAGATAGGTAATCAAAGTGACTCCCTTTGCCTTTTTACAGTAAATTTTCCATTGAGAATTTTATCTGAAATACATTTAGTGGAGATTAAAGGGCGCTTTACACGCAGCGACATCGCTACCGATGTTGCTCGTGAAAGCACCCGCCCCTGTCGTTTATGTGTCACAGGCAAATCGCTGCCCGTGCTGCACAATATTGCTAGTACTTGTCACACATACTTACCTTCGTAGCAACGTCGCTGTGGCCGGCGAACAGCCTCTTTTCTAAGGGGGTGGTTTGTGCGGCGTCACAGCGATGTCACACGGCAGGCGTCCAATAGAAGCGGAGAGCAGCCACATGAAAGTCACGCTCACCTCGTTGCCGGAGGACGCAGTTACAGTGTTGTTCGTCGTTCCCGGGGTGTCACACGTAGCGATGTGTGCTGCCTCAGGAACGATGAACAACCTGCGTCCAAAATCAGCAACGATATTTTGGAAATGGACGACGTGTCAACAATCAACAATTTGGTGAGTATTTTGCATCGTTAGCGGTCGCTGGTATGTGTCACATGCAACAACGTCGCTAACAAGGCCAGATGTGTGTCACATATTCCGTGACCCCAACGACATTTCGTTAGCGATGTCGTTGCGTGTAACAGAGCCTTTACACTTAATCCCCGATGTAAGCGCACAGCGTGGAGATTGAGCAATGAATGTGAGCCGCACCATACTGCAATCTTTGGTAGGCAGAATGAACAAATTAACAGCAGATGAAGAATTGGCTTTATTTATTTATTTTACGATGTACATTTTGTGGTATAAGGGATTAGGCCGCATTATTTCTCAGGTCAGTGCAATTACAGCGATACCAGGTTTATATAGGTATTTTTAGGTTTAGCTACTATCACGCTAATAAACACTTTTTTTTACAAAATAAAGGTTTTTTTGCATCACTGAATATTTTTTTTTATTTTTCTGCTGACAGAGTCATGCGAGGGCTTGTGTAAGACTATGTGCGCACGCTGCGAATTTACCGCGGATTTTACCACAAATTTGCAGTGGATTTGCTGCAGAAAATGTTTCTAACATTTCTGTAGTCATTCCCCAGCAAAACCTATGGGTATAAAAAAATGCTGTGCGCACAATGCGTTTTTTTATATCTCCGGATTTACTCGCAGAATTTCCGCTGTGGAATTAATGTGCATGTCACTTCTTTTCTACAGGTCCCTGCGGTTTTACCATTAACCCCTTCAGGCCCCGGGCACTTTCCGTTTTTGCATTTTTGTTTTTTGCTTCCCTTCTTCCGAGAGGCGTAACTTTTTTATTTTTCCATCAATCTTGCCATAGGAGGGCTTGTTTTTTGTGGGACGAGTTGTACTTTTAAATGAAACCATAGGTTTTACCATATAGTGTACTGGAAAACAACAAAAAAAATTCCAAGTGCGTAAAAATTGCAAAAAAAGTGTGATCATACAATAGTTTTTGGGATATTTTATTCACTGTGTTCACTATATGGTAAAACTGAGGTATCTATGTGATGCCTCAGGTCGGTGCGAGTTTGTAGACACCAAACATGTATAGGTTTACTTGTATCTAAGGGGTTAAAAAAAATTCACAAGCTTGTCCAAAAAACGTGTCGCACGTTTTGCGCCATTTTCCAAAACCCGTAGCGTTCTCATTTTTCAGGATCTGAGGCTCATTGATGACTTATTTTTTGCATCTCGACCTGACGTTTTTAACGGTACCATTTTTGCGCAGATGCTACGTTTTAATCGCTTGTAATTGTATTTTGCGCAAACTTTGCGGTGACCAAAAAACGTAATTTTGGCGTTTGGAATTTTTTTTGCCGCATATTTGATAGATCGGGCATTTCTGAACACGGCGATACCAAATATGTGTATATTTTTATTTTTTTAACCCTTTAATTTTCAATGGGGTGAAAGGGGGGTGATTTGAACTTTTAGGTTTTTTTTATTTTTTTTAATTTTTTAAAACTTTTTTTTTACTTTTTTTTTTATTTTACTAGTCCCCCTAGGGGGCTATAGCGATCAGCAATCCGATCGCTTTGCACTATCTGCAGATCTCAGCTACAGAACTGAGAACTGCAGATTTGCTGCTTCACTTTCAATGCCGGCTGTATTCCGGCATTGAGAGGAAGTGAGTCATGGTAGCTACATGCGTCATCACATGACCCTGTGCTACCATGGCAACCGCCGAAAGGCACGTGATCGTGTCACGTGACTTCCGGTGGGGGCGGGGTAAGTGACTGTCATGGCGGCGCCCATATACATATCGCTGCCAGATTTTGGCAGCGAAATGTAAGGGGTTAATGGCCGCGGGTGGAAGCAATTCCACCCACGGGTAGCAGGCACACATGTCAGCTGTTGATAACAGCTGATATGTGCGCGGATCGCCGCCGCCTGCCGGCGGCAGGGGGCGGCTCTTACCGGCACACGATCCATGACGTACCCAGTACGTCATGGGTCGTTAAGGGGTTAATTAATGGTAAAAATCCGCAGGGACCAACCTGCAGAAAAACCGCAGAAATTCTGCGGCAAATCCGTGGCAAATCCGCAACATTCCGCAGTAAAACCGCATGCGGAATTTGCATGCGGATTTCTGCCACGGGTGCAGGATTCTTGCAGAGATACAGAATTTTCTTAAGAAAATTCCATTTTCTAGTGTGCACATGGCCTTATGAAGCATGAGTTGGAGTTTTTATTGGTACTATTTTGGGCCACATCATATTTTAGTTTTTTTGCGATGTTCACTGGATGGATTAAGTAGTGTGCAGTTTTAAAGTTTGATTTGTGATGGAAGCGGTGATACCAAATATGTTTACTTTTTTTTTACATACAATATACATATTTATTAAAATTTTAGTTTTTTTCATTAATTTCTCTTTTTTTTGTAAATATTTTAATTTTTTTTTACTTTTTTACTTAGACCCAATAAGGGACATTACTCTTTATTCATCTAATCACAAGTATACTGTATTACAATGCTTCAGCATTTAGAGGGTTAAAGAGCCTGGGATGGTCAAGTTACTACCCTTGGCTGTGTAAACAGAGGTGCCACTCTTGTGTAAGGGTATGTGCGCACGTTGCTTTTTACCTGCTTTTTACCTGCTTTTTTGCTGCTTTTTCTTCTGCGCTGTTTAATGCCAAAATGGATGTGTTCTTCTATTCAAGCAAAGTCTATGGGAATTTGGGTTTCTTGTTCACACTATGTTGTTCAAAATGCTGCCTTTTTGTGGCAGAACTTTGGTCAAAAACTCAGCTTTTCAAAGAAGCAACATGTCAATTGTTTTTGCCATTTGGGTTTTGCACTGCAAAGCTGAGTTTTTGACCAAAGTTCTGCCACAAAAAGGCAGCATTTTGAACAACATAGTGTGAACAAGAAACCCAAATTCCCATAGACTTTGCTTGAATAGAAGAACACATCCATTTTGGCATTAAACAGCGCAGAAGAAAAAGCAGCAAAAAAGCAGGTAAAAAGCAGGTAAAAAGCAACGTGCGCACATACCCTAAGGCAAATCCCCAGTGACATTCGCATGGGCACAGCTCCTGTGCCCCCGCAATCACCAGCAAGGTTAATGTGAATTCTGAAGTGCTGTGCGCACATTGCTTATTTTTCCCTTGCAAATTTGGTGCAGAAAATAATCTGCAGAATGTCAATTGTTGGTACTTTTTGCCTGCGTTTTTTAGCCTTGCCACCATTGAGTTAATTTAAAAAAAACTACACGGCACCAAAATGCACCAAAAATGCATGTGCTTTTTGGTGCATTTTTCTGCCAGAAGTTGCAGATTTAATGGAGAGAATTTCTACACCAAATCTGCAATGTGCACACATAGCCTTATAGTCATCATGGTTCTGTTTCTCATTCCTTCATTCCACTTGTATATGTTTTCCATAATTGAGATTCGAGTGAATTTATTAGCCACTAATCAAATTTTAAAGGCAATTTGGTAAAGCTGTGAATATTGAATCTCAAAAGATCCTTTCAAATCTACATATAAAGAGACAATCTTTTATTACATACATATATACATACATACATACATACGTATGTCAAAGGAGTCTGTATCTTCATCCCCAGATTGCTTGTCTTACCAAACCTGGTGCCATTATTCTCTTTCAGAAGTTTCTTCTGATGACAAATTAAAGTATCGTATTTTTCATTTTATAAGATGCACAGGATTATAAGACACACCCCAAATTTAGAGATGAAAAAGGTAAAAAAAAAAATGGGGTCCATTTTATATTCCAGTGGTGTTTTACCTTGGGGGTGGTAGCGATTGTGGAGCGAAGTCACAGAAGGCAGGGGCAGTGCTGGAGTAGGGTGATGCTGCAGTCACTACAGTGGGGGCTGTGCTATCACCAGTCGTGTCTGTGATGGCAGCAATTGGGTCTGTGCTGGCAGTGGTGGGGTCAGTGCTGGCAACGGAGGGGGCTATGCTGACAGTGGGGGGCTGTGCTGGCAGCAGTGGATTTGTGATGGCAGTGGTGGGGTCTGTGATGGCAGTGATAGGGTCTATGCTGACAGTGGGTGGGCTGTGCTGGCTGTGTGGAGTAGAACGGTGTGGCAAGTTTCCCAGATGCTCTGTTGGCAGTGTGGCCTTCAAAAAAATGGCACCCACAGTCGGTGCGTGCATAGATTTGGCTCTCATCTCCTTGGCAAGCTGAGATCTCATCAGTACAGTACATGTGCCACCTCCGGGCGCCATTTTACTTAAGTCTGCTGCTGGGAGATCAATGGGCCGGAGGTTGTGTGGGTGCAGATGAGATCTTGAGCTGAGAGCTCCATCTGCGCATGCGCCTACTTTGGACGCCATTAGTTGAAGTCAGAGCATCTGGGACACCCGCCGCACCGCCCTGCTCTATACAGCCACCGTAACCAGCCAGCCGTTCCCACAACCAGCCTGCCCGCACAGACAGCTGCTCGCATAGACAAACAGCCATCCACTGGCACAGACAGCCACCAGCACAGACAGCCTCCATCACAGCCAGCACAGCGCCTATTCTCCACCTCCCAGTAATCTACATTCTGATTTTAAGATGCACCCCTCATTTTCCTACCAATTTTTTGTGAGGAAATTTGCATCTTATGATCTGAAAAATATGGTAGTTTGGTTTATGCTACACTTAAGACTGAAAAAAACCTTCTAAAATTTTGTTTACAGAGTAAGTCAATGTGTGTTGAGGGCTTCCCCTTGTTCTCAAGGTTAGACACATGCAACTGTTTATCAACATACTAATTTTTCCTGCTCGGTTCAAAAAGTGCTTTTCCCTGTTATATACAGTAACATATGATACAGGAAACTCCTTTTTCTTATACTGTACAGATAAAACAAGTTAAAAAAGCTGGCTGAAAATTAAACTTCTATATACAGTACATCAATTTTCACTCCATCTAGAATTGAGCACAAAAATCTGGGCTACTCAGCCTATAGCATAAAGTACGAGCCCCATTCCACCCTATACTCACCTCCATAGTAAAGTGCAGAGTGCAAATTATGCTTTTCCCTAAATTTTGATAATTCCTTCCTACTAATAATAGAACAAAATTCAAATCTATTAAACCCTGTCAGTTGAATCTTTAATGCCACTAGGGGCTAAATAGACAAAATGGCAGTCCAGAACATTTAGTTTCTTAAAATGTAGGTTTTTTAGAATATTCAAAAGAGGACAAGGGAACACCAGCATATAGCCAAAAACTCTGTGGGACAATTCGTAAACCATTTTATTTTGATATTTTTCATCACTGTACATCAATAATCCTTTTTAACTCTATCTTCTGTCTATTTTGGATACCAATATTGCTTAACTTCTACAAGGCTTTGATAGGTGTAAGAAAGCGATATGATTTGTTAGTAATATTTTATACATTTGGGCTGGATGACCCTCTTGTGAGCAAGTATAGTCTATCCTTACTACGTTGATACATCACATTTTAATATTTTGAATATTGGTTATTTTGAAATACAAGTAAACTTTGTTTGCTGCTCAAGTAGATAGTTAATATTTCAAAGAGGAACTGAGAAAAACAAGAAAAATTGTATCACTTTAGGTAAATTATTCAATGTTATCGAGGCCAAAAAAAAAAACAATTTAGAGAAGAATGTTGACATATTTAGCAATTTGCAATTGTTTTGCTATCAGGGGTCAAAAGAGAAAGACACTTAAAGGATTAGAATGGCTGACCTGGGCTGATTTCTGCCAGTTTAATGTACTTTAAGCTCGTGTCACACACAGCGACAACGACAACGACGTCGCTGCTACGTCACCATTTTCTGTGACGTTGCAGCGACGTCCCGTCGCTGTCGCTGTGTGTGACATCCAGCAACGACCTGGCCCCTGCTGTGAGGTCGCCGGTCGTTGCTGAATGTCCAGCTTCATTTTTTGGTCGTCACTCTCCCGCTGTGACACACACATCGCTGTGTGTGACAGCGAGAGAGCGACGAAATGAAGCGAGCAGGAGCCGGCACTGGCAGCTGCGGTAAGCTGTAACCAGCGTAAACATTGGGTAACCAAGGGAAGTCCTTTCCCTGGTTACCCGATGTTTACGCTGGTTACCAGCCTCCGCCCTTGCTGCCAGCGCCGTCTCCTGCACTGTGACATGTGGCTGCAGTATGCATCGGGTAATTAACCCGATGTATACTGTAGCAAAGAGAGCAAGGAGCCAGCGCTAAGCAGTGTGCGCGGTTCCCTGCTCTCTGCACTGTGACATGTAGCTGCAGCACACATCGGGTTAATTAACCCGATGTGTACTGTACCTAGGAGAGCAAGGAGCCAGCGCTAAGCGCGGTTCCCTGCTCTCTGAACATGTAACACAGCGACGTTATGATCGCTGCTTCTGCTGTGTTTGACAGCTAAGCAGCGATCATAACAGCGACTTACAAGGTCGCTGTTACGTCACCGAAAATGGTGACGTAACAGCGATGTCGTTGTCGCTGTCGCTTAGTGTGAACCCAGCTTTAGTCTACATGGAGGAAAAAGACAGAATAGTTTTTATCTTGTTAATTTGTGACACCTTGAAATTGCTTCAAAAAGTGCAACAAACCTTTCATAATGGAAGAATCATTCTCCACTCACCTTCTCACTTTGTTAATCAACTTTCTGGAAAAAAGTATAAGGAAATTAAAACATTGAACTTAAAGTCTTTTTATTCACTCGGCTAGTTTAGCAATTCAGGAAAATAATACAATATAGATCACATTAAACCTTTAATACCTGCCTAGTTTTCTTGTATGAAAAGTTCAAAGATAAAAAGTTTCTCAAATGTCTTGATATTCAAAGATTTGGCAATGAGTCAGTGAAAAACCAAAAGTAAACAATCAATTGTAACAATGTAGAACATAAGGCCTATTTTAATCCTAGCACTTTTTATCTTGGAGTTACCGTTTCTTGGCCTTCTTCAAAAATCTATACGTTTATAAATACTTGGGAACAAACACTATGTCTTCAGTTTTGTCTGCACTAGAAGTATTGCAAACTGTCTTGAATACCAAATGTGAGGAAACTGAGATGCGAAACTTGTTTTCTTGTATAACATTAGGGGTCTTTTGCCCTTCATCATGGTACAGTAATGTGAGAATGACACTGATGCCAGAACTCATCCCAAAATGTCTATAGGATTGCTCCTATTTATGCATCAGATGTTGTAGCGGATTAGTATAAAAGCAGGTTACAGTCACCTGAGCTGCACTCGTCGATCATGGACTATGATGGAGGAGCTTCATGGGAACGTTTTTGTTAACAAATTGGTGACCAAGGGATAGTGTGGGACAGTCTTTATTCAAATAAACTATGTTCTCCTCTTGTGTGTTTTTTTTTTTAAAGAGGGCTGGACCTCACAATGTTTTTTTTTAAATTATTTATTAGGTTAAACAAGGCTAAAATTACCCTTTTGTGCGGCCCCCACGTCAGCAGTTGGGCTGCTAGGATCCGGATCCGCAGTGGCTCGAGGGGTTTCCAGACCCGGGGGTCACGCGGACACTCAAATAAAAGGGGACGTATATGTACGGGGATTGCTGTAGATACTTTGTGACGCCACCCACGGTGTGTGGTAATATGGAGTACTACCGCTGCTGGTGGGGCGCACCCAGTTGCGATGGGATGGCAGCTGGATGTTAACCCCTCTGTGGGTAGTGGTGGATGCCCCGGGGCTCAGTGTCCAGGACACGGGGAGTCATGTAGGCAAGAGGTGGCGTGCCGGGCCGGACTGGGGAATGTTGGTGTACTCACTGTTGAATAATTGCACACAAGTGTGTTGGTAAACCAAGGTGTCAGTGGCCGGCTGCCACGTCCAGGTGTACTCGGGTCCTACACTCGGCTGTTGTACCGATGTCCCTTCCTCCGGCACTCTGTAATTTTCTCAATTCTGGAAGCCTCCGTATGGAACGGGGAAGTCCACTCTGATGCTGTTGTGGTTGGGAGTCGTGCCCGCGAAAACAGACCCTTGGGATCTCAGTGGGTGTTTGCGGATACCCTATCCCCCATGGTGGGCTGCCGTTTCACTCTATCTGGGCTAACACTTCTGGAGCAATGCCTGGAATCTTGCTCACGGCCTAGTGAATTAGAGAAGGGGCTTGCAACTGTCTTCTAACTAGGGTCCAGGTACCCCGCCTGTGCACGATTTCCAGACCAGATCTCTGCTGTCGGTACCGGCAGACTCCAACCCTGTCCCGGTCCACTTTGGATTTCCCGTGACCGGACTCCCGTCGCCTTTGGACATGGTCCACTGCTTGCCACCTTGCCAGTAGACCAGGGCCACTATGCTGGCTACCCTTCACTAGGCTCAGCTTTCCCTTGACAGTCTGTCGCTGTCACTCCTCTCCACTTGCCTTCCAACTTCAACTCCAAACTTCAACTCCAAACTTCAACTACTGTGTTCCCGCCCCCGGATCCTCAAGACACCTAGGTGGGCGCTCCCAATCTGCCTGGTCCTGCCCACTGGTGTGTCCTTCTTACCCTGAGGGGAGTGGCTAGGATTTGTGGCAGATGGTACCTGGTGTGGGATGGTGTTATGTCGAGTGTATGTTTTTGTGTGACCACCTGGCGTCGCCAGGGCGTCACACTTTAGTACCACATGACAGGCACTAAAGGGTGCAAGTGTACAATATACAATGTACTGCAATACCATTTAAACCCTGCCTATACAGTATGTCTGCTCTAATCTAAGCTCTCCAACCTAGATCAACTCTCCCTGAACTGCTTCCAGATAAGAGTATGTCGAGCATTGCACCCCAAGGTCTAATATAAGTCCCAATGACACAATGCAGCTGGGCAGTTACAGTAATGCCAGGAGCCAACATGGTGATATCAATACCATGTATGGTAGGCAATCTATGCATGTTGATAGGGTGTCTATCAGCCGTGAAACATGCAGGACGAGAGCTCGAGCATGGCACTAGAGCACCCAAGATACTTGTTCAAGTAATGAGTGTGCCCGAGCACCCCAATGGTCAGTCGAGTATGTAGCAGTGCTGAGTACGCTCAGTGATCATGATTCCCTACATATTAGCCCTCTTTTTTCATACATGCAGAAATTACTGACAGGAGCTCACTACATTTAGAATAAACTTCATGCAACTCCAAGTGCATTACTGTGCATATCCATATGTAGTTTATTCCACTTATGACTACTGATTACTAAAAATATGTTAGTTGAATAAAACTCCCCAAATTTAAGATAGCATGAATCAGGCACATCATTGCAGTTATTCCCTTTTAAGGCCCCGTTACACGCTACGATTTCTATGACGATATGTTATTAGGGTCACGGTTTTCATGACGCACTTCCGTCGTCGTTAGCGACGTCATTGCGTGTGACACCTATGAGCGACCGCTAGCGATCCAAAAAATGGCAAAAATCGTTGATTGTTGACACGTCGTTCCTTTCCCACATATCGTTGCTCGTTTGGGATGAAGGTTGTTCGTCGTTGCTGAGGCAGCACACATCGCTACATGTGACACCCTGGGAACGACGAACAACATCGTTCCTGCGTCCTCCGGCAATGAGGTGGGAGAGACGTGAATGTGGCTGCTCTCCACCCCTCCGCTTCTATTGGTGGCCCACTGTGTGATGTCGCTGTGATGCCGCACGAACCACCCCTCTTCAAAAAGAGCTTGTTCGTCGGACACAGCGACGTCATTAGGAAGTTCTGTGCATGTGACGCATACTAGCGATATTGTTCGCCACGGGCAGCGAATTTCCCATCACGCACGCATGACGGGGGCGGGTGCGATCGCTAGCGACATCGCTAGTGATGTTGCAGCGTGTAAAGCGGCCTTTAGTCTTTGGAAGAGACATGCAGTGAGAAGCTGACTAGTCATTTGAAATCTCTCCATCTTCTTCTCCTCACCTGTGCTCCGACTCACGCATGTGAGAGAATCAGAACACAATGAATGACACCCAGTCACACTCATAACAGATACTGAGCCGAGTGTCATTAGCATATCGCACCCAATGCCCTCGCTTTAGAGAATATACGCTAGTGTGACTCGGCCTCAAAGTCACTGTTCAGGATTAAAAAAGTATGGTTGTTTTTCAGCCAAAATCAGAGCCACACTTACCTACAGTTTGTATGTAGTATTGCTGTTCTTATGCATTCAGTTTACTAAAGCTGGGATGCAATGACAAATGCAGTCTCTGGATATGTGTTGTACTGGTTTGAAGGAAAGCAGCTTGCTTTTATAACCCTGTCAAAATGTATTTCTGTAACATTTATGTCATTGCCTGTCCCCTCCATTCCTGCTTTGATAATTGGTCCAGGCAGAGTGACTTCAGTAGTCCTGTTTAGCTGCTGAGATTTGTTCCTCTGGCCAGTCCAGAAGCTTTGGAGTTTGGAATTGAATCTTTGCTTTTCTTTCTTTCTGCTGTTATCCCTGGATGGTGCTGCTCACTATTTAACGGGAATCTGTCATCAGGATTTTACAATGTAAGGGCTCCGCTGCTGTCACTGAGGTTACCCGCGGCCACCGCTGGATCAAGCGGTGGCCGCGAGTTACCTGACTGACAGCAGCTGATCGCGCTACTCATCTCATTAGCTGCGTGGAGGTGACCGGAGCGGCGGTGTCTTCTGCTGCTCCTGTCAGCTCCATGCAGCAGAGCTGGAAGCGACGCTGGAGGTCCGTGGATTACGCCGGACATGGAGGGTTTGTCGGGGTTAATAAATTGGTAATGAGGGAATTTGTTTGTGTTTTTTATTTCTAATAAAGGATTTTTTTCGGGTGTGTGTGTTTATTTACTGTCACTTACAGATTAATCATGGAAGGTGTCTCATAGACGCATGACATGATTAATCTAGGACTTATTGGCAGCTATGGGCTGCCAATAACTCCTTATTACCCCGATTTGCCAACGCACCAGGGTAAATCGGGAAGAGCCGGGTACAGCCCCAGAACTGTCGCATATAATGTATGCGGCAATTCTGGGCGGCTGCTGACTGATATTGTTAGGCTGGGGGGCTCCCCATAACGTGGAGCTCCCCATCCTGAGAATACCAGCCTTCAGCCGTATGGCTTTATCTGGCTGGTATTAAAATGGGGGGGGACCGCACACCGTTTTTTTTAATTATTTATTTATTTTTTTCACTGCACAGTATAGACACGCCCACCGGCTGCTGTGATTGGGTGCAGTGAGACACCTGTCACTCAGCGTGGGGGCGTGTGTGACTGCAACCAATCACAGGCACCGGTGGGCGGGGAAAGCAGGGAATACGAGATTGATTAATGGGCGGCCGGCTTTTTCAAAATAGTAAAAGCCGCCGAAGTTTTTATAACAGCAGTGCAGCGCCGCGCCGGGGATCGGGGAGCGGTAAGTATGAGAGAGGGGGGGAACTGACCGACAGACAGCTAGAGGGACAGATAAGACAGAGAGACCGACCGACAGACATAGAGACCGACCGACGGGCTGAGGGAGAGAACGAAACAGAAAAAGAAAAAAGACAGACATCACATGAAAAAAGCACAAAACGTACAGGGAGCAAACAGAGATGTGTCCGTGTCACTCGGACGTGCGCACAGACCCATTGACTTTCATTGGGTCCGTGCTGCGTGTTGCGTGCAGAAAACGGACATGCTGGCGTGAGACACGGCCCACAAAACGCATCACGGAGACGGACTAACGGACATAACCAAAAACGCAATTGTAACCGCTGAGATATAGTAACATTGGTGCACGTTTGGCCGTGTCTCCAGTATACACGGAAACGGACCAAACACGCACGTGTTTCACGGATGTGTGTTTCAAGCCTAAGCTGGGGACAGCATGCTGCAAGGATTAAAAAAAAAAATAAAATCTGTGCTTCTCTTATCTGTGTGCAAGCTATTGTTTACTCATACTAAAGGGTTTATTGTTCTGTGATTAACATTGGTGGGACCCCTCTGCATGTGCAGAGTAGAACTGCATTCCTCCTGCTGTGAATGACACTTCAGTCAATTCACAATCTCTGCTGAGAGACTGGTGTGGGGCAGCTCACTGCTCAGCTACACTCAATTTTGAGATAAAGAATGGCTGCACCCTGTAATCTAAGTTCAACATGGTTAGTTTCAGAATATTTTTGCCTACATTATGCTGCTCTCAGATGAAGTAGCAAAAACCTGATCCCTTAAAACCCCTGATAACCAATCCACACTGCAAGTTGCAGCCTCACTATCATAGTTCTGTGGTTGTATGTGGTGCAGATCTTATTTCTTAATGTATAGTCTGATGTTGAGTTTGGCTTGTTCACTGACGTTTCTCCTGTCTGATATTTTTTTTTGTCTCACATACCTCATTGTTCTTAACTGGCTACATAAGTATTCTTCTTAACAGCTTGCATCACGGATGCTGTGGCCACGGGACAAGGGTTTTTGTGTAGGTGCAGATCCCAGTACAAAGGTTAAAGGGTGTAGGTCAAAGCAACTCCTGGTGTCTGGTAAATTAGGTGGTTAACTTCAAGCATATTTGTGGTTGTCATTTTTAGACCTGCCAAGTGACCAGAAAAAATGCCATCATGGCTGTTTAACTGGCCTGCATATTACAGATCCCCTCCAATTGGTGGTCAATCAGATGCAAAACCTAGCCCAGCTTGACCAGTATCTTACAGTGAAGGTTCAGCTTCATGAAGTTGCTCAGGCCCAAGCCCCTGCAGCATCTTTCTTGATCATTTCTAAACCCAAGGTTAAACTTACTGACCATTTTTATTTTTTTCTGTTAGGGAACGTTGTTGTTTGACCTTCTGGCTTTGCCCAAATACATCTGGTTATGACAGTAAGGGTATGCTGACATGAGCATAGGAATTGGACAAGTGCAATGCGAGAAAATCTCGCATTTCACTCAGACCAATGTTAATCAAGGAGGCAGAGCAGGTGGTCAGCTTTTCTTGCATCCAGATTCTGGATGAGAGAAAATTTGCAACATGCTGCGATTTTCTGCCGAAATCATCCGAGACTTGCCAATACAAGTCAATGGGTGCGAGAAAAAAACTGACGTCATACAGACAGAACACGGACCATCCTAGTGATGTCCTTTTTTTATACAATCCTATCATATAGCAGAGAACACTGTAAATTTTCCTGTAAATGGTCCTGACAGCACATGGATGAAAAGGGAAAAAAAGTTGTCCTACTCTCCTGGATGAGAATGGGACCGTTTTTTCATACGTTTGTATGAGTCCATCCTAAGCGTGTGGGACTCATCATTCCCTGCTGCAGGGAGACACCCAAGCTTGGGTTCTTTCTCTACCTCATAACCTTTTAAAACTCTTCACTGTCAACTTGTTTTTTGAGGTCTTAGGGCTTTCAAGTGACAACCCTGGTAAAACGGTTTTAGTTGAAATTAAATTAACAGCCCTCCACAAGAGGTGACGTCCAACCATATCTCCCATCTTTTTAATTATAGAAAGAGGGATAGATCATGCAGCATACTAAGTGGTCTGCAGAAACATTTAACCACATCACAAGCCACATCCATTTGCAATTTTGTTCCACCCTGGCAGGAGGAGATATCAGAGGGGCGGAAGCAGTGAGCAACATTTAACATATGCCAGGGACTGCAGAGTATAGACTAAAATCCAGGTCTGTATCCAGGAATAAACTAGAGATGAGCAGATCGATTCATCGGTCCAGGATACAAGGTAAGCAACACCTGGCGGCTGGATAGGAGGTCTACGAATCTCTTACCTTTTGGCGTCCCTGACACAGCTTTTGATTATCTATGACTGGCATGACATCATTGTGGGTTATGCTCATCTCTACTTGGGACCTGTGGATCTATTTTTTTCATCCAAGAATTCATAGTTATAGTAGCCAGAACTTTCTTATCTTGATGTAAGATTCACTATATGATATCTGTCAATTTTATGTCTGTAAAGCCGTGTTCACACATTGCCTAAAAACCAAAGTCTATGCAACACAACACATTCGCAAACGTCATGACAGTATGTTAATGATTGATATAATACATGGATAGTCGTTTTGAACCAAAAAGAATAATAAGCCATTTAAGGAAAAGTTAAGAAGCAGTATAATTACGAAAAATAGCAAAGGAAGGATAAGTCAGGACAGGAAGGGAAGAGATGGAGAGTAGAGCGCATCGGCCGGGTCTGATACTTTGTCCGTTGGGCCAAAACATGTTGGAAGGGTGGTGAATATTACCTGAAGTAAGTGGGGCCAAGGTGCCTATCTTCCGGAGGTTAGATTAATTCAAGAAATTTTTTGCCAGAGAGGAATGACTCCCATTGAAACCATTTAGTGGCTGTCGCCACCGTCTGTCCACGTGACTGGGCCATCACCATTTCCATGCGGTGGATCACATTCACCTCCATTACCCACTCGTCTATCGTAGGGGGGGCAGGATCTTTCCAGCGCCGTGGGACCACTGTCTTGGCTGCCTGGAGAAGGTGGCCCAAGAGGGACTTTCTAAAGGCCTTTTCCGAGACATTAAAAATGTATAGTAGGACTGCCTCTGGGCGGCTGGGGACTATGATCCCTGTGACCTCCTGTATAGCTGCTAGTACTTTTTTCCAAAAGACCCCCAAGCCCGGGCAATACCACCAGATGTGGGACATGGTGTCTCCCTGTGCTCCACAACGCCAACAGGTATCAGGTACCTCGGGACACCATGCATGAAGAGATGCTGGGACCCTGTACCACCTGGAGAGTATTTTATAGCTGGTTTCTTGCATACTGGTGGCCACAATGGACTTGTGGGTCAGTCGGAAGCAACGTGCCTACTGGTTCCTGAGGAACGTTTGGTTGACCTCTGCTTCCCACGCCACACAAAAGCGAGGAAGGGACGCCTCTGCCGCGTTGGTTATGATCTTATATATTTTTGATATCGCATGACGTGTATCTATGGACCCAGTGCAAAGGTTTTCAAATGGGGTTTGGGGTGGAAGATGCGCCATAACAATGTTTTGTGAGATTATGAAGTGTTTGAGTTGTGCATATTCAAAATGAAACCGCATCCTGAAATTACAATTTTCCACAATCTCCAGAAGCGGTAGAAGGGAACCCTCAGGGGCCACCTGGTTCAGTCTTAAGGGGCTCCGTTTTGTACTGCCCAGGAAGTTGTTGGGTAATGCCCCCGGTAGAAACTCAGGGTTATCGGTTAATGGCATAAGGGGTCCTCCCGGCTGAATCAGGTGATTGCGTAATGATGTAGAGTGTACAGTTTTCAATGTTTGTTTAGTGCTATAAGACATTTCGATCTTATGTTTGGTAAGGAGTGGCCAGGTCCATGGCAGGGTCAGCACTGACAAGGGGCATAGATCCTGCGCTAGGCAGACCCAAAGCTTAGACCCAGAGCTATGCAAGAGGTCCAAAACTCTGGCATGGGCGGCCGCCATGTAATAACGCCTGCAGTCGGGCAGCCCCACACCTCCTGCGTTCTTGGTCCTAGTTAGAACGCTGCTTCTGAGATGGGCGCGCTTCTTTGACCAAACAAATTGATCAAATAAGCACTGTATCCTGGCCCAATAGGCTGCCGGAACGTAAACCGGGACCGTCTGTATCAATTACAGCAATCTAGGCAGGGCTGTCATTCTAAGGGCGCCAATCCTGCCGAACCATGAAAGAGTACCTCTCTGCCACAAGGTCAGGTGTCCCTCAAGCTTTGACAGGAAGCTTTGATAGTTTAGTTGAAAAAGTCTCGTCAAATGATGGGATATTGATGCCCAAGTATCCAATACTGCCGTGGGGTGGCCATCTGAAGGGGAAGTTAGGTTTTATTGCATTTATTGTCGTTTGTGGCAAAGTAATATTTAGGACCTCTGATTTATCAAAATTAATTTTAAAGTTGGGCCATTTACTAAAGCGGTTTAGTTTTAGCATTAGGGGTGGGAGTGATGTGAGGGGGTTACAGAGGTAAATAAGAAGATCGTCGGCAAAGGCGGCACATTTATGTTCCTGATTGGCGATCCTAATTCCCTGTATATCCCGGTTGGTCCTAATGGCCGACAACAAGTGCTCCATGACCAGGATATATAGCAGAGGTGACAAGGGACACCCCTGCCTGGTCCCGTTATGGACGGAGAAGGGCCTCGACAAAGCGCCATTAATTTTAAGGTGTGCAGTCGGAGAATGATATAAGGCCATAATCCTGGACGAAAAAACTGGCAACAGGCCCATATGGTCCAGTGTTTGTGAAAGCGACTGCCAGGAGACTCTGTCGAAGGCCTTCTCAGCGTCCAGAGATAGCAACATCAAAGAGAGTTTTGTTGTGTGTGCATGTTGGATCAGGTCCAAGGTCTTTATTGTATTGTCCCTCGCCTCCCTACCCGGGACAAATCCGACCTGGTCCACATGTATCAGGTCAGGGAGTAAAGGGCCAAGTCTATTTGCCAAAAGCTGGGCATACAATTTTAAATCGACATTAAGGAGTGAGATCGGTCTAAAACTGCTACACGCCGTGGGGTCTTTTCCAGCCTTGCGGAGCAAGGAGATGTGGGCCGTAGTGGAATGGGGCGGGAGAGGAACAGAGTCAGAAATTGAATTGAAGGAGAGAAGCATTAGGGGAGCTAATTGTTCAGAAAAGGATTTGTAGAATTTGGCGGGGAACCCGTCTGGTCAGGACTCTTATTACCAGGTGAGTCGCTAATCACCGCCAACAATTCCTCCAGTGAAAATGGGCTTTCTAAGTTTTCAATTATAGAGCTATTAAGACGTCGGAAAGGTGAGGGCATTAAAGGACCGCCTACCCTCGGCTCCAGGGGCTCGACAGGTAGGTTATATAACTTGGAATAAAAGTCATGAAAGGTGTTTGAAATGTCGGGGGTAGCATAGAGCAGTTCGTCGCGTGAGTTTTTGATGCAAGGAATGAGGGTATGGGCTCTCCCTTCTCTCAACGGATTAGCCAACAATCTTCCTGGCTTGTCCCCAAACTCATAAAGCTTCCCTTTCCCCACCTGTAGTAGGCGCTTGTAAGAGGAATCTAACAGTTTTTTAACCTTGTAAATTTGTGGCCGATAAGGATCATTTATGGATGAGCTCCAGTTCAGAGACCCTATGGAGAGCGTTTACTATGTCTTGGGCCCTTTTTTTTTTAATTCGGGACCCATGCTTGATAAAAATACCTCGTAGGACACACTTCAATGCTTCCCACTTGTAAGTGGGGGCTGTGTCGTCCGCCGAGTGGTCCTCCATGAACCTTGTGATAGAGGTCTGAACGTCTGTGACGCAGAGCTCATCCAGCAGCAACGACTCATTCAGCCGCCACGACCCTGAAGGGGCCGAGAGAGAGGGAATTGCAATCGTACAATAGACTGGCGCGTGGTCTGACCACAAAATGTTATCCATCCTAGAATGTTGGATCCATGGAAGAGCATTGTGCTGTAGTAGTATATAGTCTATACGACTGTATGAGTCTTGTGTATGGGAGTAGAAGCTTTAGTCTCTCTCCGACGGGTGTTTCAGTCTCCATGTGTCAAACAGTTGAATACGCAATAAAGCTTTTTTGATGCGTTTAATGGTAGTGTATGAAATGCTGGATTTTCCCCTGGAATTGTCCAATGTGGGGTCCAGGGTGACATTGAGGTCGCCACACAGAATTGCCGCGCCCTGTATCAGCGGGATCGCCTCGTCGACCAAGCGGGTAATAAAACTGTCCTGCCTTTGGTTTGGGGCATAGGCATTGATTATTGTCAGAGTTTGGTCCCCCACTCTTAGAGAGAGGATGATGTATCTGCCAAAACTATCAGTTGAGCATTTTAAGAATTGATGCCGGAGGGATTTATGGATGGCAATCGCCACTCCTTTAGAACGGAAATTTGGGTTGTCAGAGAATACCCATGTCTGGTAATACTTATTTTTAATAATGGGGGCATGTCCTAGCTTGAAGTGGGTCTCCTGGAAACACACTATTCCCACCTTCCATTTGTAAAGGTGGTAAAGTACCTGTGTCCGTTTCTCCGGAACATTGAGGCCCTTGGCATTGAAAGAAGCGATGGTTAGGTCTGCCATCTGTAAGGGAATGAGACATTAGAGATATATGATAGAGGGGATCGAACACGATCAGCCCGGCCGTGGAAGAGTAGAGGAGAGAAAGACTTGGGAAGGGTAGAGTGTATCAGAGAAAAAAACAACAAGAACAGCAGGTATAAAGACCTTACACAGTAATCTAAGTCCGAACAAACGTTCATAGGGAACATATCCGCTTCAACTAAGCAGGACAGGGGATCCCAACCTATTTGGGGAAAGAAGATGTCAGACATAACCGAGCAGAGCTCAATCTATACTTAGAACATTAAAGATAACCATAAACAGCGGCAAAGGTAACAAATGTTTAAGCAATACGGGCAATAAGTAAGTTTTGAAGGTCGAGATATGAAGGTTAATTAGCATAAATGACTAAGTAGTATGAGTCATAAAGGCATGCGTAGCCTCCGGGCTTTTCTATGTCGTCTGCCGGAGGCGGCCCCCTCTGCGACCCCTTTCTCCTCTCGGGGGTAGCCCCCTGCTGGATTCTGCAGGTGGGTTTGACTTGGGAGCATTCGTTCCCCCCCAGGGACCCACGGCTGAAGCAGGATGGTGGGCCATGCTGAAATGGTGACTGCGGGTAGACCCAGGCTCGAGATGAAGGCCGGAAAGTCCTCTGGGGAACATAGGACCCACCACCTCGAGTCCTTTTGCACCGATAGGGAGAAGGGGAATCCCCACCGGAACGGTAAACTCTTCTCCTTTAATACATCCAGGAGAGACTTAAGATTGGCGCGCTGGGCCAGGGTGTGCCTTGAAAGATCCGGCATTATACGGATGGCGGAGCCATTGTATGATAAGGTCTGTTTCCTCCTAGCAGCTTGCAAGATGGCCTCTTTGACAACAAAAAAGTGCACCCTGCACACAACATCCCTCAGGCGAGAGTCCGCTGGGTCAGGAGGACGTAGGGCCCTGTGAGCTCTGTCAAGTTCAAGGGGGCACCTGGTGGTCTCTTTAGCAAGCCATTAAAAAGTGAACATAGGACTGCTGGGATATCGGGGGCAGCAATGGACTCAGGAAGGCCCCTAACACGTAGATTGTTCCTTCTGTTTCTGTTCTCTAAGTCATCTACGTGCTGTTGTAGGGCAAATAATTGCTTGGACTAGTTTTTTACTGTCTCTTGGATAGATTGCATAGAGACCTGGGAATTTGATTGCTGTTCATCAAGGGCGTCTACCCTGTGGGTAAGTATGGAAAGTTCAGACCGTAATTGGGTGAATTCTTGTTTACATTCCCCTACCACTTGGCTGGCCAGTGCAGCAATATCATTCTTGGTGGGAATCGCTTGTAGCAATGACCTCAGGTCTGCCAGGGATGCCGGGCGGTCCTCGCCCATCGCGGCGGCTGTATGAGATATGTTGGGGTATGCACGAAAAGAAAACTAGAGTATGATCTCCAGCACTTCAAAGAAGGTTAAAAATATTTATTGAGGTTCTATTAAAAAAGATCCATCGATCATGAAAACAGTGAGGGGGGACACATTAAGAGAAATACAACATGTTTCAGCTAGTAGAGCCTTATTCAAGGATTGAATTGGCAATCCTTGAATAAGGTTCTACTAGCTGAAACATGCAGGTTTCAGCTCCTCCAGTGGTTCTGGTGCTGAGTGACCCGCTGGGTAATAAGAAGTTAATACCAGCCCACATATTTTTTTTTTTACCCCTAACCCTAGGGTTAGGATTATGTGTTTGGGGTTTTTCTTGTTGTGCTTTTTTTAACGAATTTTTTTAAAAAAAAATTGACATGGGCTTCGCCATATTTTTGTAAGCCAGCCAGGTTCAGCAGGCAGGTACAGGCTGCCCCCAACCCCAAGCTGCTTATTTGTACCCAGCTGGGATCCAAAAACATAGGGAAGCCTTTTTCTTAATTATTTCATGAATTTTATGAAATAATTAAAACAAAAAATTTTTAAAAAAACAACGTGGGCTTCGTCCAATTTTTGTGTCCAGGCAGGTACAACTAGGTAAAAGCCGTTTTTTCCCCGCTGGACTTAAACAATCAGCTGATGCATCAGTAGAAAAAGAAAAACTGTACTCACCTCTCTGCAGACTCCCGGGTCACGTCCGATCGGCTCCAGGACCCGCCGATAAGCAGCTGATGCTCTCACCTGACAGCATCATCTGATTGTTTAAGCCGGCTGGGCGGTAAAAAGCCGGCTGGCTTTTATGAACGATCTGCTGATTCATCATCTGACAGCGCAATTCACTTCATTGCTACGTGAATCTGATACAGCGTGATGGTGTTCTACGGTGCTGCTACATCTTCAGGGAGCAGAGCTGACTGTGTTGTGTGGATTACGTCGGACCTGGAGGGGTATTTGGTGATTAAAGGGGTTAAACAGGGTGGCTTTTTGTCTTTTATTCCAAATAAAGGATTTTTCGCGGTGTGTTTATTTACTTTCACTTTCAGGTTGATCATAGAAGGTGTCTCGGGGAGAAGCCTGGCATGATCAACCCCGTTATTACCCCGATTGCCACCGCACCAGGGCAATTCGGGAGGAGCTGGGTAGAGTCCAGGACTGTCACATCTAATGGATGCGGCTATTCCAGCCGGCTGCTGGGTGATATAGTTAGGCTGGAGGGCTCCCCATACCGTGGCGCTCCCCATCCTGACAATTCCAGCCTCCAGCGGCTTTATCCTGGCTGGTATCAAATATGGGGGAACCGCATTTTTTTTTTTTGTTAATATTTATTTATTTATTTTACTGTATGATATAGACCCGCATGCAGATAGCAACATGTTCACATAGCCTTACTGTGAAAAGCCACGTTTATGTTGATTGAACCGTTCTCGAACCTAACTCGAACTGTCAAGCTTTTAGCAAAAAAGCTCGAGTTCGAGTTCGATCTCTAGCACCCCCCAAAATCACTCGAACATGAAATTGGCAAACCTCGAACATCGCTCAACTCTACTCTTGATAGTAAAAAGGCCCTGGAGGTCATATGAACTTACTCCCACTATATCAGGTACTCCTGTAAATAATGGGAGAGACAAAATACCAAAAAAGAACACAACAATACAGAAGAGCAAATAATCAAATCAGACAGGGATAAAAATCCCTTTTCCTGCAGGAAAACCAGCACAGGGGAAACCCCCATGCTCACAATACAATTGAAACAAAGCTTCACCTGCAACACAACAGATACACAGCAAAACAAGAAATGTAAACAAGAAAGCAAGGCAAAACTGAAACTTATCTGCAGAAGTCTTGCTCAGGGATACAGGGAAGGACAAATCTCCAGGCCAGGAACAGAGACAGGGAATATACAATTATAACTGGTATCAGCCGGGTATAAAGTGCTCTCCTATATAGACCAGACTTGTCTGCAATAGGACATGCCAAATTCCCAATTAACACCGACACCTGTCTGAGTCAATAGCTCAGATTTAGCTCCACTACCATTCCTGGCCGCCAGAGGGAGCTTACGAACAGCAACCACACAGACGACGTTTACAACAGAAGTCCATGTTACTGTTTGGGTTTAGCCACCTAGATAATTAAAAAAAGAAAGGAAAAACAGGAAATAGGAAATAAAGCAGGACAGTTATACTTACTGACCTTCCCCATAGCTGTCACACTGCTTTTGGGTCTGTTCATTAAATGTCATACATATTCACTGCTTCTCCTG
Source organism: Anomaloglossus baeobatrachus (assembly GCF_048569485.1). Lineage (NCBI taxonomy): Eukaryota > Metazoa > Chordata > Amphibia > Anura > Aromobatidae > Anomaloglossus > Anomaloglossus baeobatrachus. The sequence goes on from NC_134353.1 coordinate 722,471,952, forward strand.
CCCACTGTCAGTCCTGTTGTCTGTGATTGGTTGTAATTAGACCATGTGTCCACCCTGTGTGACACTGTTTGTGATTGCATGGAAAAACACATTCTTTCTGTGTCTGTGTCCCTATAGTGGTGAAAAATCAATAAATAAATTGGCATAGGGATCCCTACTATTTTAATACGCAGCGCAGATAAAGCAGACAGCTAACCGCTACATTGTGCTTATCTTGGCTTTTTATCAAAATAAGACGGACCCTATAGGGCTTTTCAAAAAATATTTAAAAAAACGGCTTGTGGTTCCTCCCAATTATGATACAAAACCAAGATACAGCTGACAGCTGGAAACTGGAATTTTCAGGCTGGGGAGTCCCATGGTTAGTGGCCCCCCAGCATAAAAATAGCAGCTTGCATCCGCCCAAAATTGTCCCATCCATTACATGTGAGATTCCTGGCACGTTACCCGTTTCATCATGGTTGCCCTGGCGCAGTGGCAATTGGGGTAATATAAGGGGTTAATGACAGCTCACAGCTTCCACTTAGCCCTAAATTAGTACTGAGCATAATGTGAGACCCCCTTTACTAATCTTGTATGTAAAAAGAAACAGACATGAAAAAAATCCTTGATTTGAAATAAAATACAAAATAATCCACCCTCTTTCTCCAATTTATTAACCCACCAAACTCCAAGGTCTGATGTAATCCACAAGGGGTCCGACAAAAATCCCAGCTGTGCTACATCCTAAAGTCCCAGTGCACAGGCAAAGAACAGAACATGACTGCTCAATGACTGAGCCGTAGCTGTGAGCGGTGACATCACTGAGTGTACGTGTGGTCACAGCTGTAGGTTCCCATGGTACCCCATCTGTGATCACAGGTAAGCTTATCTCCAGTCAACTCATTGCACTCACTCAGTGACCTCACCTCAGGTGAACTCATTCAGTTCAATGAGACCTGCATCTCCTGGCAGAAAACCACATTTTTTTTTTACTGAGATTTGGTGCTGAAATGTATACACCAAATTCCTGCACCAATGCTGCATCTTCTGGCAAAAAGAACCCTTATCAAACCATGATGCAGTGTTGATGCATTTTTTTGCCAGCAGATGCAAATTTGGTGCTTAAATTTATACACCAAATTACTGCACTAAATCTCCATCTTCTAGCAAAAAATTGCATCAAAACTGCATCATGTTTTGATGTGTTCTTTTTGCCAGGAGATGTAGATTTTGTGCTGAAATTTATACACTAAATTATGAAAAAAAAAATGATATCTTAATAATAAAAATTGCATGCAGAAACATGTGGAGCAAATTCAAATGATTCTTCACTGAAAAAAAACTTAAAGCATGCTACCTTAACCCTTTTAGACTATGGCCATTTTCCATTTTTTGTGCATTTGTTTCTTCCTCCTCTTCTTCCAAGAGCCTTAACATTTTGTGGGATGAGATTAACTTTTGGATGAATCCTTTAATTTTACCATATAGTCTACTGTAAAATGTGAAAAATTTCCAAGTGTGTAAAATTGCCAAAAAAAATTGCAATTCCAAATTTGTTTGACGTTTTTTTTATTTACCATGTTCACTTTATAGTAAAACTGACCTGGCATTATGATTCTCTAGGTTGATATGAGTAGTATATTCCAAACATGTATAATTTTCTTTCTATTTAAGTAGTGAGAAAAAATGTAGAAGTTTGGAAAAATAATTTGTCTTTGGCGTAATATTTGGAGAATGGTAACCTTTTTATTTTCCAGGATCTGAGGATAAGTGATACAGCACAGACCAAAAGTTTGGACACACCTTCTCATTCTAAGAGTTTTCTTTATTTTCAGGACTCTGAAAATTGTAGATTCACATTGAAGGCATCAAAACTATGAATTAAAACATGTGGAATGAAATACTTAAAGTGTGAAACAACTGAAAATATGTCTTATATTCTAGGTTCTTCAAAGTAGCCACCTTTTGCTTTCATTACTACTTTGCACACTCTTGGCATTCTCTTGATGAGCTTCAAGAGGTGGTCACCAGAAATGGTTTTCCAACAGTCTTGAAGGAGTTCCCAGAGATGCTTAGCACTTGTTGGCCCTTTTGCCTTCACTCTGCGGTCCAGCTCACCCCAAACCATCTCGATTGTGTTCAGGTCTGGCGACTGTGGAGACCAGGTCATCTGGTGTAGCACCCCATCACTCTCCTTCTTAGTCAAATAGCCCTTACACAGCCTGGAGGTGTGTTTGGAGTCATTGTCCTGTTTAAAAATAAATGATGGTTCAACTAAACGCAAACCGGATGGAAAAGCACGCCGCTGCAAGATGCTGTGGTAGGCATATTGGTTCTGTATGCCTTCAATTTTCAATAAATCCCCATCAGTGTCACCAGCAAAGCACCCCCACACAATCACACCTCCTCCTCCATGCTTCAAGGTGGGAACCAGCCATGTAGAGTCCATCCGGTCACCTTTTCTACAAAGACACGGTGGTTGGATCCAAAGATCTCAAATTCGAACTCATCAAACCAAAGCACAGATTTCCACTGGTTTAATGTCCATTCCTTGTGTTCTTTAGCACAAACAAGTCTCTTCTGCTTGTTGCCTGTCCTTAGCAGTGGTTTACTAGCAGCTATTTTACCATGAAGGCCTGCTGCACAAAGTCTCCTCTTAACAGTTGTTCTAGAGATGAGAAGGTGTGTCCAAACTTTTGGTCTGTACTGTATTTTAAGCCATAAGCTGATGTTTTTACTTATAGCATTTTTGGTCAGATGTGATGTTTTGATTTCATCTTATTGCATTTTATCGCAATGTTGCAGCGGTTTAAAAAAACATAATTCTGACGTTATCTTTTTTTGAACATACGGTTTACCGATCGGATTAATTTATTTGATAATTTGATAGATCAGACATTTCTAAATGCACCGGGAGTTAACTGGTTAACTGCCACTAGCAGATCTCTTGTTCACCGATGGTTGTTAGGGGTAGAGGCACTTTGTCGGCAGATCAGATCAGCCAACATGTACAAGAAAAGATGCACGTTTGGCATGTGGAGCCACATCAAAGGCAGGGATAAGACCTATGATGTACAAGTACAAGCTGGTCAGTAAGGGGATAAATCTGCAACAAAATCATAACGCGGGAAAATGGTTAACCCGTTATGACCAAGGGTATACTGGTACATCCTTCATCTCCTTCCTTCGGTTACCGCTGGCTCAGTTGGTGAACCCGCGATATTCCACGCACATGTCTACTGATCCGATCAACAGACATATGTGGCTAACAGGCACAGGGGGATCCACCCATGTCTGTTAACATCTTTGTCCGCCACCATCGGCAGCCTCGTGATGTGATCATGAGGCACCAATCTGTTCCTATGGTAGTGTAGGTTAAGTTGATGACCCTCGATGCTGCCATGACTCCCTTCCTGTGAGAGCTGACAGAGCATCGGCACTCACAAGAGATGAGCATTTCTGCTGATCAGAGTGATACTACTCCGGTCAGCAGAAATGCACAGACGATCTGACTGTGCAGTGATAAAGTCCGATAGGGGGACTAGTAAAATAAATAAAAAATGTAAGAAAAAAGTTTTAAAAAAAGGAAAAAATAGAAAAATCCTAAAAGGTTCCAACATCCCTTTTGCGTCCATTGAAAATAAAACAGTTAAAAAATGTAAAAAATATACACATATTTAGTATTGCTGCATTTAGAAATGCCCGCTCTATCCAAATATAAAATCAATTAATCTAATTGGTACATGGTCCAAATGCCAAAATTACGGTTTTTGGTCATTGCATCATTTCTTTAAAATGTAATAAAAGGTGATCAAAACAGCATATCTAGGTAGACTAATTAGTTAAAAACATTAGCTCAACATGCAAAAAATAAGCAATCACTGAGCCACAGATCTTGAAAAATGAGACCGCTACGGGTCTCAGAAAATAGTGACAAAAGTGCTATTCTTTTTTTGGACAAACTTCTGAATTTTCTTTCACTTCTTAGATAAAAGTAAATGTATACAAATTTGGTATCTATGAACTTGTACTGACCTGAGGCATCATTCTGATATGTCAGTTTTGCCATATAGTGAGCATGGTAAATGAGAAAAAAAAACGAAAGCTATTGTGAAATTTCCATTTTTCACTATTTCTTCACATTTGGAATTTTTTTCCTATTTTTTTGTACACTATATGGTAAAACTAATGGTTTCATTCAAAATTACAACTCATCCCATAAAAAATAAGCTCTCTTATGGCAATATTGATAGAATACTAAAAAAGATATGGCTTTCGTAAGAAGGGGAGGAAAAATCAGAAAATCGGCCGGGGATGAAGGGAATAAAAAATACTTAGCAATAATCAGAGCAGATTGTTTTTGCATTTTTTTGGTGCGAATACTTCCAGAAAAATGGCAGCGAAAAGAAGCAGTCCATGTGAATGTGGAAACATGGCCTTAGGTCAAAATGTTGCATGTAAAATATTTTAAGATATGTATTGAAGGTTTGACTATGTAAATATGTTCAGTAATGTAAAGTACTTCCTAATAAAAATAACCACTTCAACTTATGTGAAAGCGTTTGTCAATATTAAGCCCACATATCCTTCTTTGCTATTTATTCATGCAACATAGACTCTAAGCAAATCATTATAGACAATAATTTGTTTTGACAGAAATCCATTTGTTGTAGATTATGCCTTTCTATATGCTTTTTATTTCCATTTGTTCACAATGTCAAATTTATGTCTGATAACAGTATAAAATTGTAGGACAGCAATCTTCTGTCGCTCTAAATTGCAACATCTATATATCCTGCAATTGTACCCCACTACTTCAGAGAGTACTAAACTGTAATCATCAAAAAAGGTATTCATTTTAGAAAGCCCAGTAATTGTTATGATTTTGGCTACATGTTGTTATTGTGTTAAGGTCACATTGTCCATTATAGCTGTCTTCTTCAGAATGCTGTTTTTTTTTTTTACAATTTTCTCCTACTAAAACAATTTTTATTTTTACTGATCATTTTATTAATATACTTTCCCATAAGAATTGCATGTTGGTCTTTGATAACTTGAAAGATGAGTCACTGTAAGATTTAAAGATTAGCATTGGCCATTTATAGGCTAAGTACCTATAAATGAAGGCAAAAATTAGGCTTTGTTCCTTCCTACACTACTGCATCAATTAAGCATCAAATGTAGAAATCATATCTGTTTGTAAAATGTACACCTACTTCTGAAAACATTGTGACATTTGAAGGGAAAAGTGAGAATGTAATGGTATCACTATGTAAACGTCCTGTGTTCCCTTCCCTGTAATCTCCTTTCCCTTCTATATAGTGTTTGTAAACCAAAAAATATAGAAACAAGACTTTTCTCATCAAGAAAATATTAAGGACTTGTTTCCCATTACGAATGTCTAGTTTATTCAATGTAAATCTGTGCTTTCCTAATATTTGGATATTAGGGAAAAGGTTTGGTCTTCTTACAGTGGAGAAAAAAGTATCTAGTCAGACACCAATTGTGCAAGTTCTGCCACTTAAAAAGATGAGAGAGGCCTGTAATTTACATCATAGGTAGACCACAACTATGAGAGACAAAATGAGAAATCAAATCCAGAAAATCCCCTTGTTTGATTTTGCAAGATTTTTTTGCAAATTATGGTGGAAAGTAAGTATTTAGTCACCTAAAAACATGCAAGATTTCTGGCTCTCAATTACCAGTAACTTCTACTTTAAGAGGCTCATTTGTCCTCTACTCATTACCTGAAGTAATGGCACCTGTTTGAACTTGTTATCATTATAAAAGAGACTTCTCCACAACCTCAAACAGTCACACTCCAAACTCCACTATGGTGAAGACTAAAGAGCTGTTGAAAGAAACAAAATTTTAGCCCTGCACCAGGCTGGGAAGATTGAATCTGCAATAGGCAAGCAGCTTGGTTTGATGAGATCAACTGTGGGAGCAATAATAAGAAAATGAAAGGCATACAAGACCACTGATAATCTCCCTCGATCTGCTGCTCCACACAAGATCTCACCATGTGGGGTCAAAATGATCACAAGAATGGTGAGCAAAAATCCCCAAACCAGACGGGGAGACCTAGTGAATGTCCTGCATAGAGCTGAGACCATCATAACAAAGGCTACCATCAGTAACACACTACGCTGCCGGGAACTCAGATCCTGCAGTGCCAGACATGTCCCCCTGTTTAAGCCAGTACATGTCAGGGCCCGTCTGAAGTTTGCTAGAGAGCATTTGGATTATCCAGAAGAGTATACGGAGAATGTCATATAGTTTGATGAAACCAAAGTAGAACTGTTTGGTAGAAACGCAACTCGTTGTGTTTGGAGGAGACAGAATGCTGAGTTGCATCCAAAAAACACCATACCTACTGTGAAGCATGCGGGTGGCAACATCATGCTTTGGGGCTGTTTCTCTGCAAAGGAACCAGGACGACTGATCAATGTTCATGAAAGAATAAATTGGGCCAGGTATCATGTATCATGAGATTTTGAGTGCAAACCTCCTTCCATCAGCAAGGGCATTGAAAATTAAACGTGTCTGGGTCTTGTAGCATGATAATGATTCCAAGCACATCGCCAGGGCAATGGAGAAGTGGATTCGTAAGAAGCATATGAAGGTCCTGGAGTGGCCTAGCCAGTCTTTAGATCTCAACCATACCATAAGCTGTCTTCAAGGTGTTTCAGAGAATTTGATTGTACATGCAACCGGCCTCACAACTGCAGACCACGTGTAACCACACAAGCCTAGAACCTCAACATCCAGCATCTTCACCTCCAAGATTGTCTGAGACTAGTGACCCAGAGAGCTGCTGCAAATATTGCTTTGAGTAACTAATTTATGCACAAAATGTCAAGAACCGTCTCAGCAAACTCATCGGGTTCTCCACCTTACTGCAGTTTGTCATTATAACTGATTTGAGTGGGCAAATACTCACATTTTATCTCACACTTTAGAGGTGTTCTCTTCATGGGTAAACTGTGGTTTTCTCTTTACAGCTCATATGGCAGACTATGGGTATGGCACTGTGTAGGTGAGCAGTTTGCTGTTGTCAACGTTGTGGCACATAGTGGCAGTGGGGCTTTGTTATAGGTAGGTGTACGTTATACACAATAAGCACAGGTGCATTATTTATGCCATTTTGAATGAACAGAGATACAAGATCCTGAGTAGGGATTGGCGAACCTGAACTGTAAAGTTCAGTGTCCATACCGAACGCATGGTGTTCGTGCACTTGAACACGAACACAAGCTTTCTGGGACGTTCGTGTTACAGTTCGTGTAACCGTTCGGCTCCAGGGGCTGTTAAAAAAAGCACGTTTTTAAAAAAACATTCAGATCATACTTACAGGTCCCGCGACGTCCTGCAGACTCTGCTAACGTGTCCGTACGATCATTGCTGTTCGCCCTAGTAAGCATCTCTGGCTAAAAGGACCTTCCATGACCGTGACGCCATAACCATGTGACAAGTCACATGTGAATGTTGTATTACCTCATTGGCTGCAGACTGGTCACGTGAGTATGACGTCATCACAGGTCCTGGCGCAATGACACTCGCATCACGGCGCACAATCTCCCGAAGGCAGCGGGTCAGCTGCATGTATTTCCACAGCTGAGGCGCTGCTGTCGGGAGAGTGTGGTGATGCACTGCGAGGTGCAAGTGCAATCATCCCATCACTGTCAGCCTCTGCTTCATTGCTTTGTCCAGAACGATGCAGCAGGCTGACATGGCTCTCTGTGCTTCTCACTGTGCATAGACTGTCTATGCCCAAGATGAAGCAGAGTTGACTTTGTTCTTTGCTTCTCACTATGTAAAGACTGTGTCTGTGCACAGTGATGAAGCTGACATGACTGTCCCTGTGGATTACGTCGGATTAAGGATTTGTTTTATAATAAAGGTGGAGTCTCTAAATGTTTTTTTTATTTCTAATAAAAAAAAATTCTCTGTGTTGTGTCTTTTTTACTGTTTCCTATGGCCAGCATACTCATCGAACATGTCCCTTATTGAACATGTTTGGGATGCTCTGCATCGGCCTATATTTCACCGTGGTCAAGTTTCTGCCAATATCCAGCAATTTCTCACAGCCCCTGAACAGTAGAGGACCAACATTTCACAGGCCACAATAAACAACTCAATCAACTCTAGCTGGGATGATTTAGGAAAGCCTGCACTCGCAGGGAGTTGGACCTGATGGCCCTTGAGGTCCCTTCCAACTCTACCATTCTATGATTCTACGATTCTACACTGTGTACAGAGTGCAGACTTATTAGGCAAGTTGTATTTTAGCAGATTTTTTTTATTATTGATCAACAACTATGTTCTCAATCAACCCAAAAGACTCATAAATATCAAAGCTTAATATTTTTGGAAGTTGGAGTGGAGGATATCTGTTTGTGCAGGTAACTATTACTGTGCAGAATTATTAGGCAACTTAATAAAAACCAAATATATTCCCATCTCACTTGTTTATTTACACAAGGTAAACCAACATAACTGCACAAAATTTAGAAATAAACATTTCTGACATGCAAACACAAAACCCCAAAAAATTAGTGACCAATATAGTGATCTTACTTTATGATGACACTCAACAGCCTACCATCCATAGATTCTGTCAGTTGCTTGATCTGTTTATGATCAACATTGCGTGCAGCAGCCACCACAGCCTCCCAGACACTGTTCCGAGAGGTGTACTGTTTTCCCTCCCTGTAGATCTTACATTTTATGAGGGACCACAGGTTCTCTATGGGGTTCAGATCAGGTGAACAAGGGGGCCATGTCATTATTTTTTCATCTTTTAGACCCTTACTGGCCAGCCACACTGTGGAGTAGTTGGATGCATGTGATGGAGCATTGTCCTGCATGAACATCATGTTTTATTTGAACGATACCGACTTCTTCCTGTACCACTGCTTGAAGAAGTTGTCTTCCAGAAACTGGCAGTAGGTCTGGGAGCTGAGCTTCCCTCTATCCTCCACCTGAAAAGGTCCCACAAGTTCATCTTTGATGATACCAGCCCACTCCAGTACCCCACCTCCACCTTGCTGGCATCTGAGTCGGAGTGGAGCTCTCTGCCCTTTACTGATCAGCCTCTGGCCCATCCATCTGGCCCATCAAAAGTCACTCTCATTTCATCAGTCCATAAAATCTTTGAAAAATCAGTCTTAAGATATTTCTTGGCCCAGTCTTGACGTTTGATCTTATGTTTCTTGTTCAAAGGTGGTTGTTTGTCACCTTCCTTACCTTGGCCATGTCCCTGAGTATCGCACACCTTGTGCTTTTTGATACTCCAGTAACATTGCAGCTCTGAAATATGGCCAAACTGGTAGCAAATGGCATCTTGGCAGCTTCACGCTTGATTTTCCTCAATTCATGGGCAGTTATTTTGTGCCTTTTTGCCCAACAAAAAAAGGAGGGGAGCCAGCACTGCCTATGAATGGCATGCAACAATAAAGAAATAAAAAGTGTAATATTCACAAATTCATTCCTACTGTAACAACTCAATGAGATTTTTTGCAAATGATTGATCAATGATTTGAGCCCCCCTGCCCCGTCACGGCAAATCTCTATAGGGGGGTCCCTAACGCTATATTATAATTTAATATTGTACCATAAGGTCTCATATAATGAGCAGGACGATATGAAAACACCACTTACCCGAGACATGTCTGAACCGCTCCCATGCTGCCAGGACTGACAACCACGAATAAAAGCAGCCCAGGTGCCAGTGTATGTGGCAGAACCACACACACCTTCACAATGTCAGGACTGGCCCTCACAGTGCCAGACCAGCAAACATGGATGAGGGCGGAACAAGGTTCAGGCAGGTGGTGTTTAAATAATGATGCCTTGGAGCAGGAGGCGGTGGCTGTGTGTGAACAAGCACCAAACTAAATTTTGATGGCTACAGAAGGAATTTGCAAACCACACTGGGCGTGAACGGCATGGTGGCGGTCAACCACCTGACCAGTAAACGAAAAAAGGAGGGGAGCCAGCACTGCCTATGAATGGAATGCAACAATAAAGAAATAAAAAGTGTAATATTCACAAATTCATTCCTACTGTAACAATTCAATGAGATTTTTTGCAAATGATTGATCAATGATTTGAGCCCCCCTGCCCCGTCACGGCAAATCTCTATAGGGGGGTCCCTAACGCTATATTATAAATTAATATTGTACCATAAGGTCTCATATAATTTTTTGCCCAACACGCTTCTTGCAACCCTGTTGGCTATTTGCCATGAAACGATTGATTATTTGGCGATCATGCTTCAAAAGTTTGGCAATTACAAGACTGCTGAATCCCTCTGCAAGTCATCTCACAATTTTGGACTTTTCAGAGCCCGTCAAATCTTTCTTCTGACCCATTTTGCCAAAGGAAAGGAAGTTACCTAATAAGTATGCACCCTTTATACAGTGTGTTGATGTCATTATACCACACCCATCCTCATTACAGAGATGTGCATCACCTTATTTAGTTAATTGGTAGTTGTCTCTCAAGCAAACACAGCTTGGAGTAGGACAACATGTATAAAAAGTATCATGTGATCAAAATACTCATTTGCCTAATAAGTCTGCACGCAGTGTATGAATAAGATGTGTTGCACTGCATAAGGAAAATGGTGGTTTCACCAGATACTGACTGGTTTTGTAACCCCCCTGGATGCACCAATATTGTAAAAGTTAAAATTTTAGATTGGCCTTTTATTGTGGTGAGCCTAAGGCACAATTGTGCAATAATAATGCTGTCGTATGAATATCCTGATATGCCACACTTTTCAGGTAGATGTATTATCTTGTCAAAGAATTACTCACTAACACAGATTTAGACAATTTTGTTAACGATATGTGAGAGAAAAGTCTTTTTAGATACTTAGAAAAAGTCTTACATTTTTGAGTTCAGCTCATGAAAAATGGGAGCAAAAACAAGTGTTGCTTTTATATTTTTTTTCAGTGTAGTAAATCTATTATGTAGATATTTCATTAATTTATTTGGTTGAACAATCCCTTAATAGACAATATAGAAGTATTGAGAATTTTACCAATGACTTTTTACCACTGTGTCAACAATAGGATGCAAATCCGGATAAAGGTTGGTAAAAAAAAAAAACAAGTAACAAAATATACTTAAAATATTCATAGTGAAATAAAACTTATTATATTGCAAGAAAAATTATTCTTTTTTATTTTTTCAAAACTTTTAATGAGTTTCAAAAGCACCACTTGCTGGCTCAATTTGAAAGAAAGTACTTTTCAGATCATCATAAAAGGTCAAAAAAATTATTCTACCAGGTGACAAATTTCCTCTGCCCCAATTTATAAAAAAAAAACACTGACTTGGCAAGCTGAACATCAAATTCCACCTTAATAGCTTGGCATTTCTCCAGCTGAAATGAAAGGTTCTGAGAAGTTTTATAGCATGCCATGTTCTAAACATTGCTGTCAGGCAGGATGAGAAGCATAAAAAAATTAATAGAAATTTATTTTAAGATCACTGGATTGTAAAATGTTTAATATTTTTAATTTATTTTATTAGTTAATTTGAAGAATTTAACCTGATTTTGTTTATGTTTTCAGAACACATACATACATTATTTAAAGTTTCATGTAATAAAATTAGTCAAATCATATTCAGAGTAACACCTTTATAAAACAGACACCCGTGCACACAACTGATCTTGTTGTTAGGGTATAGTTCTACTTGCGCATACAGTAGCTTCTGATGAGAGAGCATCGGAAGTGGTATGCTAATGACATTCTGCTGCGAGTGGGAGCCGAGGGTCATGTGACTATGATCCAATCATACGATCAGATCACAGCTGCAGAGAAGAGGGAGAAAACACTTTCTCCCCATCTGCTCCCCAGCCTGCACTGTGTACATCGCACTGCTGTCGGATGACATGTGAGTGCAGTGCAATGTTTCACATGCACCCAAAGACTAATATGGGTGCATGTGAGCTGAGACTCGCTGCCAAACGCTGCATGCTGCAATTCATTCTGCATGCTGCTAAGCCATGAGAAATTAATCGCAGATGGATACTGCCCCATAGTTTTGCACTGTTTTATCGGATATCACTTGTCCGTGCAAATCGCAAGTGGAACCATATATGTGGTTTTCATGGATAGCTTTCTTACCAATGAGATTCTACAAGCCATGATATTCTACATTTCCAATTCTTTTTTTTTCTTTGAACCAAGTGGTTTGTGGCAAAAACAGAGACATAACTGATTTTGATCAGAGGGTCAAAAGAAAACTGGCAATGCAAGTCTGTAGGTCTGTAAAAAAAATTACATCACACTCAAATAACATCTGAGTGCTGTTTAATTTTCACAGACTGAAAAAATGGAGAACTTTTTTTTTCCACCACGTCCGAGAAATCCTGATGCCTCTCTGATCAGAACAATCTGACCATTTTTCATCTATGGTGACAGGAAATGCAATCAAGTAATAAAATGACAAATTTACAGCTAAGAAAAAGTTCAAACACAAAGAGTGAAAACAAAAAATGTGAAATGAAAAAAATACCCCATTATAATATTAATAATTTTATTAGATTAAATAATACGAACTTATAAATTAATGAAACATACAAGGCAGCTCATTAACAAGACACACAATAAAACAATATTAATAAATACAGTATATGTAAGTAGTTCCAAGGTGCAATGTGATTAAAGTGAAGGTATATTAAAACATACCATGAGGAGTAACAAAGAGTGAAATAATTAACATTGTACTTATACTTAGCTACTGTTCAGCTAAAAGTCTCAAAAGTTAAAGTTCAGGTCAGTGATTCTGGTACTTATGTTATTGTTTTTTCACATACCACAATTACAGACATTTATAGACCCATTAAAATCAATGGGTCTGCACACACATCAATGATTTTTCACTGACAGGTTTCCGTGCAGTGCATACGCGTCTCCGTATGTTCCGTACGAAGATAAGTCTGTTTTTTTTCCTGACATCACTGACATCCCACAGAGTACACTATAGTGTGATCCATGTAACACGTACCAAAAAAATCACATACATTTAAAATAAAAAGCTTAATAAACTCCCCTACTCCAGCGATGCTGTCTCCGGTCGCTGCCTTCTCCTGCTTCCAGGCCTGCTAATTATTTTCATGCAAATGGACTGTACAGCTGATCCAGAAGTAGCTGTAGCGGTGAGAGACACAGCGGCCGAACACAGGAGAGCGTGGACAGGTGAGTAGATCTCCTTGTATTGTCATGGATAGTTCATGGAGATAACACATGTGCCCAAACCATGACACATGAAGTGACATACTGTATGTACTTTTAACATTTCAGTGAAAAACATCTGTGGTTTTCACTGACGTGTGAAAGAGGCCTTAGGCTGATGGGAGTAGTGATCATCCAAATATGGAGGCAGCTTTCACCCCCAGTTCTATACCACAAAAACCTGACCAGCACCTCCAACTATGATAAAGCAAGTGTGAATCTTGTGGAAAGATACTTTTAACCCTTTCAGGACATATGACATAACAGTAAATCATAGATCGTGTCACTACCTTTGATGCGGGTTCGTGCGGCGTGTCCACATGTTACCCTACACATGTTGGCTGGTCAAGTGCCTTTAACAGGCTTGAGTGGATCTCCAATCTGCCCACACCTGTTAACCAGTTAAATCCCACTGTCATTCTCTGACAGCGAGAATCCACTCATGCCAGCATGGAGCGCATCTGTCACGGGGGCTATGGGGAATTAGGTTTTTTGGGTCACTTCTACCTTGCAATAAAATGCAATAAGAAGGCGATCAAAGCATCACATCTACACAAAAATAGCATAATTAAAAATATCAGCTCAGGACACAAAAAATAAGCCCTGACACAGACCCAGACCCCAAAAAGTGAGAACATTACGGGTCTCGGAAAATGTTCAAATTCTTTTTTTTGGCACATTTTTGGATTTTTTTCAACGCTTAAATAAAAAAAAACTATACGTTTGGTATCTATGAACTAGTACTTACCTGGGAGATCAAACTGCCAGATCAGTTTTACCATATAATAAACATGGTAAATAAATAAAACAAAACAAACAAAAAACAATTTGTGGAATTGCACTATTTTTTGAAATTGCACCTCACTTGGAATATTTTCCCTGTTTTCCAGAACAATATGAAGCAGAATGAACAGTCATTCAAAAGTACAGTTCATCTTACAAAACACAAGCCCTCATATGGATATATTGACAGAAAAAAAGTTAAGGCTCTTGGTAGCAAAGGGAGGAAAACAGAAAATTGTTGGGTGTTGAAAAGGTTAAAATTAATAAACATTAGGATAGGATCCCATCAAAGAAAGGAATACCTTGTCGTGGTTAATAGCTATCATGAACTGCCAATTTATTCGCTAAATACCTTTATTTTAGATGTATATTATATGTAACAGTAATGCACTCCAAATTTCAGACAGAAATTCAATATATGCATACATCTTACCACTGAGAGTGCTGCTGGATCCTTTTGTTTGTATACTATTAGACTGTGGCAGAGATGTACTTAGAGGGCTTTTCCAGTAAAATCAAGAAACTAGTGAACGCTGTGATTTTCATGTGTATATTTGGTCTGTGAATAAAAATCCTTATCTAAACATCCTCATTAAATAAATTTAGTCCAAGCACTGTCACTTAATTCCAGAATACAGCAGCAAAAATATGATCATGTGAATGACTATAAAAAAACACGGCACTCATGCACAGCGTCTGTGCCCGCACCATAGCTAGTTATTACAATTATGGTGGTTTGTATTAAAGGATATGTTAGACCAATGATCAGTTCATTCTTTATGTGACTACCAAGCTCTGCTGTTGGAGCATTCTGACAACTCCATATAGGATGATAGAATCGGCAGTCCGACATATGACCTGTCATTCCATTTTTAAATGAGGATAAAAAGTGTCTCATCAGGAATGAGTTTCCTGTTCTTCTGGTCAATGCGTATCTCAGTGATTGGTTCCCTAACCAATAAATAAGTTATCACAGATTCTGCATATAGTTGATAGCTTATTTTCATTATTGAAAACCACGTAAGTGTAAATAATCCAAAAGAAAGACTACAAGCTCAAGTAGTAAAAAAATTTTATTTTATTTCGAATCATTTAAAATATGAGAAATAGGGAAAAGACCCCAAACACATAGTACATAAAAAAGGAGAACAGCGGACACCTGACATGTATTAAATTGGTGAAAATAATTTTGATCATATAAGTATATAAGGGTATATAAATATATGGTATGAACTAAAATTTATATGTAGAAAAAAAAAGTATAATAGCAATAAATATGTTCAAAGTTTTTGCATAAAAAATAGTACATACAACTTTCTATAAAGAAGGAAGAAATCCAAACATAGGCATATCCCCTTAGTTCAATGTATATCAAAGAGACATGTGCATAAATATACAGAAAGCTATAACATATTTTTAAAACCCATTCAATTAAAGTGCATCACCTAAGATAAGTAAATGAAAGCACAGGATCACGCCTCACCCTCACTCAGGGTAAGGTGCGACACTGCGTCTTCATTTACTTATCTTAGGTGATGTACTGTGCAAAATGGTGTGATTGTAAATGTGACTGTGCGGATTCCTTTAGTGGAAAGATACACACACACACACACACCCAAACACACACACACCCACACAGCTTTATATATTAGATGT